>NW_026683142.1:0-300000 GCF_027887145.1 Ammospiza caudacuta | reverse complement strand
ACCCCAACCCTAAGACGAGAAAGGCAAATCAGCCAGGAATTAGGCATGTCCCCAAGGAAAATGCTGTGGAGGCAGGCATGTTGTGGTACTTTCGCGCTCTTCTTGGGAAGTCCTTCGCAGCTGCTGTGTTTTTGGAACTCAGGGCTTTCTGATTAATAGAACCCTTACCCTAGGCGTAACTCAAACCTTAACCCTAGGAAGGAAAATCAGCCTATGGTTCGGGATGGTCTCATGGAAATATCAGTGGTGGCAGCCACGTTGTGTCACTTTTGCGCTCCCCTTGGGATGCCTTTCGCAGCTGCAGTGTGCCTGGAGCCCAGGGCTTCCTGGTTTTAAAAGTCCTAGCCCTAGGCCTATGCCTAACAGTAACCCTGGGAAGGGAAATCAGCGTGGTGTTAGGCTTCTTGCCAAGGAAAAAGCCATGAAAGCAGCCATGTTGTGGCACTTTTGCACTCCCTTTTGGATGCCTTTCACAGCTCCAGTGTGCCTGGAACTCAGGGCTTCCTGATTTTAAAAATCCTTGCCCTAGGCCGAACCCCAACCCTAAGACGAGAAAGGCAAATCAGCCAGGAATTAGGCATGTCCCCAAGGAAAAAGCTGTGGAGGCAGGCATGTTGTGGTACGTTTCTGCTCTTCTTGGGAAGTCCTTCGCAGCTGCTGTGTTCTTGGAACTCAGGGCTTTCTGGTTAATAGAACCCTTACCCTAGGCGTAACTCAAACCTTAACCCTAGGAAGGAAAAGCAGCCTATGGTTCGGGATGGTCTCATGAGAATAGCAGCAGAGACAGCCAAGTTGCGTCACTTCTGCGGCTCTTTTGGGATGCCTTTAACAGCTGCATGTGCCTGGAGCCCAGGGCTTCCTGATTTTAAAAAGTCCGAGGCCTAAGCCTAACAGTAACCCTAGGAAGGTAAATAAGCCGGGTATTAGGGTTCTTCCTAAGGGAAAAGCCATGAAAGGAGCCATGTTGTGGAACTTCTGCACTCCCTTTTGGATGCCTTTCACAGCTCCACTGTGCCTGGAACTCATGACTTCCTGATTTTAAAAATCCTAGCCCTAGGCCGAACCCCAACCCTAAGACGAGAAAGGCAAATCAGCCAGGAATTAGGCATGTCCCCAAGGAAAAAGCTGTGGAGGCAGGCATGTTGTGGTACTTTTGCGCTCTTCTTTGGAAGTCCTTCGCAGCTGCTGTGTTCTTGGAACTCAGGGCTTTCTGGTTAATAGAACCCTTACCCTAGGCGTAACTCAAACCTTAACCCTAGGAAGGAAAATCAGCCTATGGTTCGGGATGGTCTCATGGAAATATCAGTGGTGGCAGCCAAGTTGTGTCACTTTTGCGCTCCCCTTGGGATGCCTTTAACAGCTGCATGTGCCTGGAGCCCAGGGCTTCCTGGTTTTAAAAAGTCCGAGGCCTAAGCCTAACAGTAACCCTAGGAAGGTAAATAAGCCGGGTATTAGGGTTCTTCCTAAGGGAAAAGCCATGAAAGCAGCCATGTTGTGGAACTTCTGCACTCCCTTTTGGATGCCTTTCACAGCTCCAGTGTGCCTGGAACTCAGGGCTTCCTGATTTTAAAAATCCTAGCCCTAGGCCGAACCCCAACCCTAAGACGAGAAAGGCAAATCAGCCAGGAATTAGGCATGTCCCCAAGGAAAAAGCTGTGGAGTCAGGCATGTTGTGGTACTTTTGCGCTCTTCTTGGGTAGTCCATCGCAGCTGCTGTGTTCTTGGAACTCAGGGCTTTCTGGTTAATAGAACCCATACCCTAGGCGTAACTCAAACCTTAACCCTAGGAAGGAAAATCAGCCTATGGTTCAGGATGGTCTCATGGAAATATCAGTGGTGGCAGCCAAGTTGTGTCACTTTTGCGCCCTCCTTGGGATGCCTTTCGCAGCTGCAGAGTGCCTGGAGCCCAGGGCTTCCTGGTTTTAAATGTCCTAGGCCTAAGCCTAACAGTAACCCTAGGAAGGTAAATCAGCCGGGTATTAGGGTTCTTCCTAAGGGAAAAGCCGTGAAAGCAGCCATGTTGTGGCACTTCTGCACTCCCTTTTGGATGCCTTTCACAGCTCCTGTTTGCCTGGAACTCAGGGCTTCCTGATTTTAAAAATCCTAGCCCTAGGCCGAACCCCAACCCTAAGACGAGAAAGGCAAATCAGCCAGGAATTAGGCATGTCCCCAAGGAAAATGCTGTGGAGGCAGGCATGTTGTGGTACTTTCGCGCTCTTCTTGGGAAGTCCTTCGCAGCTGCTGTGTTCTTGGAACTCAGGGCTTTCTGGTTAATAGAACCCTTACCCTAGGCGTAACTCAAACCTTAACCCTAGGAAGGAAAATCAGCCTATGGTTCGGGATGGTCTCATGGAAATATCAGTGGTGGCAGCCAAGTTGTGTCACTTTTGCGCTCCCCTTGGGATGCCTTTCGCAGCTGCAGTGTGCCTGGAGACCAGGGCTTCCTGGTTTTAAAAAGTCCGAAGCCTAAGCCTAACAGTAACCCTAGGAAGGTAAATAAGCCGGGTATTAGGGTTCTTCCTAAGGGAAAAGCCATGAAAGGAGCCATGTTGTAAAACTTCTGCACTCCCTTTTGGATGCCTTTCACAGCTCCAGTGTGCCTGGAACTCAGGGCTTCCTGATTTTAAAAATCCTAGCCCTAGGCCGAACCCCAACCCTAAGACGAGAAAGGCAAATCAGCCAGGAATTAGGCATGTCCCCAAGGAAAAAGCTGTGGAGGCAGGCATGTTGTGGCACTTTTGCGCTCTTCTTGGGAAGTCCTTCGCAGCTGCTGTGTTCTTGGAACTCAGGGCTTTCTGGTTAATAGAACCCTTACCCTAGGCGTAACTCAAACCTTAACCCTAGGAAGGAAAATCAGCCTATGGTTCGGGATGGTCTCATGGAAATATCAGTAGTGGCAGCCAAGTTGTATCAGTTATGCGCTCCCCTTGGGATGCCTTTCGCAGCTGCAGTGTGCCTGGAGCCCAGGGCTTCCTGGTTTTAGAAGTCCTAGGCCTAAGCCTAACAGTAACCCTAGGAAGGTAAATCAGCCTGGTTTTAGGGTTCTTCCTAAGGGAAAAGCCGTGAAAGCAGCCATGTTGTGGCACTTTTGCACTCCCTTTTGGATGCCTTTCACAGCTCCAGTGTGCCTGGAACTCAGGGCTTCCTGATTTTAAAAATCCTAGCCCTAGGCCGAACCCCAACCCTAAGAGGAGAAAGGCAAATCAGCCAGGAATTAGGCATGTCCCCAAGGAAAAAGCTGTGGAGGCAGGCATGTTGTGGTACTTTTGCGCTCTTCTTGGGTAGTCCATCGCAGCTGCTGTGTTCTTGGAACTCAGGGCTTTCTGGTTAATAGAACCCTTACCCTAGGCGTAACTCAAACCTTAACCCTAGGAAGGAAAATCAGCCTATGGTTCAGGATGGTCTCATGGAAATATCAGTGGTGGCAGCCAAGTTGTGTCACTTTTGCGCCCTCCTTGGGATGCCTTTCGCAGCTGCAGAGTGCCTGGAGCCCAGGGCTTCCTGGTATTAAATATCCTAGGCCTAAGCCTAACAGTAACCCTAGGAAGGTAAATCAGCCGGGTATTAGGGTTCTTCCTAAGGGAAAAGCCGTGAAAGCAGCCATGTTGTGGCACTTCTGCACTCCCTTTTGGATGCCTTTCACAGCTCCTGTTTGCCTGGAACTCAGGGCTTCCTGATTTTAAAAATCCTAGCCCTAGGCCGAACCCCAACCCTAAGACGAGAAAGGCAAATCAGCCAGGAATTAGGCATGTCCCCAAGGAAAAAGCTGTGGAGGCAGGCATGTTGTGGTACTTTTCTGCTCTTCTTGGGAAGTCCATCGCAGCTGCTGTGTTCTTGGAACTCAGGGCTTTCTGGTTAATAGAACCCTTACCCTAGGCGTAACTCAAACCTTAAACCTAGGAAGGAAAATCAGCCTATGGTTCGGGATGGTCTCATGGAAATATCAGTGGTGGCAGCCACGTTGTGTCACTTTTGCGCTCCCCTTGGGATGCCTTGAACAGCTGCAGAGTGCCTGGAGCTAAGGGCTTCCTAGTTTTAAAAATCCTAGCCCTAGGCCTAAGCCTAAGAGTAAGGCTGGGAAGGGAAATCATCCTGGTGTTAGGCTTCTTGCCAAGGAAAAAGCCATGAAAGCAGCCATGTTGTGGCACTTTTGTACTCCCTTTTGGATGCCTTTCACAGCTCCACTGTGCCTGGAACTCAGGGCTTCCTGATTTTAACAATCCTTGCCCTAGGCCGAACCCCAACCCTAAGACGAGAAAGGCAAATCAGCCAGGAATTCGGCATGTCCCCAAGGAAAAAGCTGTGGAGGCAGGCATGTTGTGGTACTTCTGCGCTCTTCTTGGGTAGTCCATCGCAGCTGCTGTGTTCTTGGAACTCAGGGCTTTCTGGTTAATAGAACCCTTACCCTAGGTGTAACTCAAACCTTAAACCTAGGAAGGAAAATCAGCCTATGGTTCGGGATGGTCTCATGAGAATAGCAGCAGAGACAGCCAAGTTGTGTCACTTCTGCGGCTCTTTTGGGATGCCTTTAACAGCTGCATGTGCCTGGAGCCCAGGGCTTCCTGGTTTTAAAAAGTCCTAGGCCTAAGCCTAACAGTAACCCTAGGAAGGTAAATCAGCCGGGTATTAGGGTTCTTCCTAAGGGAAAAGCCGTGAAAGCAGCCATGTTGTGGCACTTCTGCACTCCCTTTGGGATGCCTTTGGCAGATGAAGTTACCCGGGAAATCAGGGCTTCCTAGTTAAAAAAATCCTAGCCCTAGGCCGAACCCCAACCCTAAGACGAGAAAGGCAAATCAGCCAGGAATTAGGCATGTCCCCAAGGAAAATGCTGTGGAGGCAGGCATGTTGTGGTACTTTCGCGCTCTTCTTGGGAAGTCCTTCGCAGCTGCTGTGTTTTTGGAACTCAGGGCTTTCTGGTTAATAGAACCCTTACCCTAGGCGTAACTCAAACCTTAACCCTAGGAAGGAAAATCAGCCTATGGTTCGGGATGGTCTCATGGAAATATCAGTGGTGGCAGCCAAGTTGTGTCACTTTTGCGCTCCCCTTGGGATGCCTTTCGCAGCTGCAGTGTGCCTGGAGCCCAGGGCTTCCTGGTTTTAAAAGTCCTAGCCCTAGGCCTATGCCTAACAGTAACCCTGGGAAGGGAAATCAGCGTGGTGTTAGGCTTCTTGCCAAGGAAAAAGCCGTGAAAGCAGCCATGTTGTGGCACTTTTGCACTCCCTTTGGGATGCCTTTCACAGCTCCAGTGTGCCTGGAACTCAGGGCTTCCTGATTTTAAAAATCCTAGCCCTAGGCCGAACCCCAACCCTAAGACGAGAAAGGCAAATCAGCCAGGAATTAGGCATGTCCCCAAGGAAAAAGCTGTGGAGGCAGGCATGTTGTGGTACTTTTCTGCTCTTCTTGGGAAGTCCATCGCAGCTGCTGTGTTCTTGGAACTCAGGGCTTTCTGGTTAATAGAACCCTTACCCTAGGCGTAACTCAAACCTTAAACCTAGGAAGGAAAATCAGCCTATGGTTCGGGATGCTCTCATGGAAATATCAGTGGTGGCAGCCAAGTTGTGTCACTTTTGCGCTCCCCTTGGGATGCCTTGAACAGCTGCAGTGTGCCTGGAGCTAAGGGCTTCCTAGTTTTAAAAATCCTAGCCCTAGGCATAAGCCTAACAGTAACGCTGGGAAGGGAAATCATCCTGGTGTTAGGCTTCTTGCCAAGGAAAAAGCCATGAAAGCAGCCATGTTGTGGCACTTTTGTACTCCCTTTTGGATGCATTTCACAGCTCCACTGTGCCTGGAACTCAGGGCTTCCTGATTTTAACAATCCTTGCCCTAGGCCGAACCCCAACCCTAAGACGAGAAAGGCAAATCAGCCAGGAATTCGGCATGTCCCCAAGGAAAAAGCTGTGGAGGCAGGCATGTTGTGGTACTTCTGCGCTCTTCTTGGGTAGTCCATCGCAGCTGCTGTGTTCTTGGAACTCAGGGCTTTCTGGTTAATAGAACCCTTACCCTAGGTGTAACTCAAACCTTAAACCTAGGAAGGAAAATCAGCCTATGGTTCGGGATGGTCTCATGAGAATAGCAGCAGAGACAGCCAAGTTGTGTCACTTCTGCGGCTCTTTTGGGATGCCTTTAACAGCTGCATGTGCCTGGAGCCCAGGGCTTCCTGGTTTTAAAAAGTCCTAGGCCTAAGCCTAACAGTAACCCTAGGAAGGTAAATCAGCCGGGTATTAGGGTTCTTCCTAAGGGAAAAGCCGTGAAAGCAGCCATGTTGTGGCACTTCTGCACTCCCTTTGGGATGCCTTTGGCAGATGAAGTTACCCGGGAAATCAGGGCTTCCTAGTTAAAAAAATCCTAGCCCTAGGCCGAACCCCAACCCTAAGACGAGAAAGGCAAATCAGCCAGGAATTAGGCATGTCCCCAAGGAAAATGCTGTGGAGGCAGGCATGTTGTGGTACTTTCGCGCTCTTCTTGGGAAGTCCTTCGCAGCTGCTGTGTTTTTGGAACTCAGGGCTTTCTGATTAATAGAACCCTTACCCTAGGCGTAACTCAAACCTTAACCCTAGGAAGGAAAATCAGCCTATGGTTCGGGATGGTCTCATGGAAATATCAGTGGTGGCAGCCAAGTTGTGTCACTTTTGCGCCCTCCTTGGGATGCCTTTCGCAGCTGCAGTGTGCCTGGAGCCCAGGGCTTCCTGGTTTTAAAAGTCCTAGCCCTAGGCCTATGCCTAACAGTAACCCTGGGAAGGGAAATCAGCGTGGTGTTAGGCTTCTTGCCAAGGAAAAAGCCATGAAAGCAGCCATGTTGTGGCACTTTTGCACTCCCTTTTGGATGCCTTTCACAGCTCCAGTGTGCCTGGAACTCAGGGCTTCCTGATTTTAAAAATCCTTGCCCTAGGCCGAACCCCAACCCTAAGACGAGAAAGGCAAATCAGCCAGGAATTAGGCATGTCCCCAAGGAAAAAGCTGTGGAGGCAGGCATGTTGTGGTACGTTTCTGCTCTTCTTGGGAAGTCCTTCGCAGCTGCTGTGTTCTTGGAACTCAGGGCTTTCTGGTTAATAGAACCCTTACCCTAGGCGTAACTCAAACCTTAACCCTAGGAAGGAAAAGCAGCCTATGGTTCGGGATGGTCTCATGAGAATAGCAGCAGAGACAGCCAAGTTGCGTCACTTCTGCGGCTCTTTTGGGATGCCTTTAACAGCTGCATGTGCCTGGAGCCCAGGGCTTCCTGATTTTAAAAAGTCCGAGGCCTAAGCCTAACAGTAACCCTAGGAAGGTAAATAAGCCGGGTATTAGGGTTCTTCCTAAGGGAAAAGCCATGAAAGGAGCCATGTTGTGGAACTTCTGCACTCCCTTTTGGATGCCTTTCACAGCTCCACTGTGCCTGGAACTCATGACTTCCTGATTTTAAAAATCCTAGCCCTAGGCCGAACCCCAACCCTAAGACGAGAAAGGCAAATCAGCCAGGAATTAGGCATGTCCCCAAGGAAAAAGCTGTGGAGGCAGGCATGTTGTGGTACTTTTGCGCTCTTCTTTGGAAGTCCTTCGCAGCTGCTGTGTTCTTGGAACTCAGGGCTTTCTGGTTAATAGAACCCTTACCCTAGGCGTAACTCAAACCTTAACCCTAGGAAGGAAAATCAGCCTATGGTTCGGGATGGTCTCATGGAAATATCAGTGGTGGCAGCCAAGTTGTGTCACTTTTGCGCTCCCCTTGGGATGCCTTTAACAGCTGCATGTGCCTGGAGCCCAGGGCTTCCTGGTTTTAAAAAGTCCGAGGCCTAAGCCTAACAGTAACCCTAGGAAGGTAAATAAGCCGGGTATTAGGGTTCTTCCTAAGGGAAAAGCCATGAAAGCAGCCATGTTGTGGAACTTCTGCACTCCCTTTTGGATGCCTTTCACAGCTCCAGTGTGCCTGGAACTCAGGGCTTCCTGATTTTAAAAATCCTAGCCCTAGGCCGAACCCCAACCCTAAGACGAGAAAGGCAAATCAGCCAGGAATTAGGCATGTCCCCAAGGAAAAAGCTGTGGAGTCAGGCATGTTGTGGTACTTTTGCGCTCTTCTTGGGTAGTCCATCGCAGCTGCTGTGTTCTTGGAACTCAGGGCTTTCTGGTTAATAGAACCCATACCCTAGGCGTAACTCAAACCTTAACCCTAGGAAGGAAAATCAGCCTATGGTTCAGGATGGTCTCATGGAAATATCAGTGGTGGCAGCCAAGTTGTGTCACTTTTGCGCCCTCCTTGGGATGCCTTTCGCAGCTGCAGAGTGCCTGGAGCCCAGGGCTTCCTGGTTTTAAATGTCCTAGGCCTAAGCCTAACAGTAACCCTAGGAAGGTAAATCAGCCGGGTATTAGGGTTCTTCCTAAGGGAAAAGCCGTGAAAGCAGCCATGTTGTGGCACTTCTGCACTCCCTTTTGGATGCCTTTCACAGCTCCTGTTTGCCTGGAACTCAGGGCTTCCTGATTTTAAAAATCCTAGCCCTAGGCCGAACCCCAACCCTAAGACGAGAAAGGCAAATCAGCCAGGAATTAGGCATGTCCCCAAGGAAAATGCTGTGGAGGCAGGCATGTTGTGGTACTTTCGCGCTCTTCTTGGGAAGTCCTTCGCAGCTGCTGTGTTCTTGGAACTCAGGGCTTTCTGGTTAATAGAACCCTTACCCTAGGCGTAACTCAAACCTTAACCCTAGGAAGGAAAATCAGCCTATGGTTCGGGATGGTCTCATGGAAATATCAGTAGTGGCAGCCAAGTTGTGTCACTTTTGCGCTCCCCTTGGGATGCCTTTCGCAGCTGCAGTGTGCCTGGAGACCAGGGCTTCCTGGTTTTAAAAAGTCCGAAGCCTAAGCCTAACAGTAACCCTAGGAAGGTAAATAAGCCGGGTATTAGGGTTCTTCCTAAGGGAAAAGCCATGAAAGGAGCCATGTTGTAAAACTTCTGCACTCCCTTTTGGATGCCTTTCACAGCTCCAGTGTGCCTGGAACTCAGGGCTTCCTGATTTTAAAAATCCTAGCCCTAGGCCGAACCCCAACCCTAAGACGAGAAAGGCAAATCAGCCAGGAATTAGGCATGTCCCCAAGGAAAAAGCTGTGGAGGCAGGCATGTTGTGGCACTTTTGCGCTCTTCTTGGGAAGTCCTTCGCAGCTGCTGTGTTCTTGGAACTCAGGGCTTTCTGGTTAATAGAACCCTTACCCTAGGCGTAACTCAAACCTTAACCCTAGGAAGGAAAATCAGCCTATGGTTCGGGATGGTCTCATGGAAATATCAGTAGTGGCAGCCAAGTTGTATCAGTTATGCGCTCCCCTTGGGATGCCTTTCGCAGCTGCAGTGTGCCTGGAGCCCAGGGCTTCCTGGTTTTAGAAGTCCTAGGCCTAAGCCTAACAGTAACCCTAGGAAGGTAAATCAGCCTGGTTTTAGGGTTCTTCCTAAGGGAAAAGCCGTGAAAGCAGCCATGTTGTGGCACTTTTGCACTCCCTTTTGGATGCCTTTCACAGCTCCAGTGTGCCTGGAACTCAGGGCTTCCTGATTTTAAAAATCCTAGCCCTAGGCCGAACCCCAACCCTAAGAGGAGAAAGGCAAATCAGCCAGGAATTAGGCATGTCCCCAAGGAAAAAGCTGTGGAGGCAGGCATGTTGTGGTACTTTTGCGCTCTTCTTGGGTAGTCCATCGCAGCTGCTGTGTTCTTGGAACTCAGGGCTTTCTGGTTAATAGAACCCTTACCCTAGGCGTAACTCAAACCTTAACCCTAGGAAGGAAAATCAGCCTATGGTTCAGGATGGTCTCATGGAAATATCAGTGGTGGCAGCCAAGTTGTGTCACTTTTGCGCCCTCCTTGGGATGCCTTTCGCAGCTGCAGAGTGCCTGGAGCCCAGGGCTTCCTGGTATTAAATATCCTAGGCCTAAGCCTAACAGTAACCCTAGGAAGGTAAATCAGCCGGGTATTAGGGTTCTTCCTAAGGGAAAAGCCGTGAAAGCAGCCATGTTGTGGCACTTCTGCACTCCCTTTTGGATGCCTTTCACAGCTCCTGTTTGCCTGGAACTCAGGGCTTCCTGATTTTAAAAATCCTAGCCCTAGGCCGAACCCCAACCCTAAGAGGAGAAAGGCAAATCAGCCAGGAATTAGGCATGTCCCCAAGGAAAAAGCTGTGGAGGCAGGCATGTTGTGGTACTTTTCTGCTCTTCTTGGGAAGTCCATCGCAGCTGCTGTGTTCTTGGAACTCAGGGCTTTCTGGTTAATAGAACCCTTACCCTAGGCGTAACTCAAACCTTAAACCTAGGAAGGAAAATCAGCCTATGGTTCGGGATGGTCTCATGGAAATATCAGTGGTGGCAGCCACGTTGTGTCACTTTTGCGCTCCCCTTGGGATGCCTTGAACAGCTGCAGAGTGCCTGGAGCTAAGGGCTTCCTAGTTTTAAAAATCCTAGCCCTAGGCCTAAGCCTAACAGTAAGGCTGGGAAGGGAAATCATCCTGGTGTTAGGCTTCTTGCCAAGGAAAAAGCCATGAAAGCAGCCATGTTGTGGCACTTTTGTACTCCCTTTTGGATGCCTTTCACAGCTCCACTGTGCCTGGAACTCAGGGCTTCCTGATTTTAACAATCCTTGCCCTAGGCCGAACCCCAACCCTAAGACGAGAAAGGCAAATCAGCCAGGAATTCGGCATGTCCCCAAGGAAAAAGCTGTGGAGGCAGGCATGTTGTGGTACTTCTGCGCTCTTCTTGGGTAGTCCATCGCAGCTGCTGTGTTCTTGGAACTCAGGGCTTTCTGGTTAATAGAACCCTTACCCTAGGTGTAACTCAAACCTTAAACCTAGGAAGGAAAATCAGCCTATGGTTCGGGATGGTCTCATGAGAATAGCAGCAGAGACAGCCAAGTTGTGTCACTTCTGCGGCTCTTTTGGGATACCTTTAACAGCTGCATGTGCCTGGAGCCCAGGGCTTCCTGGTTTTAAAAAGTCCTAGGCCTAAGCCTAACAGTAACCCTAGGAAGGTAAATCAGCCGGGTATTAGGGTTCTTCCTAAGGGAAAAGCCGTGAAAGCAGCCATGTTGTGGCACTTCTGCACTCCCTTTGGGATGCCTTTGGCAGATGAAGTTACCCGGGAAATCAGGGCTTCCTAGTTAAAAAAATCCTAGCCCTAGGCCGAACCCCAACCCTAAGACGAGAAAGGCAAATCAGCCAGGAATTAGGCATGTCCCCAAGGAAAATGCTGTGGAGGCAGGCATGTTGTGGTACTTTCGCGCTCTTCTTGGGAAGTCCTTCGCAGCTGCTGTGTTTTTGGAACTCAGGGCTTTCTGGTTAATAGAACCCTTACCCTAGGCGTAACTCAAACCTTAACCCTAGGAAGGAAAATCAGCCTATGGTTCGGGATGGTCTCATGGAAATATCAGTGGTGGCAGCCAAGTTGTGTCAGTTATGCGCTCCCCTTGGGATGCCTTTCGCAGCTGCAGTGTGCCTGGAGCCCAGGGCTTCCTGGTTTTAAAAGTCCTAGCCCTAGGCCTATGCCTAACAGTAACCCTGGGAAGGGAAATCAGCGTGGTGTTAGGCTTCTTGCCAAGGAAAAAGCCTTGAAAGCAGCCATGTTGTGGCACTTTTGCACTCCCTTTGGGATGCCTTTCACAGCTCCAGTGTGCCTGGAACTCAGGGCTTCCTGATTTTAAAAATCCTAGCCCTAGGCCGAACCCCAACCCTAAGACGAGAAAGGCAAATCAGCCAGGAATTAGGCATGTCCCCAAGGAAAAAGCTGTGGAGGCAGGCATGTTGTGGTACTTTTCTGCTCTTCTTGGGAAGTCCATCGCAGCTGCTGTGTTCTTGGAACTCAGGGCTTTCTGGTTAATAGAACCCTTACCCTAGGCGTAACTCAAACCTTAAACCTAGGAAGGAAAATCAGCCTATGGTTCGGGATGCTCTCATGGAAATATCAGTGGTGGCAGCCAAGTTGTGTCACTTTTGCGCTCCCCTTGGGATGCCTTGAACAGCTGCAGTGTGCCTGGAGCTAAGGGCTTCCTAGTTTTAAAAATCCTAGCCCTAGGCCTAAGCCTAACAGTAACGCTGGGAAGGGAAATCATCCTGGTGTTAGGCTTCTTGCCAAGGAAAAAGCCATGAAAGCAGCCATGTTGTGGCACTTTTGTACTCCCTTTTGGATGCATTTCACAGCTCCACTGTGCCTGGAACTCAGGGCTTCCTGATTTTAACAATCCTTGCCCTAGGCCGAACCCCAACCCTAAGACGAGAAAGGCAAATCAGCCAGGAATTCGGCATGTCCCCAAGGAAAAAGCTGTGGAGGCAGGCATGTTGTGGTACTTCTGCGCTCTTCTTGGGTAGTCCATCGCAGCTGCTGTGTTCTTGGAACTCAGGGCTTTCTGGTTAATAGAACCCTTACCCTAGGTGTAACTCAAACCTTAAACCTAGGAAGGAAAATCAGCCTATGGTTCGGGATGGTCTCATGAGAATAGCAGCAGAGACAGCCAAGTTGTGTCACTTCTGCGGCTCTTTTGGGATGCCTTTAACAGCTGCATGTGCCTGGAGCCCAGGGCTTCCTGGTTTTAAAAAGTCCTAGGCCTAAGCCTAACAGTAACCCTAGGAAGGTAAATCAGCCGGGTATTAGGGTTCTTCCTAAGGGAAAAGCCGTGAAAGCAGCCATGTTGTGGCACTTCTGCACTCCCTTTGGGATGCCTTTGGCAGATGAAGTTACCCGGGAAATCAGGGCTTCCTAGTTAAAAAAATCCTAGCCCTAGGCCGAACCCCAACCCTAAGACGAGAAAGGCAAATCAGCCAGGAATTAGGCATGTCCCCAAGGAAAATGCTGTGGAGGCAGGCATGTTGTGGTACTTTCGCGCTCTTCTTGGGAAGTCCTTCGCAGCTGCTGTGTTTTTGGAACTCAGGGCTTTCTGATTAATAGAACCCTTACCCTAGGCGTAACTCAAACCTTAACCCTAGGAAGGAAAATCAGCCTATGGTTCGGGATGGTCTCATGGAAATATCAGTGGTGGCAGCCAAGTTGTGTCACTTTTGCGCTCCCCTTGGGATGCCTTTCGCAGCTGCAGTGTGCCTGGAGCCCAGGGCTTCCTGGTTTTAAAAGTCCTAGCCCTAGGCCTATGCCTAACAGTAACCCTGGGAAGGGAAATCAGCGTGGTGTTAGGCTTCTTGCCAAGGAAAAAGCCATGAAAGCAGCCATGTTGTGGCACTTTTGCACTCCCTTTTGGATGCCTTTCACAGCTCCAGTGTGCCTGGAACTCAGGGCTTCCTGATTTTAAAAATCCTTGCCCTAGGCCGAACCCCAACCCTAAGACGAGAAAGGCAAATCAGCCAGGAATTAGGCATGTCCCCAAGGAAAAAGCTGTGGAGGCAGGCATGTTGTGGTACGTTTCTGCTCTTCTTGGGAAGTCCTTCGCAGCTGCTGTGTTCTTGGAACTCAGGGCTTTCTGGTTAATAGAACCCTTACCCTAGGCGTAACTCAAACCTTAACCCTAGGAAGGAAAAGCAGCCTATGGTTCGGGATGGTCTCATGAGAATAGCAGCAGAGACAGCCAAGTTGCGTCACTTCTGCGGCTCTTTTGGGATGCCTTTAACAGCTGCATGTGCCTGGAGCCCAGGGCTTCCTGATTTTAAAAAGTCCGAGGCCTAAGCCTAACAGTAACCCTAGGAAGGTAAATAAGCCGGGTATTAGGGTTCTTCCTAAGGGAAAAGCCATGAAAGGAGCCATGTTGTGGAACTTCTGCACTCCCTTTTGGATGCCTTTCACAGCTCCACTGTGCCTGGAACTCATGACTTCCTGATTTTAAAAATCCTAGCCCTAGGCCGAACCCCAACCCTAAGACGAGAAAGGCAAATCAGCCAGGAATTAGGCATGTCCCCAAGGAAAAAGCTGTGGAGGCAGGCATGTTGTGGTACTTTTGCGCTCTTCTTTGGAAGTCCTTCGCAGCTGCTGTGTTCTTGGAACTCAGGGCTTTCTGGTTAATAGAACCCTTACCCTAGGCGTAACTCAAACCTTAACCCTAGGAAGGAAAATCAGCCTATGGTTCAGGATGGTCTCATGGAAATATCAGTGGTGGCAGCCAAGTTGTGTCACTTTTGCGCTCCCCTTGGGATGCCTTTAACAGCTGCATGTGCCTGGAGCCCAGGGCTTCCTGGTTTTAAAAAGTCCGAGGCCTAAGCCTAACAGTAACCCTAGGAAGGTAAATAAGCCGGGTATTAGGGTTCTTCCTAAGGGAAAAGCCATGAAAGCAGCCATGTTGTGGAACTTCTGCACTCCCTTTTGGATGCCTTTCACAGCTCCAGTGTGCCTGGAACTCAGGGCTTCCTGATTTTAAAAATCCTAGCCCTAGGCCGAACCCCAACCCTAAGACGAGAAAGGCAAATCAGCCAGGAATTAGGCATGTCCCCAAGGAAAAAGCTGTGGAGTCAGGCATGTTGTGGTACTTTTGCGCTCTTCTTGGGTAGTCCATCGCAGCTGCTGTGTTCTTGGAACTCAGGGCTTTCTGGTTAATAGAACCCATACCCTAGGCGTAACTCAAACCTTAACCCTAGGAAGGAAAATCAGCCTATGGTTCAGGATGGTCTCATGGAAATATCAGTGGTGGCAGCCAAGTTGTGTCACTTTTGCGCCCTCCTTGGGATGCCTTTCGCAGCTGCAGAGTGCCTGGAGCCCAGGGCTTCCTGGTTTTAAAAAGTCCTAGGCCTAAGCCTAACAGTAACCCTAGGAAGGTAAATCAGCCGGGTATTAGGGTTCTTCCTAAGGGAAAAGCCGTGAAAGCAGCCATGTTGTGGCACTTCTGCACTCCCTTTTGGATGCCTTTCACAGCTCCTGTTTGCCTGGAACTCAGGGCTTCCTGATTTTAAAAATCCTAGCCCTAGGCCGAACCCCAACCCTAAGACGAGAAAGGCAAATCAGCCAGGAATTAGGCATGTCCCCAAGGAAAATGCTGTGGAGGCAGGCATGTTGTGGTACTTTCGCGCTCTTCTTGGGAAGTCCTTCGCAGCTGCTGTGTTCTTGGAACTCAGGGCTTTCTGGTTAATAGAACCCTTACCCTAGGCGTAACTCAAACCTTAACCCTAGGAAGGAAAATCAGCCTATGGTTCGGGATGGTCTCATGGAAATATCAGTGGTGGCAGCCAAGTTGTGTCACTTTTGCGCTCCCCTTGGGATGCCTTTCGCAGCTGCAGTGTGCCTGGAGACCAGGGCTTCCTGGTTTTAAAAAGTCCGAAGCCTAAGCCTAACAGTAACCCTAGGAAGGTAAATAAGCCGGGTATTAGGGTTCTTCCTAAGGGAAAAGCCATGAAAGGAGCCATGTTGTAAAACTTCTGCACTCCCTTTTGGATGCCTTTCACAGCTCCAGTGTGCCTGGAACTCAGGGCTTCCTGATTTTAAAAATCCTAGCCCTAGGCCGAACCCCAACCCTAAGACGAGAAAGGCAAATCAGCCAGGAATTAGGCATGTCCCCAAGGAAAAAGCTGTGGAGGCAGGCATGTTGTGGCACTTTTGCGCTCTTCTTGGGAAGTCCTTCGCAGCTGCTGTGTTCTTGGAACTCAGGGCTTTCTGGTTAATAGAACCCTTACCCTAGGCGTAACTCAAACCTTAACCCTAGGAAGGAAAATCAGCCTATGGTTCGGGATGGTCTCATGGAAATATCAGTAGTGGCAGCCAAGTTGTATCAGTTATGCGCTCCCCTTGGGATGCCTTTCGCAGCTGCAGTGTGCCTGGAGCCCAGGGCTTCCTGGTTTTAGAAGTCCTAGGCCTAAGCCTAACAGTAACCCTAGGAAGGTAAATCAGCCTGGTTTTAGGGTTCTTCCTAAGGGAAAAGCCGTGAAAGCAGCCATGTTGTGGCACTTTTGCACTCCCTTTTGGATGCCTTTCACAGCTCCAGTGTGCCTGGAACTCAGGGCTTCCTGATTTTAAAAATCCTAGCCCTAGGCCGAACCCCAACCCTAAGACGAGAAAGGCAAATCAGCCAGGAATTAGGCATGTCCCCAAGGAAAAAGCTGTGGAGGCAGGCATGTTGTGGTACTTTTGCGCTCTTCTTGGGTAGTCCATCGCAGCTGCTGTGTTCTTGGAACTCAGGGCTTTCTGGTTAATAGAACCCTTACCCTAGGCGTAACTCAAACCTTAACCCTAGGAAGGAAAATCAGCCTATGGTTCAGGATGGTCTCATGGAAATATCAGTGGTGGCAGCCAAGTTGTGTCACTTTTGCGCCCTCCTTGGGATGCCTTTCGCAGCTGCAGAGTGCCTGGAGCCCAGGGCTTCCTGGTATTAAATATCCTAGGCCTAAGCCTAACAGTAACCCTAGGAAGGTAAATCAGCCGGGTATTAGGGTTCTTCCTAAGGGAAAAGCCGTGAAAGCAGCCATGTTGTGGCACTTCTGCACTCCCTTTTGGATGCCTTTCACAGCTCCTGTTTGCCTGGAACTCAGGGCTTCCTGATTTTAAAAATCCTAGCCCTAGGCCGAACCCCAACCCTAAGACGAGAAAGGCAAATCAGCCAGGAATTAGGCATGTCCCCAAGGAAAAAGCTGTGGAGGCAGGCATGTTGTGGTACTTTTCTGCTCTTCTTGGGAAGTCCATCGCAGCTGCTGTGTTCTTGGAACTCAGGGCTTTCTGGTTAATAGAACCCTTACCCTAGGCGTAACTCAAACCTTAAACCTAGGAAGGAAAATCAGCCTATGGTTCGGGATGGTCTCATGGAAATATCAGTGGTGGCAGCCACGTTGTGTCACTTTTGCGCTCCCCTTGGGATGCCTTGAACAGCTGCAGAGTGCCTGGAGCTAAGGGCTTCCTAGTTTTAAAAATCCTAGCCCTAGGCCTAAGCCTAACAGTAAGGCTGGGAAGGGAAATCATCCTGGTGTTAGGCTTCTTGCCAAGGAAAAAGCCATGAAAGCAGCCATGTTGTGGCACTTTTGTACTCCCTTTTGGATGCCTTTCACAGCTCCACTGTGCCTGGAACTCAGGGCTTCCTGATTTTAACAATCCTTGCCCTAGGCCGAACCCCAACCCTAAGACGAGAAAGGCAAATCAGCCAGGAATTCGGCATGTCCCCAAGGAAAAAGCTGTGGAGGCAGGCATGTTGTGGTACTTCTGCGCTCTTCTTGGGTAGTCCATCGCAGCTGCTGTGTTCTTGGAACTCAGGGCTTTCTGGTTAATAGAACCCTTACCCTAGGTGTAACTCAAACCTTAAACCTAGGAAGGAAAATCAGCCTATGGTTCGGGATGGTCTCATGAGAATAGCAGCAGAGACAGCCAAGTTGTGTCACTTCTGCGGCTCTTTTGGGATGCCTTGAACAGCTGCATGTGCCTGGAGCCCAGGGCTTCCTGGTTTTAAAAAGTCCTAGGCCTAAGCCTAACAGTAACCCTAGGAAGGTAAATCAGCCGGGTATTAGGGTTCTTCCTAAGGGAAAAGCCGTGAAAGCAGCCATGTTGTGGCACTTCTGCACTCCCTTTGGGATGCCTTTGGCAGATGAAGTTACCCGGGAAATCAGGGCTTCCTAGTTAAAAAAATCCTAGCCCTAGGCCGAACCCCAACCCTAAGACGAGAAAGGCAAATCAGCCAGGAATTAGGCATGTCCCCAAGGAAAATGCTGTGGAGGCAGGCATGTTGTGGTACTTTCGCGCTCTTCTTGGGAAGTCCTTCGCAGCTGCTGTGTTTTTGGAACTCTGGGCTTTCTGGTTAATAGAACCCTTACCCTAGGCGTAACTCAAACCTTAACCCTAGGAAGGAAAATCAGCCTATGGTTCGGGATGGTCTCATGGAAATATCAGTGGTGGCAGCCAAGTTGTGTCACTTTTGCGCTCCCCTTGGGATGCCTTTCGCAGCTGCAGTGTGCCTGGAGCCCAGGGCTTCCTGGTTTTAAAAGTCCTAGCCCTAGGCCTATGCCTAACAGTAACCCTGGGAAGGGAAATCAGCCTGGTGTTAGGCTTCTTGCCAAGGAAAAAGCCGTGAAAGCAGCCATGTTGTGGCACTTTTGCACTCCCTTTTGGATGCCTTTCACAGCTCCAGTGTGCCAGGAACTCAGGGCTTCCTGATTTTAAAAATCCTAGCCCTAGGCCGAACCCCAACCCTAAGACGAGAAAGGCAAATCAGCCAGGAATTAGGCATGTCCCCAAGGAAAAAGCTGTGGAGGCAGGCATGTTGTGGTACTTTTCTGCTCTTCTTGGGAAGTCCATCGCAGCTGCTGTGTTCTTGGAACTCAGGGCTTTCTGGTTAATAGAACCCTTACCCTAGGCGTAACTCAAACCTTAACCCTAGGAAGGAAAATTAGCCTATGGTTCGGGATGCTCTCATGGAAATATCAGTGGTGGCAGCCAAGTTGTGTCACTTTTGCGCTCCCCTTGGGATGCCTTGAACAGCTGCAGTGTGCCTGGAGCTAAGGGCTTCCTAGTTTTAAAAATCCTAGCCCTAGGCCTAAGCCTAACAGTAACGCTGGGAAGGGAAATCATCTTGGATTTAGGCTTCTTGCCAAGGAAAAAGCCATGAAAGCAGCCATGTTGTGGCACTTTTGTACTCCCTTTTGGATGCATTTCACAGCTCCACTGTGCCTGGAACTCAGGGCTTCCTGATTTTAACAATCCTTGCCCTAGGCCGAACCCCAACCCTAAGACGAGAAAGGCAAATCAGCCAGGAATTCGGCATGTCCCCAAGGAAAAAGCTGTGGAGGCAGGCATGTTGTGGTACTTCTGCGCTCTTCTTGGGTAGTCCATCGCAGCTGCTGTGTTCTTGGAACTCAGGGCTTTCTGGTTAATAGAACCCTTACCCTAGGTGTAACTCAAACCTTAAACCTAGGAAGGAAAATCAGCCTATGGTTCGGGATGGTCTCATGAGAATAGCAGCAGAGACAGCCAAGTTGTGTCACTTCTGCGGCTCTTTTGGGATGCCTTTAACAGCTGCATGTGCCTGGAGCCCAGGGCTTCCTGGTTTTAAAAAGTCCTAGGCCTAAGCCTAACAGTAACCCTAGGAAGGTAAATCAGCCGGGTATTAGGGTTCTTCCTAAGGGAAAAGCCGTGAAAGCAGCCATGTTGTGGCACTTCTGCACTCCCTTTGGGATGCCTTTGGCAGATGAAGTTACCCGGGAAATCAGGGCTTCCTAGTTAAAAAAATCCTAGCCCTAGGCCGAACCCCAACCCTAAGACGAGAAAGGCAAATCAGCCAGGAATTAGGCATGTCCCCAAGGAAAATGCTGTGGAGGCAGGCATGTTGTGGTACTTTCGCGCTCTTCTTGGGAAGTCCTTCGCAGCTGCTGTGTTTTTGGAACTCAGGGCTTTCTGATTAATAGAACCCTTACCCTAGGCGTAACTCAAACCTTAACCCTAGGAAGGAAAATCAGCCTATGGTTCGGGATGGTCTCATGGAAATATCAGTGGTGGCAGCCAAGTTGTGTCACTTTTGCGCTCCCCTTGGGATGCCTTTCGCAGCTGCAGTGTGCCTGGAGCCCAGGGCTTCCTGGTTTTAAAAGTCCTAGCCCTAGGCCTATGCCTAACAGTAACCCTGGGAAGGGAAATCAGCGTGGTGTTAGGCTTCTTGCCAAGGAAAAAGCCATGAAAGCAGCCATGTTGTGGCACTTTTGCACTCCCTTTTGGATGCCTTTCACAGCTCCAGTGTGCCTGGAACTCAGGGCTTCCTGATTTTAAAAATCCTTGCCCTAGGCCGAACCCCAACCCTAAGACGAGAAAGGCAAATCAGCCAGGAATTAGGCATGTCCCCAAGGAAAAAGCTGTGGAGGCAGGCATGTTGTGGTACGTTTCTGCTCTTCTTGGGAAGTCCTTCGCAGCTGCTGTGTTCTTGGAACTCAGGGCTTTCTGGTTAATAGAACCCTTACCCTAGGCGTAACTCAAACCTTAACCCTAGGAAGGAAAAGCAGCCTATGGTTCGGGATGGTCTCATGAGAATAGCAGCAGAGACAGCCAAGTTGCGTCACTTCTGCGGCTCTTTTGGGATGCCTTTAACAGCTGCATGTGCCTGGAGCCCAAGGCTTCCTGGTTTTAAAAAGTCCGAGGCCTAAGCCTAACAGTAACCCTAGGAAGGTAAATAAGCCGGGTATTAGGGTTCTTCCTAAGGGAAAAGCCATGAAAGGAGCCATGTTGTGGAACTTCTGCACTCCCTTTTGGATGCCTTTCACAGCTCCACTGTGCCTGGAACTCATGACTTCCTGATTTTAAAAATCCTAGCCCTAGGCCGAACCCCAACCCTAAGACGAGAAAGGCAAATCAGCCAGGAATTAGGCATGTCCCCAAGGAAAAAGCTGTGGAGGCAGGCATGTTGTGGTACTTTTGCGCTCTTCTTTGGAAGTCCTTCGCAGCTGCTGTGTTCTTGGAACTCAGGGCTTTCTGGTTAATAGAACCCTTACCCTAGGCGTAACTCAAACCTTAACCCTAGGAAGGAAAATCAGCCTATGGTTCGGGATGGTCTCATGGAAATATCAGTGGTGGCAGCCAAGTTGTGTCACTTTTGCGCTCCCCTTGGGATGCCTTTAACAGCTGCATGTGCCTGGAGCCCAGGGCTTCCTGGTTTTAAAAAGTCCTAGGCCTAAGCCTAACAGTAACCCTAGGAAGGTAAATAAGCCGGGTATTAGGGTTCTTCCTAAGGGAAAAGCCATGAAAGCAGCCATGTTGTGGAACTTCTGCACTCCCTTTTGGATGCCTTTCACAGCTCCAGTGTGCCTGGAACTCAGGGCTTCCTGATTTTTAAAATCCTAGCCCTAGGCCGAACCCCAACCCTAAGACGAGAAAGGCAAATCAGCCAGGAATTAGGCATGTCCCCAAGGAAAAAGCTGTGGAGTCAGGCATGTTGTGGTACTTTTGCGCTCTTCTTGGGAAGTCCTTCGCAGCTGCTGTGTTCTTGGAACTCAGGGCGTTCTGGTTAATAGAACCCTTACCCTAGGCGTAACTCAAACCTTAACCCTAGGAAGGAAAATCAGCCTATGGTTCGGGATGCTCTCATGGAAATATCAGTAGTGGCAGCCAAGTTGTGTCAGTTATGCGCTCCCCTTGGGATGCCTTTCGCAGCTGCAGTGTGCCTGGAGCCCAGGGCTTCCTGGTTTTAAAAGTCCTAGGCCTAAGCCTAACAGTAACCCTAGGAAGGTAAATCAGCCTGGTTTTAGGGTTCTTCCTAAGGGAAAAGCCGTGAAAGCAGCCATGTTGTGGCACTTTTGCACTCCCTTTTGGATGCCTTTCACAGCTCCAGTGTGCCTGGAACTCAGGGCTTCCTGATTTTAAAAATCCTAGCCCTAGGCCGAACCCCAACCCTAAGACGAGAAAGGCAAATCAGCCAGGAATTAGGCATGTCCCCAAGGAAAAAGCTGTGGAGGCAGGCATGTTGTGGTACTTTTGCGCTCTTCTTGGGTAGTCCATCGCAGCTGCTGTGTTCTTGGAACTCAGGGCTTTCTGGTTAATAGAACCCATACCCTAGGCGTAACTCAAACCTTAACCCTAGGAAGGAAAATCAGCCTATGGTTCAGGATGGTCTCATGGAAATATCAGTGGTGGCAGCCAAGTTGTGTCACTTTTGCGCCCTCCTTGGGATGCCTTTCGCAGCTGCAGAGTGCCTGGAGCCCAGGGCTTCCTGGTTTTAAATGTCCTAGGCCTAAGCCTAACAGTAACCCTAGGAAGGTAAATCAGCAGGGTATTAGGGTTCTTCCTAAGGGAAAAGCCGTGAAAGCAGCCATGTTGTGGCACTTCTGCACTCCCTTTTGGATGCCTTTCACAGCTCCTGTTTGCCTGGAACTCAGGGCTTCCTGATTTTAAAAATCCTAGCCCTAGGCCGAACCCCAACCCTAAGACGAGAAAGGCAAATCAGCCAGGAATTAGGCATGTCCCCAAGGAAAAAGCTGTGGAGGCAGGCATGTTGTGGTACTTTTGCGCTCTTCTTGGGTAGTCCATCGCAGCTGCTGTGTTCTTGGAACTCAGGGCTTTCTGGTTAATAGAACCCTTACCCTAGGCGTAACTCAAACCTTAACCCTAGGAAGGAAAATCAGCCTATGGTTCAGGATGGTCTCATGGAAATATCAGTGGTGGCAGCCAAGTTGTGTCACTTTTGCGCCCTCCTTGGGATGCCTTTCGCAGCTGCAGAGTGCCTGGAGCCCAGGGCTTCCTGGTTTTAAATGTCCTAGGCCTAAGCCTAACAGTAACCCTAGGAAGGTAAATAAGCCGGGTATTAGGGTTCTTCCTAAGGGAAAAGCCATGAAAGGAGCCATGTTGTAAAACTTCTGCACTCCCTTTTGGATGCCTTTCACAGCTCCAGTGTGCCTGGAACTCAGGGCTTCCTGATTTTAAAAATCCTAGCCCTAGGCCGAACCCCAACCCTAAGACGAGAAAGGCAAATCAGCCAGGAATTAGGCATGTCCCCAAGGAAAAAGCTGTGGAGGCAGGCATGTTGTGGCACTTTTGCGCTCTTCTTGGGAAGTCCTTCGCAGCTGCTGTGTTCTTGGAACTCAGGGCTTTCTGGTTAATAGAACCCTTACCCTAGGCGTAACTCAGACCTTAACCCTAGGAAGGAAAATCAGCCTATGGTTCGGGATGGTCTCATGGAAATATCAGTAGTGGCAGCCAAGTTGTATCAGTTATGCGCTCCCCTTGGGATGCCTTTCGCAGCTGCAGTGTGCCTGGAGCCCAGGGCTTCCTGGTTTTAGAAGTCCTAGGCCTAAGCCTAACAGTAACCCTAGGAAGGTAAATCAGCCTGGTTTTAGGGTTCTTCCTAAGGGAAAAGCCGTGAAAGCAGCCATGTTGTGGCACTTTTGCACTCCCTTTTGGATGCCTTTCACAGCTCCAGTGTGCCTGGAACTCAGGGCTTCCTGATTTTAAAAATCCTAGCCCTAGGCCGAACCCCAACCCTAAGAGGAGAAAGGCAAATCAGCCAGGAATTAGGCATGTCCCCAAGGAAAAAGCTGTGGAGGCAGGCATGTTGTGGTACTTTTGCGCTCTTCTTGGGTAGTCCATCGCAGCTGCTGTGTTCTTGGAACTCAGGGCTTTCTGGTTAATAGAACCCTTACCCTAGGCGTAACTCAAACCTTAACCCTAGGAAGGAAAATCAGCCTATGGTTCAGGATGGTCTCATGGAAATATCAGTGGTGGCAGCCAAGTTGTGTCACTTTTGCGCCCTCCTTGGGATGCCTTTCGCAGCTGCAGAGTGCCTGGAGCCCAGGGCTTCCTGGTATTAAATATCCTAGGCCTAAGCCTAACAGTAACCCTAGGAAGGTAAATCAGCCGGGTATTAGGGTTCTTCCTAAGGGAAAAGCCGTGAAAGCAGCCATGTTGTGGCACTTCTGCACTCCCTTTTGGATGCCTTTCACAGCTCCTGTTTGCCTGGAACTCAGGGCTTCCTGATTTTAAAAATCCTAGCCCTAGGCCGAACCCCAACCCTAAGACGAGAAAGGCAAATCAGCCAGGAATTAGGCATGTCCCCAAGGAAAAAGCTGTGGAGGCAGGCATGTTGTGGTACTTTTCTGCTCTTCTTGGGAAGTCCATCGCAGCTGCTGTGTTCTTGGAACTCAGGGCTTTCTGGTTAATAGAACCCTTACCCTAGGCGTAACTCAAACCTTAAACCTAGGAAGGAAAATCAGCCTATGGTTCGGGATGGTCTCATGGAAATATCAGTGGTGGCAGCCACGTTGTGTCACTTTTGCGCTCCCCTTGGGATGCCTTGAACAGCTGCAGAGTGCCTGGAGCTAAGGGCTTCCTAGTTTTAAAAATCCTAGCCCTAGGCCTAAGCCTAACAGTAAGGCTGGGAAGGGAAATCATCCTGGTGTTAGGCTTCTTGCCAAGGAAAAAGCCATGAAAGCAGCCATGTTGTGGCACTTTTGTACTCCCTTTTGGATGCCTTTCACAGCTCCACTGTGCCTGGAACTCAGGGCTTCCTGATTTTAACAATCCTTGCCCTAGGCCGAACCCCAACCCTAAGACGAGAAAGGCAAATCAGCCAGGAATTCGGCATGTCCCCAAGGAAAAAGCTGTGGAGGCAGGCATGTTGTGGTACTTCTGCGCTCTTCTTGGGTAGTCCATCGCAGCTGCTGTGTTCTTGGAACTCAGGGCTTTCTGGTTAATAGAACCCTTACCCTAGGTGTAACTCAAACCTTAAACCTAGGAAGGAAAATCAGCCTATGGTTCGGGATGGTCTCATGAGAATAGCAGCAGAGACAGCCAAGTTGTGTCACTTCTGCGGCTCTTTTGGGATGCCTTTAACAGCTGCATGTGCCTGGAGCCCAGGGCTTCCTGGTTTTAAAAAGTCCTAGGCCTAAGCCTAACAGTAACCCTAGGAAGGTAAATCAGCCGGGTATTAGGGTTCTTCCTAAGGGAAAAGCCGTGAAAGCAGCCATGTTGTGGCACTTCTGCACTCCCTTTTGGATGCCTTTGGCAGATGAAGTTACCCGGGAAATCAGGGCTTCCTAGTTAAAAAAATCCTAGCCCTAGGCCGAACCCCAACCCTAAGACGAGAAAGGCAAATCAGCCAGGAATTAGGCATGTCCCCAAGGAAAATGCTGTGGAGGCAGGCATGTTGTGGTACTTTCGCGCTCTTCTTGGGAAGTCCTTCGCAGCTGCTGTGTTTTTGGAACTCAGGGCTTTCTGGTTAATAGAACCCTTACCCTAGGCGTAACTCAAACCTTAACCCTAGGAAGGAAAATCAGCCTATGGTTCGGGATGGTCTCATGGAAATATCAGTGGTGGCAGCCAAGTTGTGTCACTTTTGCGCTCCCCTTGGGATGCCTTTCGCAGCTGCAGTGTGCCTGGAGCCCAGGGCTTCCTGGTTTTAAAAGTCCTAGCCCTAGGCCTATGCCTAACAGTAACCCTGGGAAGGGAAATCAGCCTGGTGTTAGGCTTCTTGCCAAGGAAAAAGCCGTGAAAGCAGCCATGTTGTGGCACTTTTGCACTCCCTTTGGGATGCCTTTCACAGCTCCAGTGTGCCAGGAACTCAGGGCTTCCTGATTTTAAAAATCCTAGCCCTAGGCCGAACCCCAACCCTAAGACGAGAAAGGCAAATCAGCCAGGAATTAGGCATGTCCCCAAGGAAAAAGCTGTGGAGGCAGGCATGTTGTGGTACTTTTCTGCTCTTCTTGGGAAGTCCATCGCAGCTGCTGTGTTCTTGGAACTCAGGGCTTTCTGGTTAATAGAACCCTTACCCTAGGCGTAACTCAAACCTTAAACCTAGGAAGGAAAATTAGCCTATGGTTCGGGATGCTCTCATGGAAATATCAGTGGTGGCAGCCAAGTTGTGTCACTTTTGCGCTCCCCTTGGGATGCCTTGAACAGCTGCAGTGTGCCTGGAGCTAAGGGCTTCCTAGTTTTAAAAATCCTAGCCCTAGGCCTAAGCCTAACAGTAACGCTGGGAAGGGAAATCATCTTGGTGTTAGGCTTCTTGCCAAGGAAAAAGCCATGAAAGCAGCCATGTTGTGGCACTTTTGTACTCCCTTTTGGATGCATTTCACAGCTCCACTGTGCCTGGAACTCAGGGCTTCCTGATTTTAACAATCCTTGCCCTAGGCCGAACCCCAACCCTAAGACGAGAAAGGCAAATCAGCCAGGAATTCGGCATGTCCCCAAGGAAAAAGCTGTGGAGGCAGGCATGTTGTGGTACTTCTGCGCTCTTCTTGGGTAGTCCATCGCAGCTGCTGTGTTCTTGGAACTCAGGGCTTTCTGGTTAATAGAACCCTTACCCTAGGTGTAACTCAAACCTTAAACCTAGGAAGGAAAATCAGCCTATGGTTCGGGATGGTCTCATGAGAATAGCAGCAGAGACAGCCAAGTTGTGTCACTTCTGCGGCTCTTTTGGGATGCCTTTAACAGCTGCATGTGCCTGGAGCCCAGGGCTTCCTGGTTTTAAAAAGTCCTAGGCCTAAGCCTAACAGTAACCCTAGGAAGGTAAATCAGCCGGGTATTAGGGTTCTTCCTAAGGGAAAAGCCGTGAAAGCAGCCATGTTGTGGCACTTCTGCACTCCCTTTGGGATGCCTTTGGCAGATGAAGTTACCCGGGAAATCAGGGCTTCCTAGTTAAAAAAATCCTAGCCCTAGGCCGAACCCCAACCCTAAGACGAGAAAGGCAAATCAGCCAGGAATTAGGCATGTCCCCAAGGAAAATGCTGTGGAGGCAGGCATGTTGTGGTACTTTCGCGCTCTTCTTGGGAAGTCCTTCGCAGCTGCTGTGTTTTTGGAACTCAGGGCTTTCTGATTAATAGAACCCTTACCCTAGGCGTAACTCAAACCTTAACCCTAGGAAGGAAAATCAGCCTATGGTTCGGGATGGTCTCATGGAAATATCAGTGGTGGCAGCCAAGTTGTGTCACTTTTGCGCTCCCCTTGGGATGCCTTTCGCAGCTGCAGTGTGCCTGGAGCCCAGGGCTTCCTGGTTTTAAAAGTCCTAGCCCTAGGCCTATGCCTAACAGTAACCCTGGGAAGGGAAATCAGCGTGGTGTTAGGCTTCTTGCCAAGGAAAAAGCCATGAAAGCAGCCATGTTGTGGCACTTTTGCACTCCCTTTTGGATGCCTTTCACAGCTCCAGTGTGCCTGGAACTCAGGGCTTCCTGATTTTAAAAATCCTAGCCCTAGGCCGAACCCCAACCCTAAGAGGAGAAAGGCAAATCAGCCAGGAATTAGGCATGTCCCCAAGGAAAAAGCTGTGGAGGCAGGCATGTTGTGGTACTTTTGCGCTCTTCTTTGGAAGTCCTTCGCAGCTGCTGTGTTCTTGGAACTCAGGGCTTTCTGGTTAATAGAACCCTTACCCTAGGCGTAACTCAAACCTTAACCCTAGGAAGGAAAATCAGCCTATGGTTCGGGATGGTCTCATGGAAATATCAGTGGTGGCAGCCAAGTTGTGTCACTTTTGCGCTCCCCTTGGGATGCCTTTAACAGCTGCATGTGCCTGGAGCCCAGGGCTTCCTGGTTTTAAAAAGTCCGAGGCCTAAGCCTAACAGTAACCCTAGGAAGGTAAATAAGCCGGGTATTAGGGTTCTTCCTAAGGGAAAAGCCATGAAAGCAGCCATGTTGTGGAACTTCTGCACTCCCTTTTGGATGCCTTTCACAGCTCCAGTGTGCCTGGAACTCAGGGCTTCCTGATTTTTAAAATCCTAGCCCTAGGCCGAACCCCAACCCTAAGACGAGAAAGGCAAATCAGCCAGGAATTAGGCATGTCCCCAAGGAAAAAGCTGTGGAGTCAGGCATGTTGTGGTACTTTTGCGCTCTTCTTGGGAAGTCCTTCGCAGCTGCTGTGTTCTTGGAACTCAGGGCGTTCTGGTTAATAGAACCCTTACCCTAGGCGTAACTCAAACCTTAACCCTAGGAAGGAAAATCAGCCTATGGTTCGGGATGCTCTCATGGAAATATCAGTAGTGGCAGCCAAGTTGTGTCAGTTATGCGCTCCCCTTGGGATGCCTTGAACAGCTGCAGTGTGCCTGGAGCCCAGGGCTTCCTGGTTTTAAAAAGTCCTAGGCCTAAGCCTAACAGTAACCCTAGGAAGGTAAATCAGCCTGGTTTTAGGGTTCTTCCTAAGGGAAAAGCCGTGAAAGCAGCCATGTTGTGGCACTTTTGCACTCCCTTTTGGATGCCTTTCACAGCTCCAGTGTGCCTGGAACTCAGGGCTTCCTGATTTTAAAAATCCTAGCCCTAGGCCGAACCCCAACCCTAAGACGAGAAAGGCAAATCAGCCAGGAATTAGGCATGTCCCCAAGGAAAAAGCTGTGGAGGCAGGCATGTTGTGGTACTTTTGCGCTCTTCTTGGGTAGTCCATCGCAGCTGCTGTGTTCTTGGAACTCAGGGCTTTCTGGTTAATAGAACCCATACCCTAGGCGTAACTCAAACCTTAACCCTAGGAAGGAAAATCAGCCTATGGTTCAGGATGGTCTCATGGAAATATCAGTGGTGGCAGCCAAGTTGTGTCACTTTTGCGCCCTCCTTGGGATGCCTTTCGCAGCTGCAGAGTGCCTGGAGCCCAGGGCTTCCTGGTTTTAAATGTCCTAGGCCTAAGCCTAACAGTAACCCTAGGAAGGTAAATCAGCCGAGTATTAGGGTTCTTCCTAAGGGAAAAGCCATGAAAGCAGCCATGTTGTGGAACTTCTGCACTCCCTTTTGGATGCCTTTCACAGCTCCAGTGTGCCTGGAACTCAGGGCTTCCTGATTTTAAAAATCCTAGCCCTAGGCCGAACCCCAACCCTAAGACGAGAAAGGCAAATCAGCCAGGAATTAGGCATGTCCCCAAGGAAAAAGCTGTGGAGTCAGGCATGTTGTGGTACTTTTGCGCTCTTCTTGGGAAGTCCTTCGCAGCTGCTGTGTTCTTGGAACTCAGGGCGTTCTGGTTAATAGAACCCTTACCCTAGGCGTAACTCAAACCTTAACCCTAGGAAGGAAAATCAGCCTATGGTTCGGGATGCTCTCATGGAAATATCAGTAGTGGCAGCCAAGTTGTGTCAGTTATGCGCTCCCCTTGGGATGCCTTTCGCAGCTGCAGTGTGCCTGGAGCCCAGGGCTTCCTGGTTTTAAAAGTCCTAGGCCTAAGCCTAACAGTAACCCTAGGAAGGTAAATCAGCCTGGTTTTAGGGTTCTTCCTAAGGGAAAAGCCGTGAAAGCAGCCATGTTGTGGCACTTTTGCACTCCCTATTTGGATGCCTTTCACAGCTCCAGTGTGCCTGGAACTCAGGGCTTCCTGATTTTAAAAATCCTAGCCCTAGGCCGAACCCCAACCCTAAGACGAGAAAGGCAAATCAGCCAGGAATTAGGCATGTCCCCAAGGAAAAAGCTGTGGAGGCAGGCATGTTGTGGTACTTTTGCGCTCTTCTTGGCTAGTCCTTCGCAGCTGCTGTGTTCTTGGAACTCAGGGCTTTCTGGTTAATAGAACCCTTACCCTAGGCGTAACTCAAACCTTAACCCTAGGAAGGAAAATCAGCCTATGGTTCAGGATGGTCTCATGGAAATATCAGTGGTGGCAGCCAAGTTGTGTCACTTTTGCGCCCTCCTTGGGATGCCTTTCGCAGCTGCAGAGTGCCTGGAGCCCAGGGCTTCCTGGTTTTAAAAGTCCTAGCCCTAGGCCTATGCCTAACAGTAACCCTGGGAAGGGAAATCAGCCTGGTGTTAGGCTTCTTGCCAAGGAAAAAGCCGTGAAAGCAGCCATGTTGTGGCACTTTTGCACTCCCTTTGGGATGCCTTTCACAGCTCCAGTGTGCCAGGAACTCAGGGCTTCCTGATTTTAAAAATCCTAGCCCTAGGCCGAACCCCAACCCTAAGACGAGAAAGGCAAATCAGCCAGGAATTAGGCATGTCCCCAAGGAAAAAGCTGTGGAGGCAGGCATGTTGTGGTACTTTTCTGCTCTTCTTGGGAAGTCCATCGCAGCTGCTGTGTTCTTGGAACTCAGGGCTTTCTGGTTAATAGAACCCTTACCCTAGGCGTAACTCAAACCTTAAACCTAGGAAGGAAAATTAGCCTATGATTCGGGATGCTCTCATGGAAATATCAGTGGTGGCAGCCAAGTTGTGTCACTTTTGCGCTCCCCTTGGGATGCCTTGAACAGCTGCAGTGTGCCTGGAGCTAAGGGCTTCCTAGTTTTAAAAATCCTAGCCCTAGGCCTAAGCCTAACAGTAACGCTGGGAAGGGAAATCATCTTGGTGTTAGGCTTCTTGCCAAGGAAAAAGCCATGAAAGCAGCCATGTTGTGGCACTTTTGTACTCCCTTTTGGATGCATTTCACAGCTCCACTGTGCCTGGAACTCAGGGCTTCCTGATTTTAACAATCCTTGCCCTAGGCCGAACCCCAACCCTAAGACGAGAAAGGCAAATCAGCCAGGAATTCGGCATGTCCCCAAGGAAAAAGCTGTGGAGGCAGGCATGTTGTGGTACTTCTGCGCTCTTCTTGGGTAGTCCATCGCAGCTGCTGTGTTCTTGGAACTCAGGGCTTTCTGGTTAATAGAACCCTTACCCTAGGTGTAACTCAAACCTTAAACCTAGGAAGGAAAATCAGCCTATGGTTCGGGATGGTCTCATGAGAATAGCAGCAGAGACAGCCAAGTTGTGTCACTTCTGCGGCTCTTTTGGGATGCCTTTAACAGCTGCATGTGCCTGGAGCCCAGGGCTTCCTGGTTTTAAAAAGTCCTAGGCCTAAGCCTAACAGTAACCCTAGGAAGGTAAATCAGCCGGGTATTAGGGTTCTTCCTAAGGGAAAAGCCGTGAAAGCAGCCATGTTGTGGCACTTCTGCACTCCCTTTGGGATGCCTTTGGCAGATGAAGTTACCCAGGAAATCAGGGCTTCCTAGTTAAAAAAATCCTAGCCCTAGGCCGAACCCCAACCCTAAGACGAGAAAGGCAAATCAGCCAGGAATTAGGCATGTCCCCAAGGAAAATGCTGTGGAGGCAGGCATGTTGTGGTACTTTTCTGCTCTTCTTGGGAAGTCCTTCGCAGCTGCTGTGTTTTTGGAACTCAGGGCTTTCTGGTTAATAGAACCCTTACCCTAGGCGTAACTCAAACCTTAACCCTAGGAAGGAAAATCAGCCTATGGTTCGGGATGGTCTCATGGAAATATCAGTGGTGGCAGCCAAGTTGTGTCACTTTTGCGCTCCCCTTGGGATGCCTTTCGCAGCTGCAGTGTGCCTGGAGCCCAGGGCTTCCTGGTTTTAAAAGTCCTAGCCCTAGGCCTATGCCTAACAGTAACCCTGGGAAGGGAAATCAGCGTGGTGTTAGGCTTCTTGCCAAGGAAAAAGCCATGAAAGCAGCCATGTTGTGGCACTTTTGCACTCCCTTTTGGATGCCTTTCACAGCTCCAGTGTGCCTGGAACTCAGGGCTTCCTGATTTTAAAAATCCTAGCCCTAGGCCGAACCCCAACCCTAAGACGAGAAAGGCAAATCAGCCAGGAATTAGGCATGTCCCCAAGGAAAAAGCTGTGGAGGCAGGCATGTTGTGGTACTTTTGCGCTCTTCTTTGGAAGTCCTTCGCAGCTGCTGTGTTCTTGGAACTCAGGGCTTTCTGGTTAATAGAACCCTTACCCTAGGCGTAACTCAAACCTTAACCCTAGGAAGGAAAATCAGCCTATGGTTCGGGATGGTCTCATGGAAATATCAGTGGTGGCAGCCAAGTTGTGTCACTTTTGCGCTCCCCTTGGGATGCCTTTAACAGCTGCATGTGCCTGGAGCCCAGGGCTTCCTGGTTTTAAAAAGTCCGAGGCCTAAGCCTAACAGTAACCCTAGGAAGGTAAATAAGCCGGGTATTAGGGTTCTTCCTAAGGGAAAAGCCATGAAAGCAGCCATGTTGTGGAACTTCTGCACTCCCTTTTGGATGCCTTTCACAGCTCCAGTGTGCCTGGAACTCAGGGCTTCCTGATTTTTAAAATCCTAGCCCTAGGCCGAACCCCAACCCTAAGACGAGAAAGGCAAATCAGCCAGGAATTAGGCATGTCCCCAAGGAAAAAGCTGTGGAGTCAGGCATGTTGTGGTACTTTTGCGCTCTTCTTGGGAAGTCCTTCGCAGCTGCTGTGTTCTTGGAACTCAGGGCGTTCTGGTTAATAGAACCCTTACCCTAGGCGTAACTCAAACCTTAACCCTAGGAAGGAAAATCAGCCTATGGTTCGGGATGCTCTCATGGAAATATCAGTAGTGGCAGCCAAGTTGTGTCAGTTATGCGCTCCCCTTGGGATGCCTTGAACAGCTGCAGTGTGCCTGGAGCCCAGGGCTTCCTGGTTTTAAAAAGTCCTAGGCCTAAGCCTAACAGTAACCCTAGGAAGGTAAATCAGCCTGGTTTTAGGGTTCTTCCTAAGGGAAAAGCCGTGAAAGCAGCCATGTTGTGGCACTTTTGCACTCCCTTTTGGATGCCTTTCACAGCTCCAGTGTGCCTGGAACTCAGGGCTTCCTGATTTTAAAAATCCTAGCCCTAGGCCGAACCCCAACCCTAAGACGAGAAAGGCAAATCAGCCAGGAATTAGGCATGTCCCCAAGGAAAAAGCTGTGGAGGCAGGCATGTTGTGGTACTTTTGCGCTCTTCTTGGGTAGTCCATCGCAGCTGCTGTGTTCTTGGAACTCAGGGCTTTCTGGTTAATAGAACCCATACCCTAGGCGTAACTCAAACCTTAACCCTAGGAAGGAAAATCAGCCTATGGTTCAGGATGGTCTCATGGAAATATCAGTGGTGGCAGCCAAGTTGTGTCACTTTTGCGCCCTCCTTGGGATGCCTTTCGCAGCTGCAGAGTGCCTGGAGCCCAGGGCTTCCTGGTTTTAAATGTCCTAGGCCTAAGCCTAACAGTAACCCTAGGAAGGTAAATCAGCCGAGTATTAGGGTTCTTCCTAAGGGAAAAGCCATGAAAGCAGCCATGTTGTGGAACTTCTGCACTCCCTTTTGGATGCCTTTCACAGCTCCAGTGTGCCTGGAACTCAGGGCTTCCGGATTTTAAAAATCCTAGCCCTAGGCCGAACCCCAACCCTAAGACGAGAAAGGCAAATCAGCCAGGAATTAGGCATGTCCCCAAGGAAAAAGCTGTGGAGTCAGGCATGTTGTGGTACTTTTGCGCTCTTCTTGGGAAGTCCTTCGCAGCTGCTGTGTTCTTGGAACTCAGGGCGTTCTGGTTAATAGAACCCTTACCCTAGGCGTAACTCAAACCTTAACCCTAGGAAGGAAAATCAGCCTATGGTTCGGGATGCTCTCATGGAAATATCAGTAGTGGCAGCCAAGTTGTGTCAGTTATGCGCTCCCCTTGGGATGCCTTTCGCAGCTGCAGTGTGCCTGGAGCCCAGGGCTTCCTGGTTTTAAAAGTCCTAGGCCTAAGCCTAACAGTAACCCTAGGAAGGTAAATCAGCCTGGTTTTAGGGTTCTTCCTAAGGGAAAAGCCGTGAAAGCAGCCATGTTGTGGCACTTTTGCACTCCCTTTTGGATGCCTTTCACAGCTCCAGTGTGCCTGGAACTCAGGGCTTCCTGATTTTAAAAATCCTAGCCCTAGGCCGAACCCCAACCCTAAGACGAGAAAGGCAAATCAGCCAGGAATTAGGCATGTCCCCAAGGAAAAAGCTGTGGAGTCAGGCATGTTGTGGTACTTTTGCGCTCTTCTTGGGAAGTCCTTCGCAGCTGCTGTGTTCTTGGAACTCAGGGCGTTCTGGTTAATAGAACCCTTACCCTAGGCGTAACTCAAACCTTAACCCTAGGAAGGAAAATCAGCCTATGGTTCGGGATGCTCTCATGGAAATATCAGTAGTGGCAGCCAAGTTGTGTCAGTTATGCGCTCCCCTTGGGATGCCTTTCGCAGCTGCAGTGTGCCTGGAGCCCAGGGCTTCCTGGTTTTAAAAGTCCTAGGCCTAAGCCTAACAGTAACCCTAGGAAGGTAAATCAGCCTGGTTTTAGGGTTCTTCCTAAGGGAAAAGCCGTGAAAGCAGCCATGTTGTGGCACTTTTGCACTCCCTTTTGGATGCCTTTCACAGCTCCAGTGTGCCTGGAACTCAGGGCTTCCTGATTTTAAAAATCCTAGCCCTAGGCCGAACCCCAACCCTAAGACGAGAAAGGCAAATCAGCCAGGAATTAGGCATGTCCCCAAGGAAAAAGCTGTGGAGGCAGGCATGTTGTGGTACTTTTGCGCTCTTCTTGGGTAGTCCATCGCAGCTGCTGTGTTCTTGGAACTCAGGGCTTTCTGGTTAATAGAACCCTTACCCTAGGCGTAACTCAAACCTTAACCCTAGGAAGGAAAATCAGCCTATGGTTCAGGATGGTCTCATGGAAATATCAGTGGTGGCAGCCAAGTTGTGTCACTTTTGCGCCCTCCTTGGGATGCCTTTCGCAGCTGCAGAGTGCCTGGAGCCCAGGGCTTCCTGGTTTTAAATGTCCTAGTCCTAAGCCTAACAGTAACCCTAGGAAGGTAAATCAGCCGGGTATTAGGGTTCTTCCTAAGGGAAAAGCCGTGAAAGCAGCCATGTTGTGGCACTTCTGCACTCCCTTTTGGATGCCTTTCACAGCTCCTGTTTGCCTGGAACTCAGGGCTTCCTGATTTTAAAAATCCTAGCCCTAGGCCGAACCCCAACCCTAAGACGAGAAAGGCAAATCAGCCAGGAATTAGGCATGTCCCCAAGGAAAAAGCTGTGGAGGCAGGCATGTTGTGGTACTTTTCTGCTCTTCTTGGGTAGTCCATCGCAGCTGCTGTGTTCTTGGAACTCAGGGCTTTCTGGTTAATAGAACCCTTACCCTAGGCGTAACTCAAACCTTAACCCTAGGAAGGAAAATCAGCCTATCGTTCGGGATGGTCTCATGAGAATAGCAGCAGAGACCGCCAAGTTGTGTCACTTCTGTGGCTCTCTTGGGATGCCTTTCGCAGCTGCAGTGTGCCTGGAGCCCAGGGCTTCCTGGTTTTAAAAAGTCCTAGGCCAAACCTAACAGTAACCCTAGGAAGGTAAATCAGCCGGGTATTAGGGTTCTTCCTAAGGGAAAAGCCGTGAAAGCAGCCATGTTGTGGCACTTCTTCACTCCCTTTGGGATGCCTTTGGCAGATGAAGTTACGCGGGAAATCAGGGCTTCCTAGTTAAAAAAATCCTTGCCCTAGGCCGAACCCCAACCCTAAGACGAGAAAGGCAAATCAGCCAGGAATTAGGCATGTCCCCAAGGAAAATGCTGTGGAGGCAGGCATGTTGTGGTACTTTTGCGCTCTTCCTGGGAAGTCCTTCGCAGCTGCTGTGTTCTTGGAACTCAGGGCGTTCTGGTTAATAGAACCCTTACCCTAGGCGTAACTCAAACCTTAACCCTAGGAAGGAAAATCAGCCTATGGTTTGGGATGGTCTCATGGAAATATCAGTAGTGGCAGCCAAGTTGTGTCAGTTATGCGCTCCCCTTGGCATGCCTTTCGCAGCTGCAGTGTGCCTGGAGCCCAGGGCTTCCTGGTTTTAAAAGTCCTAGGCCTAAGCCTAACAGTAACCCTAGGAAGGTAAATCAGCCTGGTTTTAGGGTTCTTCCTAAGGGAAAAGCCGTGAAAGCAGCCATGTTGTGGCACTTTTGCAATCCCTTTTGGATGCCTTTCACAGCTCCAGTGTGCCTGGAACTCAGGGCTTCCTGATTTTAAAAATCCTAGCCCTAGGCCGAACCCCAACCCTAAGACGAGAAAGGCAAATCAGCCAGGAATTAGGCATGTCCCCAAGGAAAAAGCTGTGGAGGCAGGCATGTTGTGGTACTTTTGCGCTCTTCTTGGGTAGTCCATCGCAGCTGCTGTGTTCTTGGAACTCAGGGCTTTCTGGTTAATAGAACCCTTACCCTAGGCGTAACTCAAACCTTAACCCTAGGAAGGAAAATCAGCCTATGGTTCAGGATGGTCTCATGGAAATATCAGTGGTGGCAGCCAAGTTGTGTCACTTTTGCGCCCTCCTTGGGATGCCTTTCGCAGCTGCAGAGTGCCTGGAGCCCAGGGCTTCCTGGTTTTAAATGTCCTAGTCCGAAGCCTAACAGTAACCCTAGGAAGGTAAATCAGCCGGGTATTAGGGTTCTTCCTAAGGGAAAAGCCGTGAAAGCAGCCATGTTGTGGCACTTTTGCACTCCCTTTGGGATGTCTTTGGCAGATGCAGTAAGTCTGGAACTCATGGCTTCCTGATTTTAAAAATCCTAGCCCTAGGCCGAACCCCAACCCTAAGACGAGAAAGGCAAATCAGCCAGGAATTAGGCATGTCCCCAAGGAAAAAGCTGTGGAGGCAGGCATGTTGTGGTACTTTTGCGCTCTTCTTTGGAAGTCCTTCACAGCTGCTGTGTTCTTGGAACTCAGGGCTTTCTGGTTAATAGAACCCTTACCCTAGGCGTAACTCAAACCTTAACCCTAGGAAGGAAAATCAGCCTATGGTTCGGGATGGTCTCATGGAAATATCAGTGGTGGCAGCCAAGTTGTGTCACTTTTGCGCTCCCCTTGGGATGCCTTTAACAGCTGCATGTGCCTGGAGCCCAGGGCTTCCTGGTTTTAAAAAGTCCGAGGCCTAAGCCTAACAGTAACCCTAGGAAGGTAAATCAGCCGGGTATTAGGGTTCTTCCTAAGGGAAAAGCCATGAAAGCAGCCATGTTGTGGAACTTCTGCACTCCCTTTTGGATGCCTTTCACAGCTCCAGTGTGCCTGGAACTCAGGGCTTCCTGATTTTAAAAATCCTAGCCCTAGGCCGAACCCCAACCCTAAGACGAGAAAGGCAAATCAGCCAGGAATTAGGCATGTCCCCAAGGAAAAAGCTGTGGAGTCAGGCATGTTGTGGTACTTTTGCGCTCTTCTTGGGAAGTCCTTCGCAGCTGCTGTGTTCTTGGAACTCAGGGCGTTCTGGTTAATAGAACCCTTACCCTAGGCGTAACTCAAACCTTAACCCTAGGAAGGAAAATCAGCCTATGGTTCGGGATGGTCTCATGGAAATATCAGTAGTGGCAGCCAAGTTGTGTCAGTTATGCGCTCCCCTTGGCATGCCTTTCGCAGCTGCAGTGTGCCTGGAGCCCAGGGCTTCCTGGTTTTAAAAGTCCTAGGCCTAAGCCTAACAGTAACCCTAGGAAGGTAAATCAGCCTGGTTTTAGGGTTCTTCCTAAGGGAAAAGCCGTGAAAGCAGCCATGTTGTGGCACTTTTGCACTCCCTTTTGGATGCCTTTCACAGCTCCAGTGTGCCTGGAACTCAGGGCTTCCTGATTTTAAAAATCCTAGCCCTAGGCCGAACCCCAACCCTAAGACGAGAAAGGCAAATCAGCCAGGAATTAGGCATGTCCCCAAGGAAAAAGCTGTGGAGGCAGGCATGTTGTGGTACTTTTGCGCTCTTCTTGGGTAGTCCATCGCAGCTGCTGTGTTCTTGGAACTCAGGGCTTTCTGGTTAATAGAACCCTTACCCTAGGCGTAACTCAAACCTTAACCCTAGGAAGGAAAATCAGCCTATGGTTCGGGATGGTCTCATGGAAATATCAGTGGTGGCAGCCAAGTTGTGTCACTTTTGCGCCCTCCTTGGGATGCCTTTCGCAGCTGCAGAGTGCCTGGAGCCCAGGGCTTCCTGGTTTTAAATGTCCTAGGCCTAAGCCTAACAGTAACCCTAGGAAGGTAAATCAGCCGGGTATTAGGGTTCTTCCTAAGGGAAAAGCCGTGAAAGCAGCCATGTTGTGGCACTTCTGCACTCCCTTTTGGATGCCTTTCACAGCTCCTGTTTGCCTGGAACTCAGGGCTTCCTGATTTTAAAAATCCTAGCCCTAGGCCGAACCCCAACCCTAAGACGAGAAAGGCAAATCAGCCAGGAATTAGGCATGTCCCCAAGGAAAAAGCTGTGGAGGCAGGCATGTTGTGGTACTTTTCTGCTCTTCTTGGTAAGTCCATCGCAGCTGCTGTGTTCTTGGAACTCAGGGCTTTCTGGTTAATAGAACCCTTACCCTAGGCGTAACTCAAACCTTAACCCTAGGAAGGAAAATCAGCCTATCGTTCGGGATGGTCTCATGAGAATAGCAGCAGAGACCGCCAAGTTGTGTAACTTCTGTGGCTCTCTTGGGATGCCTTTCGCAGCTGCAGTGTGCCTGGAGCCCAGGGCTTCCTGGTTTTAAAAAGTCCTAGGCCAAACCTAACAGTAACCCTAGGAAGGTAAATCAGCCGGGTATTAGGGTTCTTCCTAAGGGAAAAGCCGTGAAAGCAGCCATGTTGTGGCACTTCTTCACTCCCTTTGGGATGCCTTTGGCAGATGAAGTTATGCGGGAAATCAGGGCTTCCTAGTTAAAAAAATCCTTGCCCTAGGCCGAACCCCAACCCTAAGACGAGAAAGGCAAATCAGCCAGGAATTAGGCATGTCCCCAAGGAAAATGCTGTGGAGGCAGGCATGTTGTGGTACTTTTGCGCTCTTCCTGGGAAGTCCTTCGCAGCTGCTGTGTTCTTGGAACTCAGGGCGTTCTGGTTAATAGAACCCTTACCCTAGGCGTAACTCAAACCTTAACCCTAGGAAGGAAAATCAGCCTATGGTTCGGGATGGTCTCATGGAAATATCAGTAGTGGCAGCCAAGTTGTATCAGTTATGCGCTCCCCTTGGGATGCCTTTCGCAGCTGCAGTGTGCCTGGAGCCTAGGGCTTCCTGGTTTTAAAAGTCGTAGGCCTAAGCCTAACAGTAACCCTAGGAAGGTAAATCAGCCTGGTTTTAGGGTTCTTCCTAAGGGAAAAGCCGTGAAAGCAGCCATGTTGTGGCACTTTTGCACTCCCTTTTGGATGCCTTTCACAGCTCCAGTGTGCCTGGAACTCAGGGCTTCCTGATTTTAAAAATCCTAGCCCTAGGCCGAACCCCAACCCTAAGACGAGAAAGGCAAATCAGCCAGGAATTAGGCATGTCCCCAAGGAAAAAGCTGTGGAGGCAGGCATGTTGTGGTACTTTTGCGCTCTTCTTGGGTAGTCCATCGCAGCTGCTGTGTTCTTGGAACTCAGGGCTTTCTGGTTAATAGAACCCTTACCCTAGGCGTAACTCAAACCTTAACCCTAGGAAGGAAAATCAGCCTATGGTTCAGGATGGTCTCATGGAAATATCAGTGGTGGCAGCCAAGTTGTGTCACTTTTGCGCTCTCCTTGGGAAGCCTTTCGCAGCTGCAGAGTGCCTGGAGCCCAGGGCTTCCTGGTTTTAAAGTCCTAGGCCTAAGCCTAACAGTAACCCTAGGAAGGTAAATCAGCCGGGTATTAGGGTTCTTCCTAAGGGAAAAGCCGTGAAAGCAGCCATGTTGTGGCACTTCTGCACTCCCTTTGGGATGCCTTTGGCAGATGCAGTAAGCCTGGAACTCAGGGCTTCCTGGTTAAAAAACTCCAAGCCCTAGGCTGAAGCCTAACCCTAACCCTAGGCAGATAAATCAGCCTAGCTCTAGGGATGGTGCCAAGGAAAAAGCTATGAAAGCTGCCATGTTGTTGCACTTTTGTACTCCCCTTGGGATGCCTTGAACAGCTGCAGTGTGCCTGGAGCTAAGGGCTTCCTAGTTTTAAAAATCCTAGCCCTAGGCCTAAGCCTTACAGTAACCCTGGGAAGGGAAATCAGCCTGGTGTTAGGCTTCTTGCCAAGGAAAAAGCCATGAAAGCAGCCATGTTGTGGCACTTCTGCACTCCCTTTTGGATGACTTTCACAGCTCCAGTGTGCCTGGAACTCAGGGCTTCCTGATTTTAACAATCCTAGCCCTAGGCCGAACCCCAACCCTAAGACGAGAAAGGCAAATCAGCCAGGAATTAGGCATGTCCCCAAGGAAAAAGCTGTGGAGGCAGGCATGTTGTGGTACTTTTCTGCTCTTCTTGGGAAGTCCATCACAGCTGCTGTGTTCTTGGAACTCAGGGCTTTCTGGTTAATAGAACCCTTACCCTAGGCGTAACTCAAACCTTAACCCTAGGAAGGAAAATCAGCCTATGGTTCGGGATGGTCTCATGCGAATAGCAGCAGAGACAGCTGAGTTGTGTCACTTCTGTGGCTCTCTTGGGATGCCTTTAACAGCTGCATGTGCCTGGAGCCCAGGGCTTCCTGGTTTTAAAAAGTCCTAGGCCTAAGCCTAACAGTAACCCTAGGAAGGTAAATCAGCCGGGTATTAGGGTTCTTCCTAAGGGTAAAGCCGTGAAAGCAGCCATGTTGTGGCACTTCTGCACTCCCTTTGGGATGCCTTTGGCAGATGAAGTTACCCGGGAAATCAGGGCTTCCTAGTTAAAAAAATCCTAGCCCTAGGCCGAACCCCAACCCTAAGACGAGAAAGGCAAATCAGCCAGGAATTAGGCATGTCCCCAAGGAAAATGCTGTGGAGCCAGGCATGTTGTGGTACTTTCGCGCTCTTCTTGGGAAGTCCTTCGCAGCTGCTGTGTTCTTGGAACTCAGGGCTTTCTGGTTAATAGAACCCTTACCCTAGGCGTAACTCAAACCTTAAGCCTAGGAAGGAAAATCAGCCTATGGTTCGGGATGGTCTCATGGAAATATCAGTGGTGGCAGCCAAGTTGTGTCACTTTTGCGCTCCCCTTGGGATGCCTTTCGCAGCTGCAGTGTGCCTGGAGCCCAGGGCTTCCTGGTTTTAAAAGTCCTAGCCCTAGGCCTAAGCCTAACAGTAACCCTGGGAAGGGAAATCAGCCTGGTGTTAGGCTTCTTGCCAAGGAAAAAGATGTGAAAGCAGCCATGTTGTGGCACTTTTGCACTCCCTTTTGGATGCCTTTCACAGCTCCAGTGTGCCTGGAACTCAGGGCTTCCTGATTTTAAAAGTCCTTGCCCTAGGCCGAACCCCAACCCTAAGACGAGAAAGGCAAATCAGCCAGGAATTAGGCATGTCCCCAAGGAAAAAGCTGTGGAGGCAGGCATGTTGTGGTACGTTTCTGCTCTTCTTGGGAAGTCCTTCACAGCTGCTCTGTTCTTGGAACTCAGGGCTTTCTGGTTAATAGAACCCTTACCCTAGGCGTAACTCAAACCTTAACCCTAGGAAGGAAAATCAGCCTATGGTTCGGGATGGTCTCATGCGAATAGCAGCAGAGACAGCCAAGTTGTGTCACTTCTGCGGCTCTTTTGAGATGCCTTTAACATCTGCATGTGCCTGGAGCCCAGGGCTTCCTGGTTTTAAAAAGTCCGAGGCCTAAGCCTAACAGTAACCCTAGGAAGGTAAATAAGCCGGGTATTAGGGTTCTTCCTAAGGGAAAAAGCCATGAAAGCAGCCATGTTGTGGCACTTCTGCACTCCCTTTTGGATGCCTTTCACAGCTCCAGTGTGCCTGGAACTCAGGGCTTCCTGATTTTAAAAATCCTAGCCCTAGGCCGAACCCCAACCCTAAGACGAGAAAGGCAAATCAGCCAGGAATTAGGCATGTCCCCAAGGAAAAAGCTGTGGAGGCAGGCATGTTGTGGTACTTCTGCGCTCTTCTTGGGAAGTCCTTCGCAGCTGCTGTGTTCTTGGAACTCAGGGCGTTCTGGTTAATAGAACCCTTACCCTAGGCGTAACTCAAACCTTAAGCCTAGGAAGGAAAATCAGCCTATGGTTCGGGATGGTCTCATGGAAATATCAGTAGTGGCAGCCAAGTTGTGTCAGTTATGCGCTCCCCTTGGCATGCCTTTCGCAGCTGCAGTGTGCCTGGAGCCCAGGGCTTCCTGGTTTTAAAAGTCCTAGGCCTAAGCCTAACAGTAACCCTAGGAAGGTAAATCAGCCTGGTTTTAGGGTTCTTCCTAAGGGAAAAGCCGTGAAAGCAGCCATGTTGTGGCACTTTTGCACTCCCTTTTGGATGCCTTTCACAGCTCCAGTGTGCCTGGAACTCAGGGCTTCCTGATTTTAAAAATCCTAGCCCTAGGCCGAACCCCAACCCTAAGACGAGAAAGGCAAATCAGCCAGGAATTAGGCATGTCCCCAAGGAAAAAGCTGTGGAGGCAGGCATGTTGTGGTACTTTTGCGCTCTTCTTGGGTAGTCCATCGCAGCTGCTGTGTTCTTGGAACTCAGGGCTTTCTGGTTAATAGAACCCTTACCCTAGGCGTAACTCAAACCTTAACCCTAGGAAGGAAAATCAGCCTATGGTTCAGGATGGTCTCATGGAAATATCAGTGGTGGCAGCCAAGTTGTGTCACTTTTGCGCTCTCCTTGGGATGCCTTTCGCAGCTGCAGAGTGCCTAGAGCCCAGGGCTTCCTGGTTTTAAAAGTCCTAGGCCTAAGCCTAACAGTAACCCTAGGAAGGTAAATCAGCCGGGTATTAGGGTTCTTCCTAAGGGAAAAGCCGTGAAAGCAGCCATGTTGTGGCACTTCTGCACTCCCTTTGGGATGCCTTTGGCAGATGAAGTTACCCGGGAAATCAGGGCTTCCTAGTTAAAAAAATCCTAGCCCTAGGCCGAACCCCAACCCTAAGACGAGAAAGGCAAATCAGCCAGGAATTAGGCATGTCCCCAAGGAAAATGCTGTGGAGGCAGGCATGTTGTGGTACTTTCGCGCTCTTCTTGGGAAGTCCTTCGCAGCTGCTGTGTTCTTGGAACTCAGGGCTTTCTGGTTAATAGAACCCTTACCCTAGGCGTAACTCAAACCTTAAGCCTAGGAAGGAAAATCAGCCTATGGTTCGGGATGGTCTCATGGAAATATCAGTGGTGGCAGCCAAGTTGTGTCACTTTTGCGCTCCCCTTGGGATGCCTTTCGCAGCTGCAGTGTGCCTGGAGCCCAGGGCTTCCTGGTTTTAAAAGTCCTAGCCCTAGGCCTAAGCCTAACAGTAACCCTGGGAAGGGAAATCAGCCTGGTGTTAGGCTTCTTGCCAAGGAAAAAGATGTGAAAGCAGCCATGTTGTGGCACTTTTGCACTCCCTTTTGGATGCCTTTCACAGCTCCAGTGTGCCTGGAACTCAGGGCTTCCTGATTTTAAAAGTCCTTGCCCTAGGCCGAACCCCAACCCTAAGACGAGAAAGGCAAATCAGCCAGGAATTAGGCATGTCCCCAAGGAAAAAGCTGTGGAGGCAGGCATGTTGTGGTACGTTTCTGCTCTTCTTGGGAAGTCCTTCACAGCTGCTCTGTTCTTGGAACTCAGGGCTTTCTGGTTAATAGAACCCTTACCCTAGGCGTAACTCAAACCTTAACCCTAGGAAGGAAAATCAGCCTATGGTTCGGGATGGTCTCATGCGAATAGCAGCAGAGACAGCCAAGTTGTGTCACTTCTGCGGCTCTTTTGAGATGCCTTTAACATCTGCATGTGCCTGGAGCCCAGGGCTTCCTGGTTTTAAAAAGTCCGAGGCCTAAGCCTAACAGTAACCCTAGGAAGGTAAATAAGCCGGGTATTAGGGTTCTTCCTAAGGGAAAAGCCATGAAAGCAGCCATGTTGTGGCACTTCTGCACTCCCTTTTGGATGCCTTTCACAGCTCCAGTGTGCCTGGAACTCAGGGCTTCCTGATTTTAAAAATCCTAGCCCTAGGCCGAACCCCAACCCTAAGACGAGAAAGGCAAATCAGCCAGGAATTAGGCATGTCCCCAAGGAAAAAGCTGTGGAGGCAGGCATGTTGTGGTACTTCTGCGCTCTTCTTGGGAAGTCCTTCGCAGCTGCTGTGTTCTTGGAACTCAGGGCGTTCTGGTTAATAGAACCCTTACCCTAGGCGTAACTCAAACCTTAAGCCTAGGAAGGAAAATCAGCCTATGGTTCGGGATGGTCTCATGGAAATATCAGTAGTGGCAGCCAAGTTGTGTCAGTTATGCGCTCCCCTTGGCATGCCTTTCGCAGCTGCAGTGTGCCTGGAGCCCAGGGCTTCCTGGTTTTAAAAGTCCTAGGCCTAAGCCTAACAGTAACCCTAGGAAGGTAAATCAGCCTGGTTTTAGGGTTCTTCCTAAGGGAAAAGCCGTGAAAGCAGCCATGTTGTGGCACTTTTGCACTCCCTTTTGGATGCCTTTCACAGCTCCAGTGTGCCTGGAACTCAGGGCTTCCTGATTTTAAAAATCCTAGCCCTAGGCCGAACCCCAACCCTAAGACGAGAAAGGCAAATCAGCCAGGAATTAGGCATGTCCCCAAGGAAAAAGCTGTGGAGGCAGGCATGTTGTGGTACTTTTGCGCTCTTCTTGGGTAGTCCATCGCAGCTGCTGTGTTCTTGGAACTCAGGGCTTTCTGGTTAATAGAACCCTTACCCTAGGCGTAACTCAAACCTTAACCCTAGGAAGGAAAATCAGCCTATGGTTCAGGATGGTCTCATGGAAATATCAGTGGTGGCAGCCAAGTTGTGTCACTTTTGCGCTCTCCTTGGGATGCCTTTCGCAGCTGCAGAGTGCCTAGAGCCCAGGGCTTCCTGGTTTTAAAAGTCCTAGGCCTAAGCCTAACAGTAACCCTAGGAAGGTAAATCAGCCGGGTATTAGGGTTCTTCCTAAGGGAAAAGCCGTGAAAGCAGCCATGTTGTGGCACTTTTGCACTCCCTTTGGGATGCCTTTGGCAGATGCAGTAAGTCTGGTTCTCATGGCTTCCTAGGTAAAAAAATGCAAGCCCTAGGCCGGACCCCAACCCTAAGACGAGAAAGGCAAATCAGCCAGGAATTAGGCATGTCCCCAAGGAAAAAGCTGTGGAGGCAGGCATGTTGTGGTACTTTTGCGCTCTTCTTTGGAAGTCCTTCGCAGCTGCTGTGTTCTTGGAACTCAGGGCTTTCTGGTTAATAGAACCCTTACCCTAGGCGTAACTCAAACCTTAACCCTAGGAAGGAAAATCAGCCTATGGTTCGGGATGGTCTCATGGAAATATCAGTGGTGGCAGCCAAGTTGTGTCACTTTTGCGCTCCCCTTCGGATGCCTTTCTGAGCTGCAGAGTGCCTGGAGCCCAGGGCTTCCTGGTTTTAAAAGTCCTAGGCCTAAGCCTAACAGTAACCCTAGAAAGGGAAATCAGCCTGGTGTTAGGCTTCTTGCCAAGGAAAAAGCCATGAAAGCAGCCATGTTGTGGCACTTTTGCACTCCCTTTTGGATGCCTTTCACAGCTCCACTGTGTCTGGAACTCAGGGCTTCCTGATTTTAACAATCCTTGCCCTAGGCCGAACCCCAACCCTAAGACGAGAAAGGCAAATCAGCCAGGAATTAGGCATGTCCCCAAGGAAAAAGCTGTGGAGGCAGGCATGTTGTGGTACGTTTCTGCTCTTCTTGGGAAGTCCTTCGCAGCTGCTGTGTTCTTGGAACTCAGGGCTTTCTGGTTAATAGAACCCTTAACCTAGGCGTAACTCAAACCTTAACCCTAGGAAGGAAAATCAACCTATGGTTCGGGATGGTCTCATGGAAATAGCAGCAGAGACAGCCAAGTTGTGTCACTTCTGCGGCTCTTTTGGGATGCCTTTAACAGCTGCATGTGCCTGGAGCCCAGGGCTTCCTGGTTTTAAAAGTCCTAGGCCTAAGCCTAACAGTAACCCTAGGAAGGTAAATAAGCCGGGTATTAGGGTTCTTCCTAAGGGAAAAGCCATGAAAGCAGCCATGTTGTGGCACTTCTGCACTCCCTTTGGGATGGCTTTGGCAGATGAAGTAAGCCTGGAACTCAGGGCTTCCTGGTTAAAAAAATCCTAGCCCTAGGCCAAACCCTAACCCTAAGAAGAGAAAGGCAAATCAGCCAGGAATTAGGCATGTCCCCAAGGAAAAAGCTGTGGTGGCAGGCATGTTGTGGTACTTTTGCGCTCTTCTTGGGTAGTCCTTCGCAGCTGCTGTGTTCTTGGAACTCAGGGCTTTCTGGTTAATAGAACCCTTACCCTAGGCATAACTCAAACCTTAACCCTAGGAAGGAAAATCAGCCTATGGTTCAGGATGGTCTCATGGAAATATCAGTAGTAGCAGCCAAGTTGTGTCAGTTATGCGCTCCCCTTGGGATGCCTTTCACAGCTGCAGTGTGCCTGGAGCCCAGGGCTTCCTGGTTTTAAAAGGCCTAGGCCTAAGCCTAACAGTAACCCTAGGAAGGTAAATCAGCCTGGTTTTAGGGTGCTTCCTAAGGGAAAAGCCGTGAAAGCAGCCATGTTGTGGCGCTTTTGCACTCCCTTTTGGATGCCTTTCACAGCTCCAGTGTGCCTGGAACTCAGGGCTTCCTGATTTTAAAAATCCTAGCCCTAGGCCGAACCCCAACCCTAAGACGAGAAAGGCAAATCAGCCAGGAATTAGGCATGTCCCCAAGGAAAAAGCTGTGGAGGCAGGCATGTTGTGGTACTTTTCTGCTCTTCTTGGGAAGTCCATCGCAGCTGCTGTGTTCTTGGAACTCAGGGCTTTCTGGTTAATAGAACCCTTACCCTAGGCGTAACTCAAACCTTAAACCTAGGAAGGAAAATCAGCCTATGGTTCGGGATGGTCTCATGGAAATATCAGTGGTGGCAGCCAAGTTGTGTCACTTTTGCGCTCCCCTTGGGATGCCTTGAACAGCTGCAGTGTGCCTGGAGCTAAGGGCTTCCTAGTTTTAAAAATCCTAGCCCTAGGCCTAAGCCTAACAGTAACGCTGGGAAGGGAAATCATCCTGGTGTTAGGCTTCTTGCCAAGGAAAAAGCCATGAAAGCAGCCATGTTGTGGCACTTTTGCACTCCCTTTTGGATGCCTTTCACAGCTCCATTGTGCCTGGAACTCAGGGCTTCCTGATTTTAACAATCCTTGCCCTAGGCCGAACCCCAACCCTAAGACGAGAAAGGCAAATCAGCCAGGAATTCGGCATGTCCCCAAGGAAAAAGCTGTGGAGGCAGGCATGTTGTGGTACTTCTGCGCTCTTCTTGGGTAGTCCATCGCAGCTGCTGTGTTCTTGGAACTCAGGGCTTTCTGGTTAATAGAACCCTTACCCTAGGTGTAACTCAAACCTTAAACCTAGGAAGGAAAATCAGCCTATGGTTCGGGATGGTCTCATGAGAATAGCAGCAGAGACAGCCAAGTTGTGTCACTTCTGCGGCTCTTTTGGGATGCCTATAACATCTGCATGTGCCAGGAGCCCAGGGCTTCCTGGTTTTAAAAAGTCCTAGGCCTAAGCCTAACAGTAACCCTAGGAAGGTAAATCAGCCGGGTATTAGGGTTCTTCCTAAGGGAAAAGCCGTGAAAGCAGCCATGTTGTGGCACTTCTGCACTCCCTTTGGGATGCCTTTGGCAGATGAAGTTACCCGGGAAATCAGGGCTTCCTAGTTAAAAAAATCCTAGCCCTAGGCCGAACCCCAACCCTAAGACGAGAAAGGCAAATCAGCCAGGAATTAGGCATGTCCCCAAGGAAAATGCTGTGGAGGCAGGCATGTTGTGGTACTTTCGCGCTCTTCTTGGCTAGTCCTTCGCAGCTGCTGTGTTCTTGGAACTCAGGGCTTTCTGGTTAATAGAACCCTTACCCTAGGCGTAACTCAAACCTTAACCCTAGGAAGGAAAATCAGCCTATGGTTCGGGATGGTCTCATGGAAATATCAGTGGTGGCAGCCAAGTTGTGTCACTTTTGCGCTCCCATTGGGATGCCTTTCGCAGCTGCAGTGTGCCTGGAGCCCAGGGCTTCCTGGTTTTAAAAAGTCCGAGGCCTAAGCCTAACAGTAACCCTAGGAAGGTAAATAAGCCGGGTATTAGGGTTCTTCCTAAGGGAAAAGCCGTGAAAGCAGCCATGTTGTGGCACTTCTGCACTCCCTTTGGGATGCCTTTGGCAGATGCAGTAAGCCTGGAACTCAGGGCTTCCTGGTTAAAAAACTCCAAGCCCTAGGCTGAAGCCTAACCCTAACCCTAGGCAGATAAATCAGCCTAGCTCTAGGGATGGTGCCAAGGAAAAAGCTATGAAAGCTGCCATGTTGTTGCACTTTTGTACTCCCCTTGGGATGCCTTGAACAGCTGCAGTGTGCCTGGAGCTAAGGGCTTCCTAGTTTTAAAAATCCTAGCCCAAGGCCTAAGCCTTACAGTAACCCTGGGAAGGGAAATCAGCCTGGTGTTAGGCTTCTTGCCAAGGAATAAGCCATGAAAGCAGCCATGTTGTGGCACTTCTGCACTCCCTTTTGGATGACTTTCACAGCTCCAGTGTGCCTGGAACTCAGGGCTTCCTGATTTTAACAATCCTAGCCCTAGGCCGAACCCCAACCCTAAGACGAGAAAGGCAAATCAGCCAGGAATTAGGCATGTCCCCAAGGAAAAAGCTGTGGAGGCAGGCATGTTGTGGTACTTTTCTGCTCTTCTTGGGAAGTCCATCACAGCTGCTGTGTTCTTGGAACTCAGGGCTTTCTGGTTAATAGAACCCTTACCCTAGGCGTAACTCAAACCTTAACCCTAGGAAGGAAAATCAGCCTATGGTTCGGGATGGTCTCATGAGAATAGCAGCAGAGACAGCTGAGTTGTGTCACTTCTGTGGCTCTCTTGGGATGCCTTTAACAGCTGCATGTGCCTGGAGCCCAGGGCTTCCTGGTTTTAAAAAGTCCTAGGCCTAAGCCTAACAGTAACCCTAGGAAGGTAAATCAGCCTGGTTTTAGGGTTCTTCCTAAGGGAAAAGCCGTGAAAGCAGCCATGTTGTGGCACTTTTGCACTCCCTTTTGGATGCCTTTCACAGCTCCAGTGTGCCTGGAACTCAGGGCTTCCTGATTTTAAAAATCCTAGCCCTAGGCCGAACCCCAACCCTAAGACGAGAAAGGCAAATCAGCCAGGAATTAGGCATGTCCCCAAGGAAAAAGCTGTGGAGGCAGGCATGTTGTGGTACTTTTGCGCTCTTCTTGGGTAGTCCATCGCAGCTGCTGTGTTCTTGGAACTCAGGGCTTTCTGGTTAATAGAACCCTTACCCTAGGCGTAACTCAAACCTTAACCCTAGGAAGGAAAATCAGCCTATGGTTCAGGATGGTCTCATGGAAATATCAGTGGTGGCAGCCAAGTTGTGTCACTTTTGCGCTCTCCTTGGGATGCCTTTCGCAGCTGCAGAGTGCCTAGAGCCCAGGGCTTCCTGGTTTTAAAAGTCCTAGGCCTAAGCCTAACAGTAACCCTAGGAAGGTAAATCAGCCGGGTATTAGGGTTCTTCCTAAGGGAAAAGCCGTGAAAGCAGCCATGTTGTGGCACTTTTGCACTCCCTTTGGGATGCCTTTGGCAGATGCAGTAAGTCTGGTTCTCATGGCTTCCTAGGTAAAAAAATGCAAGCCCTAGGCCGGACCCCAACCCTAAGACGAGAAAGGCAAATCAGCCAGGAATTAGGCATGTCCCCAAGGAAAAAGCTGTGGAGGCAGGCATGTTGTGGTACTTTTGCGCTCTTCTTTGGAAGTCCTTCGCAGCTGCTGTGTTCTTGGAACTCAGGGCTTTCTGGTTAATAGAACCCTTACCCTAGGCGTAACTCAAACCTTAACCCTAGGAAGGAAAATCAGCCTATGGTTCGGGATGGTCTCATGGAAATATCAGTGGTGGCAGCCAAGTTGTGTCACTTTTGCGCTCCCCTTCGGATGCCTTTCTGAGCTGCAGAGTGCCTGGAGCCCAGGGCTTCCTGGTTTTAAAAGTCCTAGGCCTAAGCCTAACAGTAACCCTAGGAAGGGAAATCAGCCTGGTGTTAGGCTTCTTGCCAAGGAAAAAGCCATGAAAGCAGCCATGTTGTGGCACTTTTGCACTCCCTTTTGGATGCCTTTCACAGCTCCACTGTGTCTGGAACTCAGGGCTTCCTGATTTTAACAATCCTTGCCCTAGGCCGAACCCCAACCCTAAGACGAGAAAGGCAAATCAGCCAGGAATTAGGCATGTCCCCAAGGAAAAAGCTGTGGAGGCAGGCATGTTGTGGTACGTTTCTGCTCTTCTTGGGAAGTCCTTCGCAGCTGCTGTGTTCTTGGAACTCAGGGCTTTCTGGTTAATAGAACCCTTAACCTAGGCGTAACTCAAACCTTAACCCTAGGAAGGAAAATCAACCTATGGTTCGGGATGGTCTCATGGAAATAGCAGCAGAGACAGCCAAGTTGTGTCACTTCTGCGGCTCTTTTGGGATGCCTTTAACAGCTGCATGTGCCTGGAGCCCAGGGCTTCCTGGTTTTAAAAGTCCTAGGCCTAAGCCTAACAGTAACCCTAGGAAGGTAAATAAGCCGGGTATTAGGGTTCTTCCTAAGGGAAAAGCCGTGAAAGCAGCCATGTTGTGGCACTTCTGCACTCCCTTTGGGATGCCTTTGGCAGATGAAGTAAGCCTGGAACTCAGGGCTTCCTGGTTAAAAAAATCCTAGCCCTAGGCCAAACCCTAACCCTAAGAAGAGAAAGGCAAATCAGCCAGGAATTAGGCATTTCCCCAAGGAAAAAGCTGTGGTGGCAGGCATGTTGTGGTACTTTTGCGCTCTTCTTGGGTAGTCCTTCGCAGCTGCTGTGTTCTTGGAACTCAGGGCTTTCTGGTTAATAGAACCCTTACCCTAGGCATAACTCAAACCTTAACCCTAGGAAGGAAAATCAGCCTATGGTTCAGGATGGTCTCATGGAAATATCAGTAGTAGCAGCCAAGTTGTGTCAGTTATGCGCTCCCCTTGGGATGCCTTTCACAGCTGCAGTGTGCCTGGAGCCCAGGGCTTCCTGGTTTTAAAAGGCCTAGGCCTAAGCCTAACAGTAACCCTAGGAAGGTAAATCAGCCTGGTTTTAGGGTGCTTCCTAAGGGAAAAGCCGTGAAAGCAGCCATGTTGTGGCGCTTTTGCACTCCCTTTTGGATGCCTTTCACAGCTCCAGTGTGCCTGGAACTCAGGGCTTCCTGATTTTAAAAATCCTAGCCCTAGGCCGAACCCCAACCCTAAGACGAGAAAGGCAAATCAGCCAGGAATTAGGCATGTCCCCAAGGAAAAAGCTGTGGAGGCAGGCATGTTGTGGTACTTTTCTGCTCTTCTTGGGAAGTCCATCGCAGCTGCTGTGTTCTTGGAACTCAGGGCTTTCTGGTTAATAGAACCCTTACCCTAGGCGTAACTCAAACCTTAAACCTAGGAAGGAAAATCAGCCTATGGTTCGGGATGGTCTCATGGAAATATCAGTGGTGGCAGCCAAGTTGTGTCACTTTTGCGCTCCCCTTGGGATGCCTTGAACAGCTGCAGTGTGCCTGGAGCTAAGGGCTTCCTAGTTTTAAAAATCCTAGCCCTAGGCCTAAGCCTAACAGTAACGCTGGGAAGGGAAATCATCCTGGTGTTAGGCTTCTTGCCAAGGAAAAAGCCATGAAAGCAGCCATGTTGTGGCACTTTTGCACTCCCTTTTGGATGCCTTTCACAGCTCCATTGTGCCTGGAACTCAGGGCTTCCTGATTTTAACAATCCTTGCCCTAGGCCGAACCCCAACCCTAAGACGAGAAAGGCAAATCAGCCAGGAATTCGGCATGTCCCCAAGGAAAAAGCTGTGGAGGCAGGCATGTTGTGGTACTTCTGCGCTCTTCTTGGGTAGTCCATCGCAGCTGCTGTGTTCTTGGAACTCAGGGCTTTCTGGTTAATAGAACCCTTACCCTAGGTGTAACTCAAACCTTAAACCTAGGAAGGAAAATCAGCCTATGGTTCGGGATGGTCTCATGAGAATAGCAGCAGAGACAGCCAAGTTGTGTCACTTCTGCGGCTCTTTTGGGATGCCTATAACATCTGCATGTGCCAGGAGCCCAGGGCTTCCTGGTTTTAAAAAGTCCTAGGCCTAAGCCTAACAGTAACCCTAGGAAGGTAAATCAGCCGGGTATTAGGGTTCTTCCTAAGGGAAAAGCCGTGAAAGCAGCCATGTTGTGGCACTTCTGCACTCCCTTTGGGATGCCTTTGGCAGATGAAGTTACCCGGGAAATCAGGGCTTCCTAGTTAAAAAAATCCTAGCCCTAGGCCGAACCCCAACCCTAAGACGAGAAAGGCAAATCAGCCAGGAATTAGGCATGTCCCCAAGGAAAATGCTGTGGAGGCAGGCATGTTGTGGTACTTTCGCGCTCTTCTTGGCTAGTCCTTCGCAGCTGCTGTGTTCTTGGAACTCAGGGCTTTCTGGTTAATAGAACCCTTACCCTAGGCGTAACTCAAACCTTAACCCTAGGAAGGAAAATCAGCCTATGGTTCGGGATGGTCTCATGGAAATATCAGTGGTGGCAGCCAAGTTGTGTCACTTTTGCGCTCCCATTGGGATGCCTTTCGCAGCTGCAGTGTGCCTGGAGCCCAGGGCTTCCTGGTTTTAAAAAGTCCGAGGCCTAAGCCTAACAGTAACCCTAGGAAGGTAAATAAGCCGGGTATTAGGGTTCTTCCTAAGGGAAAAGCCGTGAAAGCAGCCATGTTGTGGCACTTCTGCACTCCCTTTGGGATGCCTTTGGCAGATGCAGTAAGCCTGGAACTCAGGGCTTCCTGGTTAAAAAACTCCAAGCCCTAGGCTGAAGCCTAACCCTAACCCTAGGCAGATAAATCAGCCTAGCTCTAGGGATGGTGCCAAGGAAAAAGCTATGAAAGCTGCCATGTTGTTGCACTTTTGTACTCCCCTTGGGATGCCTTGAACAGCTGCAGTGTGCCTGGAGCTAAGGGCTTCCTAGTTTTAAAAATCCTAGCCCAAGGCCTAAGCCTTACAGTAACCCTGGGAAGGGAAATCAGCCTGGTGTTAGGCTTCTTGCCAAGGAATAAGCCATGAAAGCAGCCATGTTGTGGCACTTCTGCACTCCCTTTTGGATGACTTTCACAGCTCCAGTGTGCCTGGAACTCAGGGCTTCCTGATTTTAACAATCCTAGCCCTAGGCCGAACCCCAACCCTAAGACGAGAAAGGCAAATCAGCCAGGAATTAGGCATGTCCCCAAGGAAAAAGCTGTGGAGGCAGGCATGTTGTGGTACTTTTCTGCTCTTCTTGGGAAGTCCATCACAGCTGCTGTGTTCTTGGAACTCAGGGCTTTCTGGTTAATAGAACCCTTACCCTAGGCGTAACTCAAACCTTAACCCTAGGAAGGAAAATCAGCCTATGGTTCGGGATGGTCTCATGCGAATAGCAGCAGAGACAGCCAAGTTGTGTCACTTCTGCGGCTCTTTTGAGATGCCTTTAACATCTGCATGTGCCTGGAGCCCAGGGCTTCCTGGTTTTAAAAAGTCCGAGGCCTAAGCCTAACAGTAACCCTAGGAAGGTAAATAAGCCGGGTATTAGGGTTCTTCCTAAGGGAAAAGCCATGAAAGCAGCCATGTTGTGGCACTTCTGCACTCCCTTTGGGATGCCTTTGGCAGATGAAGTTACCCGGGAAATCAGGGCTTCCTAGTTAAAAAAATCCTAGCCCTAGGCCGAACCCCAACCCTAAGACGAGAAAGGCAAATCAGCCAGGAATTAGGCATGTCCCCAAGGAAAATGCTGTGGAGGCAGGCATGTTGTGGTACTTTCGCGCTCTTCTTGGGAAGTCCTTCGCAGCTGCTGTGTTCTTGGAACTCAGGGCTTTCTGGTTAATAGAACCCTTACCCTAGGCGTAACTCAAACCTTAACCCTAGGAAGGAAAATCAGCCTATGGTTCGGGATGGTCTCATGGAAATATCAGTAGTGGCAGCCAAGTTGTGTCAGTTATGCGCTCCCCTTGGGATGCCTTTCGCAGCTGCAGTGTGCCTGGAGCCCAGGGCTTCCTGGTTTTAAAAGTCCTAGGCCTAAGCCTAACAGTAACCCTAGGAAGGTAAATCAGCCTGGTTTTAGGGTTCTTCCTAAGGGAAAAGCCGTGAAAGCAGCCATGTTGTGGCACTTTTGCACTCCCTTTTGGATGCCTTTCACAGCTCCAGTGTGCCTGGAACTCAGGGCTTCCTGATTTTAAAAATCCTAGCCCTAGGCCGAACCCCAACCCTAAGACGAGAAAGGCAAATCAGCCAGGAATTAGGCATGTCCCCAAGGAAAAAGCTGTGGAGGCAGGCATGTTGTGGTACTTTTGCGCTCTTCTTGGGTAGTCCATCGCAGCTGCTGTGTTCTTGGAACTCAGGGCTTTCTGGTTAATAGAACCCTTACCCTAGGCGTAACTCAAACCTTAACCCTAGGAAGGAAAATCAGCCTATGGTTCAGGATGGTCTCATGGAAATATCAGTGGTGGCAGCCAAGTTGTGTCACTTTTGCGCTCTCCTTGGGATGCCTTTCGCAGCTGCAGAGTGCCTGGAGCCCAGGGCTTCCTGGTTTTAAAAGTCCTAGGCCTAAGCCTAACAGTAACCCTAGGAAGGTAAATCAGCCGGGTATTAGGGTTCTTCCTAAGGGAAAAGCCGTGAAAGCAGCCATGTTGTGGCACTTTTGCACTCCCTTTGGGATGCCTTTGGCAGATGCAGTAAGTCTGGTTCTCATGGCTTCCTAGGTAAAAAAATGCAAGCCCTAGGCCGGACCCCAACCCTAAGACGAGAAAGGCAAATCAGCCAGGAATTAGGCATGTCCCCAAGGAAAAAGCTGTGGAGGCAGGCATGTTGTGGTACTTTTGCGCTCTTCTTTGGAAGTCCTTCGCAGCTGCTGTGTTCTTGGAACTCAGGGCTTTCTGGTTAATAGAACCCTTACCCTAGGCGTAACTCAAACCTTAACCCTAGGAAGGAAAATCAGCCTATGGTTCGGGATGGTCTCATGGAAATATCAGTGGTGGCAGCCATGTTGTGTCACTTTTGCGCTCCCCTTCGGATGCCTTTCTGAGCTGCAGAGTGCCTGGAGCCCAGGGCTTCCTGGTTTTAAAAGTCCTAGGCCTAAGCCTAACAGTAACCCTAGGAAGGGAAATCAGCCTGGTGTTAGGCTTCTTGCCAAGGAAAAAGCAATGAAAGCAGCCATGTTGTGGCACTTTTGCACTCCCTTTTGGATGCCTTTCACAGCTCCACTGTGTCTGGAACTCAGGGCTTCCTGATTTTAACAATCCTTGCCCTAGGCCGAACCCCAACCCTAAGACGAGAAAGGCAAATCAGCCAGGAATTAGGCATGTCCCCAAGGAAAAAGCTGTGGAGGCAGGCATGTTGTGGTACGTTTCTGCTCTTCTTGGGAAGTCCTTCGCAGCTGCTGTGTTCTTGGAACTCAGGGCTTTCTGGTTAATAGAACCCTTACCCTAGGCGTAACTCAAACCTTAACCCTAGGAAGGAAAATCAGCCTATGGTTCAGGATGGTCTCATGGAAATATCAGTGGTGGCAGCCAAGTTGTGTCACTTTTGCGCCCTCCTTGGGATGCCTTTCGCAGCTGCAGAGTGCCTGGAGCCCAGGGCTTCCTGGTTTTAAATGTCCTAGTCCGAAGCCTAACAGTAACCCTAGGAAGGTAAATCAGCCGGGTATTAGGGTTCTTCCTAAGGGAAAAGCCGTGAAAGCAGCCATGTTGTGGCACTTTTGCACTCCCTTTGGGATGTCTTTGGCAGATGCAGTAAGTCTGGAACTCATGGCTTCCTGATTTTAAAAATCCTAGCCCTAGGCCGAACCCCAACCCTAAGACGAGAAAGGCAAATCAGCCAGGAATTAGGCATGTCCCCAAGGAAAAAGCTGTGGAGGCAGGCATGTTGTGGTACTTTTGCGCTCTTCTTTGGAAGTCCTTCACAGCTGCTGTGTTCTTGGAACTCAGGGCTTTCTGGTTAATAGAACCCTTACCCTAGGCGTAACTCAAACCTTAACCCTAGGAAGGAAAATCAGCCTATGGTTCGGGATGGTCTCATGGAAATATCAGTGGTGGCAGCCAAGTTGTGTCACTTTTGCGCTCCCCTTGGGATGCCTTTAACAGCTGCATGTGCCTGGAGCCCAGGGCTTCCTGGTTTTAAAAAGTCCGAGGCCTAAGCCTAACAGTAACCCTAGGAAGGTAAATCAGCCGGGTATTAGGGTTCTTCCTAAGGGAAAAGCCATGAAAGCAGCCATGTTGTGGAACTTCTGCACTCCCTTTTGGATGCCTTTCACAGCTCCAGTGTGCCTGGAACTCAGGGCTTCCTGATTTTAAAAATCCTAGCCCTAGGCCGAACCCCAACCCTAAGACGAGAAAGGCAAATCAGCCAGGAATTAGGCATGTCCCCAAGGAAAAAGCTGTGGAGTCAGGCATGTTGTGGTACTTTTGCGCTCTTCTTGGGAAGTCCTTCGCAGCTGCTGTGTTCTTGGAACTCAGGGCGTTCTGGTTAATAGAACCCTTACCCTAGGCGTAACTCAAACCTTAACCCTAGGAAGGAAAATCAGCCTATGGTTCGGGATGGTCTCATGGAAATATCAGTAGTGGCAGCCAAGTTGTGTCAGTTATGCGCTCCCCTTGGCATGCCTTTCGCAGCTGCAGTGTGCCTGGAGCCCAGGGCTTCCTGGTTTTAAAAGTCCTAGGCCTAAGCCTAACAGTAACCCTAGGAAGGTAAATCAGCCTGGTTTTAGGGTTCTTCCTAAGGGAAAAGCCGTGAAAGCAGCCATGTTGTGGCACTTTTGCACTCCCTTTTGGATGCCTTTCACAGCTCCAGTGTGCCTGGAACTCAGGGCTTCCTGATTTTAAAAATCCTAGCCCTAGGCCGAACCCCAACCCTAAGACGAGAAAGGCAAATCAGCCAGGAATTAGGCATGTCCCCAAGGAAAAAGCTGTGGAGGCAGGCATGTTGTGGTACTTTTGCGCTCTTCTTGGGTAGTCCATCGCAGCTGCTGTGTTCTTGGAACTCAGGGCTTTCTGGTTAATAGAACCCTTACCCTAGGCGTAACTCAAACCTTAACCCTAGGAAGGAAAATCAGCCTATGGTTCGGGATGGTCTCATGGAAATATCAGTGGTGGCAGCCAAGTTGTGTCACTTTTGCGCCCTCCTTGGGATGCCTTTCGCAGCTGCAGAGTGCCTGGAGCCCAGGGCTTCCTGGTTTTAAATGTCCTAGGCCTAAGCCTAACAGTAACCCTAGGAAGGTAAATCAGCCGGGTATTAGGGTTCTTCCTAAGGGAAAAGCCGTGAAAGCAGCCATGTTGTGGCACTTCTGCACTCCCTTTTGGATGCCTTTCACAGCTCCTGTTTGCCTGGAACTCAGGGCTTCCTGATTTTAAAAATCCTAGCCCTAGGCCGAACCCCAACCCTAAGACGAGAAAGGCAAATCAGCCAGGAATTAGGCATGTCCCCAAGGAAAAAGCTGTGGAGGCAGGCATGTTGTGGTACTTTTCTGCTCTTCTTGGTAAGTCCATCGCAGCTGCTGTGTTCTTGGAACTCAGGGCTTTCTGGTTAATAGAACCCTTACCCTAGGCGTAACTCAAACCTTAACCCTAGGAAGGAAAATCAGCCTATCGTTCGGGATGGTCTCATGAGAATAGCAGCAGAGACCGCCAAGTTGTGTAACTTCTGTGGCTCTCTTGGGATGCCTTTCGCAGCTGCAGTGTGCCTGGAGCCCAGGGCTTCCTGGTTTTAAAAAGTCCTAGGCCAAACCTAACAGTAACCCTAGGAAGGTAAATCAGCCGGGTATTAGGGTTCTTCCTAAGGGAAAAGCCGTGAAAGCAGCCATGTTGTGGCACTTCTTCACTCCCTTTGGGATGCCTTTGGCAGATGAAGTTACCCGGGAAATCAGGGCTTCCTAGTTAAAAAAATCCTTGCCCTAGGCCGAACCCCAACCCTAAGACGAGAAAGGCAAATCAGCCAGGAATTAGGCATGTCCCCAAGGAAAATGCTGTGGAGGCAGGCATGTTGTGGTACTTTTGCGCTCTTCCTGGGAAGTCCTTCGCAGCTGCTGTGTTCTTGGAACTCAGGGCGTTCTGGTTAATAGAACCCTTACCCTAGGCGTAACTCAAACCTTAACCCTAGGAAGGAAAATCAGCCTATGGTTCGGGATGGTCTCATGGAAATATCAGTAGTGGCAGCCAAGTTGTATCAGTTATGCGCTCCCCTTGGGATGCCTTTCGCAGCTGCAGTGTGCCTGGAGCCTAGGGCTTCCTGGTTTTAAAAGTCCTAGGCCTAAGCCTAACAGTAACCCTAGGAAGGTAAATCAGCCTGGTTTTAGGGTTCTTCCTAAGGGAAAAGCCGTGAAAGCAGCCATGTTGTGGCACTTTTGCACTCCCTTTTGGATGCCTTTCACAGCTCCAGTGTGCCTGGAACTCAGGGCTTCCTGATTTTAAAAATCCTAGCCCTAGGCCGAACCCCAACCCTAAGACGAGAAAGGCAAATCAGCCAGGAATTAGGCATGTCCCCAAGGAAAAAGCTGTGGAGGCAGGCATGTTGTGGTACTTTTGCGCTCTTCTTGGGTAGTCCATCGCAGCTGCTGTGTTCTTGGAACTCAGGGCTTTCTGGTTAATAGAACCCTTACCCTAGGCGTAACTCAAACCTTAACCCTAGGAAGGAAAATCAGCCTATGGTTCAGGATGGTCTCATGGAAATATCAGTGGTGGCAGCCAAGTTGTGTCACTTTTGCGCTCTCCTTGGGAAGCCTTTCGCAGCTGCAGAGTGCCTGGAGCCCAGGGCTTCCTGGTTTTAAAGTCCTAGGCCTAAGCCTAACAGTAACCCTAGGAAGGTAAATCAGCCGGGTATTAGGGTTCTTCCTAAGGGAAAAGCCGTGAAAGCAGCCATGTTGTGGCACTTCTGCACTCCCTTTGGGATGCCTTTGGCAGATGCAGTAAGCCTGGAACTCAGGGCTTCCTGGTTAAAAAACTCCAAGCCCTAGGCTGAAGCCTAACCCTAACCCTAGGCAGATAAATCAGCCTAGCTCTAGGGATGGTGCCAAGGAAAAAGCTATGAAAGCTGCCATGTTGTTGCACTTTTGTACTCCCCTTGGGATGCCTTGAACAGCTGCAGTGTGCCTGGAGCTAAGGGCTTCCTAGTTTTAAAAATCCTAGCCCTAGGCCTAAGCCTTACAGTAACCCTGGGAAGGGAAATCAGCCTGGTGTTAGGCTTCTTGCCAAGGAAAAAGCCATGAAAGCAGCCATGTTGTGGCACTTCTGCACTCCCTTTTGGATGACTTTCACAGCTCCAGTGTGCCTGGAACTCAGGGCTTCCTGATTTTAACAATCCTAGCCCTAGGCCGAACCCCAACCCTAAGACGAGAAAGGCAAATCAGCCAGGAATTAGGCATGTCCCCAAGGAAAAAGCTGTGGAGGCAGGCATGTTGTGGTACTTTTCTGCTCTTCTTGGGAAGTCCATCACAGCTGCTGTGTTCTTGGAACTCAGGGCTTTCTGGTTAATAGAACCCTTACCCTAGGCGTAACTCAAACCTTAACCCTAGGAAGGAAAATCAGCCTATGGTTCGGGATGGTCTCATGCGAATAGCAGCAGAGACAGCTGAGTTGTGTCACTTCTGTGGCTCTCTTGGGATGCCTTTAACAGCTGCATGTGCCTGGAGCCCAGGGCTTCCTGGTTTTAAAAAGTCCTAGGCCTAAGCCTAACAGTAACCCTAGGAAGGTAAATCAGCCGGGTATTAGGGTTCTTCCTAAGGGTAAAGCCGTGAAAGCAGCCATGTTGTGGCACTTCTGCACTCCCTTTGGGATGCCTTTGGCAGATGAAGTTACCCGGGAAATCAGGGCTTCCTAGTTAAAAAAATCCTAGCCCTAGGCCGAACCCCAACCCTAAGACGAGAAAGGCAAATCAGCCAGGAATTAGGCATGTCCCCAAGGAAAATGCTGTGGAGCCAGGCATGTTGTGGTACTTTCGCGCTCTTCTTGGGAAGTCCTTCGCAGCTGCTGTGTTCTTGGAACTCAGGGCTTTCTGGTTAATAGAACCCTTACCCTAGGCGTAACTCAAACCTTAAGCCTAGGAAGGAAAATCAGCCTATGGTTCGGGATGGTCTCATGGAAATATCAGTGGTGGCAGCCAAGTTGTGTCACTTTTGCGCTCCCCTTGGGATGCCTTTCGCAGCTGCAGTGTGCCTGGAGCCCAGGGCTTCCTGGTTTTAAAAGTCCTAGCCCTAGGCCTAAGCCTAACAGTAACCCTGGGAAGGGAAATCAGCCTGGTGTTAGGCTTCTTGCCAAGGAAAAAGATGTGAAAGCAGCCATGTTGTGGCACTTTTGCACTCCCTTTTGGATGCCTTTCACAGCTCCAGTGTGCCTGGAACTCAGGGCTTCCTGATTTTAAAAGTCCTTGCCCTAGGCCGAACCCCAACCCTAAGACGAGAAAGGCAAATCAGCCAGGAATTAGGCATGTCCCCAAGGAAAAAGCTGTGGAGGCAGGCATGTTGTGGTACGTTTCTGCTCTTCTTGGGAAGTCCTTCACAGCTGCTCTGTTCTTGGAACTCAGGGCTTTCTGGTTAATAGAACCCTTACCCTAGGCGTAACTCAAACCTTAACCCTAGGAAGGAAAATCAGCCTATGGTTCGGGATGGTCTCATGCGAATAGCAGCAGAGACAGCCAAGTTGTGTCACTTCTGCGGCTCTTTTGAGATGCCTTTAACATCTGCATGTGCCTGGAGCCCAGGGCTTCCTGGTTTTAAAAAGTCCGAGGCCTAAGCCTAACAGTAACCCTAGGAAGGTAAATAAGCCGGGTATTAGGGTTCTTCCTAAGGGAAAAGCCATGAAAGCAGCCATGTTGTGGCACTTCTGCACTCCCTTTTGGATGCCTTTCACAGCTCCAGTGTGCCTGGAACTCAGGGCTTCCTGATTTTAAAAATCCTAGCCCTAGGCCGAACCCCAACCCTAAGACGAGAAAGGCAAATCAGCCAGGAATTAGGCATGTCCCCAAGGAAAAAGCTGTGGAGGCAGGCATGTTGTGGTACTTCTGCGCTCTTCTTGGGAAGTCCTTCGCAGCTGCTGTGTTCTTGGAACTCAGGGCGTTCTGGTTAATAGAACCCTTACCCTAGGCGTAACTCAAACCTTAAGCCTAGGAAGGAAAATCAGCCTATGGTTCGGGATGGTCTCATGGAAATATCAGTAGTGGCAGCCAAGTTGTGTCAGTTATGCGCTCCCCTTGGCATGCCTTTCGCAGCTGCAGTGTGCCTGGAGCCCAGGGCTTCCTGGTTTTAAAAGTCCTAGGCCTAAGCCTAACAGTAACCCTAGGAAGGTAAATCAGCCTGGTTTTAGGGTTCTTCCTAAGGGAAAAGCCGTGAAAGCAGCCATGTTGTGGCACTTTTGCACTCCCTTTTGGATGCCTTTCACAGCTCCAGTGTGCCTGGAACTCAGGGCTTCCTGATTTTAAAAATCCTAGCCCTAGGCCGAACCCCAACCCTAAGACGAGAAAGGCAAATCAGCCAGGAATTAGGCATGTCCCCAAGGAAAAAGCTGTGGAGGCAGGCATGTTGTGGTACTTTTGCGCTCTTCTTGGGTAGTCCATCGCAGCTGCTGTGTTCTTGGAACTCAGGGCTTTCTGGTTAATAGAACCCTTACCCTAGGCGTAACTCAAACCTTAACCCTAGGAAGGAAAATCAGCCTATGGTTCAGGATGGTCTCATGGAAATATCAGTGGTGGCAGCCAAGTTGTGTCACTTTTGCGCTCTCCTTGGGATGCCTTTCGCAGCTGCAGAGTGCCTAGAGCCCAGGGCTTCCTGGTTTTAAAAGTCCTAGGCCTAAGCCTAACAGTAACCCTAGGAAGGTAAATCAGCCGGGTATTAGGGTTCTTCCTAAGGGAAAAGCCGTGAAAGCAGCCATGTTGTGGCACTTCTGCACTCCCTTTGGGATGCCTTTGGCAGATGAAGTTACCCGGGAAATCAGGGCTTCCTAGTTAAAAAAATCCTAGCCCTAGGCCGAACCCCAACCCTAAGACGAGAAAGGCAAATCAGCCAGGAATTAGGCATGTCCCCAAGGAAAATGCTGTGGAGGCAGGCATGTTGTGGTACTTTCGCGCTCTTCTTGGGAAGTCCTTCGCAGCTGCTGTGTTCTTGGAACTCAGGGCTTTCTGGTTAATAGAACCCTTACCCTAGGCGTAACTCAAACCTTAAGCCTAGGAAGGAAAATCAGCCTATGGTTCGGGATGGTCTCATGGAAATATCAGTGGTGGCAGCCAAGTTGTGTCACTTTTGCGCTCCCCTTGGGATGCCTTTCGCAGCTGCAGTGTGCCTGGAGCCCAGGGCTTCCTGGTTTTAAAAGTCCTAGCCCTAGGCCTAAGCCTAACAGTAACCCTGGGAAGGGAAATCAGCCTGGTGTTAGGCTTCTTGCCAAGGAAAAAGATGTGAAAGCAGCCATGTTGTGGCACTTTTGCACTCCCTTTTGGATGCCTTTCACAGCTCCAGTGTGCCTGGAACTCAGGGCTTCCTGATTTTAAAAGTCCTTGCCCTAGGCCGAACCCCAACCCTAAGACGAGAAAGGCAAATCAGCCAGGAATTAGGCATGTCCCCAAGGAAAAAGCTGTGGAGGCAGGCATGTTGTGGTACGTTTCTGCTCTTCTTGGGAAGTCCTTCACAGCTGCTCTGTTCTTGGAACTCAGGGCTTTCTGGTTAATAGAACCCTTACCCTAGGCGTAACTCAAACCTTAACCCTAGGAAGGAAAATCAGCCTATGGTTCGGGATGGTCTCATGCGAATAGCAGCAGAGACAGCCAAGTTGTGTCACTTCTGCGGCTCTTTTGAGATGCCTTTAACATCTGCATGTGCCTGGAGCCCAGGGCTTCCTGGTTTTAAAAAGTCCGAGGCCTAAGCCTAACAGTAACCCTAGGAAGGTAAATAAGCCGGGTATTAGGGTTCTTCCTAAGGGAAAAGCCATGAAAGCAGCCATGTTGTGGCACTTCTGCACTCCCTTTTGGATGCCTTTCACAGCTCCAGTGTGCCTGGAACTCAGGGCTTCCTGATTTTAAAAATCCTAGCCCTAGGCCGAACCCCAACCCTAAGACGAGAAAGGCAAATCAGCCAGGAATTAGGCATGTCCCCAAGGAAAAAGCTGTGGAGGCAGGCATGTTGTGGTACTTCTGCGCTCTTCTTGGGAAGTCCTTCGCAGCTGCTGTGTTCTTGGAACTCAGGGCGTTCTGGTTAATAGAACCCTTACCCTAGGCGTAACTCAAACCTTAAGCCTAGGAAGGAAAATCAGCCTATGGTTCGGGATGGTCTCATGGAAATATCAGTAGTGGCAGCCAAGTTGTGTCAGTTATGCGCTCCCCTTGGCATGCCTTTCGCAGCTGCAGTGTGCCTGGAGCCCAGGGCTTCCTGGTTTTAAAAGTCCTAGGCCTAAGCCTAACAGTAACCCTAGGAAGGTAAATCAGCCTGGTTTTAGGGTTCTTCCTAAGGGAAAAGCCGTGAAAGCAGCCATGTTGTGGCACTTTTGCACTCCCTTTTGGATGCCTTTCACAGCTCCAGTGTGCCTGGAACTCAGGGCTTCCTGATTTTAAAAATCCTAGCCCTAGGCCGAACCCCAACCCTAAGACGAGAAAGGCAAATCAGCCAGGAATTAGGCATGTCCCCAAGGAAAAAGCTGTGGAGGCAGGCATGTTGTGGTACTTTTGCGCTCTTCTTGGGTAGTCCATCGCAGCTGCTGTGTTCTTGGAACTCAGGGCTTTCTGGTTAATAGAACCCTTACCCTAGGCGTAACTCAAACCTTAACCCTAGGAAGGAAAATCAGCCTATGGTTCAGGATGGTCTCATGGAAATATCAGTGGTGGCAGCCAAGTTGTGTCACTTTTGCGCTCTCCTTGGGATGCCTTTCGCAGCTGCAGAGTGCCTAGAGCCCAGGGCTTCCTGGTTTTAAAAGTCCTAGGCCTAAGCCTAACAGTAACCCTAGGAAGGTAAATCAGCCGGGTATTAGGGTTCTTCCTAAGGGAAAAGCCGTGAAAGCAGCCATGTTGTGGCACTTTTGCACTCCCTTTGGGATGCCTTTGGCAGATGCAGTAAGTCTGGTTCTCATGGCTTCCTAGGTAAAAAAATGCAAGCCCTAGGCCGGACCCCAACCCTAAGACGAGAAAGGCAAATCAGCCAGGAATTAGGCATGTCCCCAAGGAAAAAGCTGTGGAGGCAGGCATGTTGTGGTACTTTTGCGCTCTTCTTTGGAAGTCCTTCGCAGCTGCTGTGTTCTTGGAACTCAGGGCTTTCTGGTTAATAGAACCCTTACCCTAGGCGTAACTCAAACCTTAACCCTAGGAAGGAAAATCAGCCTATGGTTCGGGATGGTCTCATGGAAATATCAGTGGTGGCAGCCAAGTTGTGTCACTTTTGCGCTCCCCTTCGGATGCCTTTCTGAGCTGCAGAGTGCCTGGAGCCCAGGGCTTCCTGGTTTTAAAAGTCCTAGGCCTAAGCCTAACAGTAACCCTAGAAAGGGAAATCAGCCTGGTGTTAGGCTTCTTGCCAAGGAAAAAGCCATGAAAGCAGCCATGTTGTGGCACTTTTGCACTCCCTTTTGGATGCCTTTCACAGCTCCACTGTGTCTGGAACTCAGGGCTTCCTGATTTTAACAATCCTTGCCCTAGGCCGAACCCCAACCCTAAGACGAGAAAGGCAAATCAGCCAGGAATTAGGCATGTCCCCAAGGAAAAAGCTGTGGAGGCAGGCATGTTGTGGTACGTTTCTGCTCTTCTTGGGAAGTCCTTCGCAGCTGCTGTGTTCTTGGAACTCAGGGCTTTCTGGTTAATAGAACCCTTAACCTAGGCGTAACTCAAACCTTAACCCTAGGAAGGAAAATCAACCTATGGTTCGGGATGGTCTCATGGAAATAGCAGCAGAGACAGCCAAGTTGTGTCACTTCTGCGGCTCTTTTGGGATGCCTTTAACAGCTGCATGTGCCTGGAGCCCAGGGCTTCCTGGTTTTAAAAGTCCTAGGCCTAAGCCTAACAGTAACCCTAGGAAGGTAAATAAGCCGGGTATTAGGGTTCTTCCTAAGGGAAAAGCCATGAAAGCAGCCATGTTGTGGCACTTCTGCACTCCCTTTGGGATGCCTTTGGCAGATGAAGTAAGCCTGGAACTCAGGGCTTCCTGGTTAAAAAAATCCTAGCCCTAGGCCAAACCCTAACCCTAAGAAGAGAAAGGCAAATCAGCCAGGAATTAGGCATGTCCCCAAGGAAAAAGCTGTGGTGGCAGGCATGTTGTGGTACTTTTGCGCTCTTCTTGGGTAGTCCTTCGCAGCTGCTGTGTTCTTGGAACTCAGGGCTTTCTGGTTAATAGAACCCTTACCCTAGGCATAACTCAAACCTTAACCCTAGGAAGGAAAATCAGCCTATGGTTCAGGATGGTCTCATGGAAATATCAGTAGTAGCAGCCAAGTTGTGTCAGTTATGCGCTCCCCTTGGGATGCCTTTCACAGCTGCAGTGTGCCTGGAGCCCAGGGCTTCCTGGTTTTAAAAGGCCTAGGCCTAAGCCTAACAGTAACCCTAGGAAGGTAAATCAGCCTGGTTTTAGGGTGCTTCCTAAGGGAAAAGCCGTGAAAGCAGCCATGTTGTGGCGCTTTTGCACTCCCTTTTGGATGCCTTTCACAGCTCCAGTGTGCCTGGAACTCAGGGCTTCCTGATTTTAAAAATCCTAGCCCTAGGCCGAACCCCAACCCTAAGACGAGAAAGGCAAATCAGCCAGGAATTAGGCATGTCCCCAAGGAAAAAGCTGTGGAGGCAGGCATGTTGTGGTACTTTTCTGCTCTTCTTGGGAAGTCCATCGCAGCTGCTGTGTTCTTGGAACTCAGGGCTTTCTGGTTAATAGAACCCTTACCCTAGGCGTAACTCAAACCTTAAACCTAGGAAGGAAAATCAGCCTATGGTTCGGGATGGTCTCATGGAAATATCAGTGGTGGCAGCCAAGTTGTGTCACTTTTGCGCTCCCCTTGGGATGCCTTGAACAGCTGCAGTGTGCCTGGAGCTAAGGGCTTCCTAGTTTTAAAAATCCTAGCCCTAGGCCTAAGCCTAACAGTAACGCTGGGAAGGGAAATCATCCTGGTGTTAGGCTTCTTGCCAAGGAAAAAGCCATGAAAGCAGCCATGTTGTGGCACTTTTGCACTCCCTTTTGGATGCCTTTCACAGCTCCATTGTGCCTGGAACTCAGGGCTTCCTGATTTTAACAATCCTTGCCCTAGGCCGAACCCCAACCCTAAGACGAGAAAGGCAAATCAGCCAGGAATTCGGCATGTCCCCAAGGAAAAAGCTGTGGAGGCAGGCATGTTGTGGTACTTCTGCGCTCTTCTTGGGTAGTCCATCGCAGCTGCTGTGTTCTTGGAACTCAGGGCTTTCTGGTTAATAGAACCCTTACCCTAGGTGTAACTCAAACCTTAAACCTAGGAAGGAAAATCAGCCTATGGTTCGGGATGGTCTCATGAGAATAGCAGCAGAGACAGCCAAGTTGTGTCACTTCTGCGGCTCTTTTGGGATGCCTATAACATCTGCATGTGCCAGGAGCCCAGGGCTTCCTGGTTTTAAAAAGTCCTAGGCCTAAGCCTAACAGTAACCCTAGGAAGGTAAATCAGCCGGGTATTAGGGTTCTTCCTAAGGGAAAAGCCGTGAAAGCAGCCATGTTGTGGCACTTCTGCACTCCCTTTGGGATGCCTTTGGCAGATGAAGTTACCCGGGAAATCAGGGCTTCCTAGTTAAAAAAATCCTAGCCCTAGGCCGAACCCCAACCCTAAGACGAGAAAGGCAAATCAGCCAGGAATTAGGCATGTCCCCAAGGAAAATGCTGTGGAGGCAGGCATGTTGTGGTACTTTCGCGCTCTTCTTGGCTAGTCCTTCGCAGCTGCTGTGTTCTTGGAACTCAGGGCTTTCTGGTTAATAGAACCCTTACCCTAGGCGTAACTCAAACCTTAACCCTAGGAAGGAAAATCAGCCTATGGTTCGGGATGGTCTCATGGAAATATCAGTGGTGGCAGCCAAGTTGTGTCACTTTTGCGCTCCCATTGGGATGCCTTTCGCAGCTGCAGTGTGCCTGGAGCCCAGGGCTTCCTGGTTTTAAAAAGTCCGAGGCCTAAGCCTAACAGTAACCCTAGGAAGGTAAATAAGCCGGGTATTAGGGTTCTTCCTAAGGGAAAAGCCGTGAAAGCAGCCATGTTGTGGCACTTCTGCACTCCCTTTGGGATGCCTTTGGCAGATGCAGTAAGCCTGGAACTCAGGGCTTCCTGGTTAAAAAACTCCAAGCCCTAGGCTGAAGCCTAACCCTAACCCTAGGCAGATAAATCAGCCTAGCTCTAGGGATGGTGCCAAGGAAAAAGCTATGAAAGCTGCCATGTTGTTGCACTTTTGTACTCCCCTTGGGATGCCTTGAACAGCTGCAGTGTGCCTGGAGCTAAGGGCTTCCTAGTTTTAAAAATCCTAGCCCAAGGCCTAAGCCTTACAGTAACCCTGGGAAGGGAAATCAGCCTGGTGTTAGGCTTCTTGCCAAGGAATAAGCCATGAAAGCAGCCATGTTGTGGCACTTCTGCACTCCCTTTTGGATGACTTTCACAGCTCCAGTGTGCCTGGAACTCAGGGCTTCCTGATTTTAACAATCCTAGCCCTAGGCCGAACCCCAACCCTAAGACGAGAAAGGCAAATCAGCCAGGAATTAGGCATGTCCCCAAGGAAAAAGCTGTGGAGGCAGGCATGTTGTGGTACTTTTCTGCTCTTCTTGGGAAGTCCATCACAGCTGCTGTGTTCTTGGAACTCAGGGCTTTCTGGTTAATAGAACCCTTACCCTAGGCGTAACTCAAACCTTAACCCTAGGAAGGAAAATCAGCCTATGGTTCGGGATGGTCTCATGAGAATAGCAGCAGAGACAGCTGAGTTGTGTCACTTCTGTGGCTCTCTTGGGATGCCTTTAACAGCTGCATGTGCCTGGAGCCCAGGGCTTCCTGGTTTTAAAAAGTCCTAGGCCTAAGCCTAACAGTAACCCTAGGAAGGTAAATCAGCCTGGTTTTAGGGTTCTTCCTAAGGGAAAAGCCGTGAAAGCAGCCATGTTGTGGCACTTTTGCACTCCCTTTTGGATGCCTTTCACAGCTCCAGTGTGCCTGGAACTCAGGGCTTCCTGATTTTAAAAATCCTAGCCCTAGGCCGAACCCCAACCCTAAGACGAGAAAGGCAAATCAGCCAGGAATTAGGCATGTCCCCAAGGAAAAAGCTGTGGAGGCAGGCATGTTGTGGTACTTTTGCGCTCTTCTTGGGTAGTCCATCGCAGCTGCTGTGTTCTTGGAACTCAGGGCTTTCTGGTTAATAGAACCCTTACCCTAGGCGTAACTCAAACCTTAACCCTAGGAAGGAAAATCAGCCTATGGTTCAGGATGGTCTCATGGAAATATCAGTGGTGGCAGCCAAGTTGTGTCACTTTTGCGCTCTCCTTGGGATGCCTTTCGCAGCTGCAGAGTGCCTAGAGCCCAGGGCTTCCTGGTTTTAAAAGTCCTAGGCCTAAGCCTAACAGTAACCCTAGGAAGGTAAATCAGCCGGGTATTAGGGTTCTTCCTAAGGGAAAAGCCGTGAAAGCAGCCATGTTGTGGCACTTTTGCACTCCCTTTGGGATGCCTTTGGCAGATGCAGTAAGTCTGGTTCTCATGGCTTCCTAGGTAAAAAAATGCAAGCCCTAGGCCGGACCCCAACCCTAAGACGAGAAAGGCAAATCAGCCAGGAATTAGGCATGTCCCCAAGGAAAAAGCTGTGGAGGCAGGCATGTTGTGGTACTTTTGCGCTCTTCTTTGGAAGTCCTTCGCAGCTGCTGTGTTCTTGGAACTCAGGGCTTTCTGGTTAATAGAACCCTTACCCTAGGCGTAACTCAAACCTTAACCCTAGGAAGGAAAATCAGCCTATGGTTCGGGATGGTCTCATGGAAATATCAGTGGTGGCAGCCAAGTTGTGTCACTTTTGCGCTTTCCTTCGGATGCCTTTCTGAGCTGCAGAGTGCCTGGAGCCCAGGGCTTCCTGGTTTTAAAAGTCCTAGGCCTAAGCCTAACAGTAACCCTAGGAAGGGAAATCAGCCTGGTGTTAGGCTTCTTGCCAAGGAAAAAGCCATGAAAGCAGCCATGTTGTGGCACTTTTGCACTCCCTTTTGGATGCCTTTCACAGCTCCACTGTGTCTGGAACTCAGGGCTTCCTGATTTTAACAATCCTTGCCCTAGGCCGAACCCCAACCCTAAGACGAGAAAGGCAAATCAGCCAGGAATTAGGCATGTCCCCAAGGAAAAAGCTGTGGAGGCAGGCATGTTGTGGTACGTTTCTGCTCTTCTTGGGAAGTCCTTCGCAGCTGCTGTGTTCTTGGAACTCAGGGCTTTCTGGTTAATAGAACCCTTAACCTAGGCGTAACTCAAACCTTAACCCTAGGAAGGAAAATCAACCTATGGTTCGGGATGGTCTCATGGAAATAGCAGCAGAGACAGCCAAGTTGTGTCACTTCTGCGGCTCTTTTGGGATGCCTTTAACAGCTGCATGTGCCTGGAGCCCAGGGCTTCCTGGTTTTAAAAGTCCTAGGCCTAAGCCTAACAGTAACCCTAGGAAGGTAAATAAGCCGGGTATTAGGGTTCTTCCTAAGGGAAAAGCCGTGAAAGCAGCCATGTTGTGGCACTTCTGCACTCCCTTTGGGATGCCTTTGGCAGATGAAGTAAGCCTGGAACTCAGGGCTTCCTGGTTAAAAAAATCCTAGCCCTAGGCCAAACCCTAACCCTAAGAAGAGAAAGGCAAATCAGCCAGGAATTAGGCATTTCCCCAAGGAAAAAGCTGTGGTGGCAGGCATGTTGTGGTACTTTTGCGCTCTTCTTGGGTAGTCCTTCGCAGCTGCTGTGTTCTTGGAACTCAGGGCTTTCTGGTTAATAGAACCCTTACCCTAGGCATAACTCAAACCTTAACCCTAGGAAGGAAAATCAGCCTATGGTTCAGGATGGTCTCATGGAAATATCAGTAGTAGCAGCCAAGTTGTGTCAGTTATGCGCTCCCCTTGGGATGCCTTTCACAGCTGCAGTGTGCCTGGAGCCCAGGGCTTCCTGGTTTTAAAAGGCCTAGGCCTAAGCCTAACAGTAACCCTAGGAAGGTAAATCAGCCTGGTTTTAGGGTGCTTCCTAAGGGAAAAGCCGTGAAAGCAGCCATGTTGTGGCGCTTTTGCACTCCCTTTTGGATGCCTTTCACAGCTCCAGTGTGCCTGGAACTCAGGGCTTCCTGATTTTAAAAATCCTAGCCCTAGGCCGAACCCCAACCCTAAGACGAGAAAGGCAAATCAGCCAGGAATTAGGCATGTCCCCAAGGAAAAAGCTGTGGAGGCAGGCATGTTGTGGTACTTTTCTGCTCTTCTTGGGAAGTCCATCGCAGCTGCTGTGTTCTTGGAACTCAGGGCTTTCTGGTTAATAGAACCCTTACCCTAGGCGTAACTCAAACCTTAAACCTAGGAAGGAAAATCAGCCTATGGTTCGGGATGGTCTCATGGAAATATCAGTGGTGGCAGCCAAGTTGTGTCACTTTTGCGCTCCCCTTGGGATGCCTTGAACAGCTGCAGTGTGCCTGGAGCTAAGGGCTTCCTAGTTTTAAAAATCCTAGCCCTAGGCCTAAGCCTAACAGTAACGCTGGGAAGGGAAATCATCCTGGTGTTAGGCTTCTTGCCAAGGAAAAAGCCATGAAAGCAGCCATGTTGTGGCACTTTTGCACTCCCTTTTGGATGCCTTTCACAGCTCCATTGTGCCTGGAACTCAGGGCTTCCTGATTTTAACAATCCTTGCCCTAGGCCGAACCCCAACCCTAAGACGAGAAAGGCAAATCAGCCAGGAATTCGGCATGTCCCCAAGGAAAAAGCTGTGGAGGCAGGCATGTTGTGGTACTTCTGCGCTCTTCTTGGGTAGTCCATCGCAGCTGCTGTGTTCTTGGAACTCAGGGCTTTCTGGTTAATAGAACCCTTACCCTAGGTGTAACTCAAACCTTAAACCTAGGAAGGAAAATCAGCCTATGGTTCGGGATGGTCTCATGAGAATAGCAGCAGAGACAGCCAAGTTGTGTCACTTCTGCGGCTCTTTTGGGATGCCTATAACATCTGCATGTGCCAGGAGCCCAGGGCTTCCTGGTTTTAAAAAGTCCTAGGCCTAAGCCTAACAGTAACCCTAGGAAGGTAAATCAGCCGGGTATTAGGGTTCTTCCTAAGGGAAAAGCCGTGAAAGCAGCCATGTTGTGGCACTTCTGCACTCCCTTTGGGATGCCTTTGGCAGATGAAGTTACCCGGGAAATCAGGGCTTCCTAGTTAAAAAAATCCTAGCCCTAGGCCGAACCCCAACCCTAAGACGAGAAAGGCAAATCAGCCAGGAATTAGGCATGTCCCCAAGGAAAATGCTGTGGAGGCAGGCATGTTGTGGTACTTTCGCGCTCTTCTTGGCTAGTCCTTCGCAGCTGCTGTGTTCTTGGAACTCAGGGCTTTCTGGTTAATAGAACCCTTACCCTAGGCGTAACTCAAACCTTAACCCTAGGAAGGAAAATCAGCCTATGGTTCGGGATGGTCTCATGGAAATATCAGTGGTGGCAGCCAAGTTGTGTCACTTTTGCGCTCCCATTGGGATGCCTTTCGCAGCTGCAGTGTGCCTGGAGCCCAGGGCTTCCTGGTTTTAAAAAGTCCGAGGCCTAAGCCTAACAGTAACCCTAGGAAGGTAAATAAGCCGGGTATTAGGGTTCTTCCTAAGGGAAAAGCCGTGAAAGCAGCCATGTTGTGGCACTTCTGCACTCCCTTTGGGATGCCTTTGGCAGATGCAGTAAGCCTGGAACTCAGGGCTTCCTGGTTAAAAAACTCCAAGCCCTAGGCTGAAGCCTAACCCTAACCCTAGGCAGATAAATCAGCCTAGCTCTAGGGATGGTGCCAAGGAAAAAGCTATGAAAGCTGCCATGTTGTTGCACTTTTGTACTCCCCTTGGGATGCCTTGAACAGCTGCAGTGTGCCTGGAGCTAAGGGCTTCCTAGTTTTAAAAATCCTAGCCCAAGGCCTAAGCCTTACAGTAACCCTGGGAAGGGAAATCAGCCTGGTGTTAGGCTTCTTGCCAAGGAATAAGCCATGAAAGCAGCCATGTTGTGGCACTTCTGCACTCCCTTTTGGATGACTTTCACAGCTCCAGTGTGCCTGGAACTCAGGGCTTCCTGATTTTAACAATCCTAGCCCTAGGCCGAACCCCAACCCTAAGACGAGAAAGGCAAATCAGCCAGGAATTAGGCATGTCCCCAAGGAAAAAGCTGTGGAGGCAGGCATGTTGTGGTACTTTTCTGCTCTTCTTGGGAAGTCCATCACAGCTGCTGTGTTCTTGGAACTCAGGGCTTTCTGGTTAATAGAACCCTTACCCTAGGCGTAACTCAAACCTTAACCCTAGGAAGGAAAATCAGCCTATGGTTCGGGATGGTCTCATGAGAATAGCAGCAGAGACAGCTGAGTTGTGTCACTTCTGTGGCTCTCTTGGGATGCCTTTAACAGCTGCATGTGCCTGGAGCCCAGGGCTTCCTGGTTTTAAAAAGTCCTAGGCCTAAGCCTAACAGTAACCCTAGGAAGGTAAATCAGCCGGGTATTAGGGTTCTTCCTAAGGGAAAAGCCGTGAAAGCAGCCATGTTGTGGCACTTCTGCACTCCCTTTGGGATGCCTTTGGCAGATGAAGTTACCCGGGAAATCAGGGCTTCCTACTTAAAAAAATCCTAGCCCTAGGCCGAACCCCAACCCTAAGACGAGAAAGGCAAATCAGCCAGGAATTAGGCATGTCCCCAAGGAAAATGCTGTGGAGGCAGGCATGTTGTGGTACTTTCGCGCTCTTCTTGGGAAGTCCTTCGCAGCTGCTGTGTTCTTGGAACTCAGGGCTTTCTGGTTAATAGAACCCTTACCCTAGGCGTAACTCAAACCTTAACCCTAGGAAGGAAAATCAGCCTATGGTTCGGGATGGTCTCATGGAAATATCAGTGGTGGCAGCCAAGTTGTGTCACTTTTGCGCTCCCCTTGGGATGCCTTTCGCAGCTGCAGTGTGCCTGGAGCCCAGGGCTTCCTGGTTTTAAAAGTCCTAGCCCTAGGCCTAAGCCTAACAGTAACCCTGGGAAGGGAAATCAGCCTGGTGTTAGGCTTCTTGCCAAGGAAAAAGATGTGAAAGCAGCCATGTTGTGGCACTTTTGCACTCCCTTTTGGATGCCTTTCACAGCTCCAGTGTGCCTGGAACTCAGGGCTTCCTGATTTTAAAAGTCCTTGCCCTAGGCCGAACCCCAACCCTAAGACGAGAAAGGCAAATCAGCCAGGAATTAGGCATGTCCCCAAGGAAAAAGCTGTGGAGGCAGGCATGTTGTGGTACGTTTCTGCTCTTCTTGGGAAGTCCTTCGCAGCTGCTCTGTTCTTGGAACTCAGGGCTTTCTGGTTAATAGAACCCTTACCCTAGGCGTAACTCAAACCTTAACCCTAGGAAGGAAAATCAGCCTATGGTTCGGGATGGTCTCATGCGAATAGCAGCAGAGACAGCCAAGTTGTGTCACTTCTGCGGCTCTTTTGAGATGCCTTTAACATCTGCATGTGCCTGGAGCCCAGGGCTTCCTGGTTTTAAAAAGTCCGAGGCCTAAGCCTAACAGTAACCCTAGGAAGGTAAATAAGCCGGGTATTAGGGTTCTTCCTAAGGGAAAAGCCATGAAAGCAGCCATGTTGTGGCACTTCTGCACTCCCTTTGGGATGCCTTTGGCAGATGAAGTTACCCGGGAAATCAGGGCTTCCTAGTTAAAAAAATCCTAGCCCTAGGCCGAACCCCAACCCTAAGACGAGAAAGGCAAATCAGCCAGGAATTAGGCATGTCCCCAAGGAAAATGCTGTGGAGGCAGGCATGTTGTGGTACTTTCGCGCTCTTCTTGGGAAGTCCTTCGCAGCTGCTGTGTTCTTGGAACTCAGGGCTTTCTGGTTAATAGAACCCTTACCCTAGGCGTAACTCAAACCTTAACCCTAGGAAGGAAAATCAGCCTATGGTTCGGGATGGTCTCATGGAAATATCAGTAGTGGCAGCCAAGTTGTGTCAGTTATGCGCTCCCCTTGGGATGCCTTTCGCAGCTGCAGTGTGCCTGGAGCCCAGGGCTTCCTGGTTTTAAAAGTCCTAGGCCTAAGCCTAACAGTAACCCTAGGAAGGTAAATCAGCCTGGTTTTAGGGTTCTTCCTAAGGGAAAAGCCGTGAAAGCAGCCATGTTGTGGCACTTTTGCACTCCCTTTTGGATGCCTTTCACAGCTCCAGTGTGCCTGGAACTCAGGGCTTCCTGATTTTAAAAATCCTAGCCCTAGGCCGAACCCCAACCCTAAGACGAGAAAGGCAAATCAGCCAGGAATTAGGCATGTCCCCAAGGAAAAAGCTGTGGAGGCAGGCATGTTGTGGTACTTTTGCGCTCTTCTTGGGTAGTCCATCGCAGCTGCTGTGTTCTTGGAACTCAGGGCTTTCTGGTTAATAGAACCCTTACCCTAGGCGTAACTCAAACCTTAACCCTAGGAAGGAAAATCAGCCTATGGTTCAGGATGGTCTCATGGAAATATCAGTGGTGGCAGCCAAGTTGTGTCACTTTTGCGCTCTCCTTGGGATGCCTTTCGCAGCTGCAGAGTGCCTGGAGCCCAGGGCTTCCTGGTTTTAAAAGTCCTAGGCCTAAGCCTAACAGTAACCCTAGGAAGGTAAATCAGCCGGGTATTAGGGTTCTTCCTAAGGGAAAAGCCGTGAAAGCAGCCATGTTGTGGCACTTTTGCACTCCCTTTGGGATGCCTTTGGCAGATGCAGTAAGTCTGGTTCTCATGGCTTCCTAGGTAAAAAAATGCAAGCCCTAGGCCGGACCCCAACCCTAAGACGAGAAAGGCAAATCAGCCAGGAATTAGGCATGTCCCCAAGGAAAAAGCTGTGGAGGCAGGCATGTTGTGGTACTTTTGCGCTCTTCTTGGGAAGTCCTTCGCAGCTGCTGTGTTCTTGGAACTCAGGGCTTTCTGGTTAATAGAACCCTTACCCTAGGCGTAACTCAAACCTTAACCCTAGGAAGGAAAATCAGCCTATGGTTCGGGATGGTCTCATGGAAATATCAGTGGTGGCAGCCATGTTGTGTCACTTTTGCGCTCCCCTTCGGATGCCTTTCTGAGCTGCAGAGTGCCTGGAGCCCAGGGCTTCCTGGTTTTAAAAGTCCTAGGCCTAAGCCTAACAGTAACCCTAGGAAGGGAAATCAGCCTGGTGTTAGGCTTCTTGCCAAGGAAAAAGCAATGAAAGCAGCCATGTTGTGGCACTTTTGCACTCCCTTTTGGATGCCTTTCACAGCTCCACTGTGTCTGGAACTCAGGGCTTCCTGATTTTAACAATCCTTGCCCTAGGCCGAACCCCAACCCTAAGACGAGAAAGGCAAATCAGCCAGGAATTAGGCATGTCCCCAAGGAAAAAGCTGTGGAGGCAGGCATGTTGTGGTACGTTTCTGCTCTTCTTGGGAAGTCCTTCGCAGCTGCTGTGTTCTTGGAACTCAGGGCTTTCTGGTTAATAGAACCCTTAACCTAGGCGTAACTCAAACCTTAACCCTAGGAAGGAAAATCAGCCTATGGTTCGGGATGCTCTCATGAGAATAGCAGCAGAGACAGCCAAGTTGTGTCACTTCTGCGGCTCTTTTGGGATGCCTTTAACAGCTGCATGTGCCTGGAGCCCAGGGCTTCCTGGTTTTAAAAGTCCTAGGCCTAAGCCTAACAGTAACCCTAGGAAGGTAAATCAGCCGGGTATTAGGGTTCTTCCTAAGGGAAAAGCCATGAAAGCAGCCATGTTGTGGCACTTCTGCACTCCCTTTGGGATGGCTTTGGCAGATGAAGTAAGCCTGGAACTCAGGGCTTCCTGGTTAAAAAAATCCTAGCCCTAGGCCAAACCCTAACCCTAAGAAGAGAAAGGCAAATCAGCCAGGAATTAGGCATGTCCCCAAGGAAAAAGCTGTGGTGGCAGGCATGTTGTGGTACTTTTGCGCTCTTCTTGGGTAGTCCTTCGCAGCTGCTGTGTTCTTGGAACTCAGGGCTTTCTGGTTAATAGAACCCTTACCCTAGGCATAACTCAAACCTTAACCGTAGGAAGGAAAATCAGCCTATGGTTCGGGATGGTCTCATGGAAATATCAGTAGTAGCAGCCAAGTTGTGTCAGTTATGCGCTCCCCTTGGGATGCCTTTCACAGCTGCAGTGTGCCTGGAGCCCAGGGCTTCCTGGTTTTAAAAGGCCTAGGCCTAAGCCTAACAGTAACCCTAGGAAGGTAAATCAGCCTGGTTTTAGGGTGCTTCCTAAGGGAAAAGCCGTGAAAGCAGCCATGTTGTGGCGCTTTTGCACTCCCTTTTGGATGCCTTTCACAGCTCCAGTGTGCCTGGAACTCAGGGCTTCCTGATTTTAAAAATCCTAGCCCTAGGCCGAACCCCAACCCTAAGACGAGAAAGGCAAATCAGCCAGGAATTAGGCATGTCCCCAAGGAAAATGCTGTGGAGGCAGGCATGTTGTGGTACTTTCGCGCTCTTCTTGGGAAGTCCTTCGCAGCTGCTGTGTTTTTGGAACTCAGGGCTTTCTGATTAATAGAACCCTTACCCTAGGCGTAACTCAAACCTTAACCCTAGGAAGGAAAATCAGCCTATGGTTCGGGATGGTCTCATGGAAATATCAGTGGTGGCAGCCAAGTTGTGTCACTTTTGCGCTCCCCTTGGGATGCCTTTCGCAGCTGCAGTGTGCCTGGAGCCCAGGGCTTCCTGGTTTTAAAAGTCCTAGCCCTAGGCCTATGCCTAACAGTAACCCTGGGAAGGGAAATCAGCGTGGTGTTAGGCTTCTTGCCAAGGAAAAAGCCATGAAAGCAGCCATGTTGTGGCACTTTTGCACTCCCTTTTGGATGCCTTTCACAGCTCCAGTGTGCCTGGAACTCAGGGCTTCCTGATTTTAAAAATCCTAGCCCTAGGCCGAACCCCAACCCTAAGACGAGAAAGGCAAATCAGCCAGGAATTAGGCATGTCCCCAAGGAAAAAGCTGTGGAGGCAGGCATGTTGTGGTACGTTTCTGCTCTTCTTGGGAAGTCCTTCGCAGCTGCTGTGTTCTTGGAACTCAGGGCTTTCTGGTTAATAGAACCCTTACCCTAGGCATAACTCAAACCTTAACCCTAGGAAGGAAAATCAGCCTATGGTTCGGGATGGTCTCATGGAAATATCAGTAGTAGCAGCCAAGTTGTGTCAGTTATGCGCTCCCCTTGGGATGCCTTTCACAGCTGCAGTGTGCCTGGAGCCCAGGGCTTCCTGGTTTTAAAAGGCCTAGGCCTAAGCCTAACAGTAACCCTAGGAAGGAAAATCAGCCTATGGTTCGGGATGGTCTCATGGAAATATCAGTGGTGGCAGCCAAGTTGTGTCACTTTTGCGCTCCCCTTGGGATGCCTTGAACAGCTGCAGTGTGCCTGGAGCCCAGGGCTTCCTAGTTTTAAAAATCCTAGCCCTAGGCCTAAGCCTAACAGTAACGCTGGGAAGGGAAATCATCCTGGTGTTAGGCTTCTTGCCAAGGAAAAAGCCATGAAAGCAGCCATGTTGTGGCACTTTTGCACTCCCTTTTGGATGCCTTTCACAGCTCCACTGTGCCTGGAACTCAGGGCTTCCTGATTTTAACAATCCTTGCCCTAGGCCGAACCCCAACCCTAAGACGAGAAAGGCAAATCAGCCAGGAATTAGGCATGTCCCCAAGGAAAAAGCTGTGGAGGCAGGCATGTTGTGGTACTTCTGCGCTCTTCTTGGGTAGTCCATCGCAGCTGCTGTGTTCTTGGAACTCAGGGCTTTCTGGTTAATAGAACCCTTACCCTAGGTGTAACTCAAACCTTAAACCTAGGAAGGAAAATCAGCCTATGGTTCGGGATGGTCTCATGAGAATAGCAGCAGAGACCGCCAAGTTGTGTCACTTCTGCGGCTCTTTTGGGATGCCTATAACATCTGCATGTGCCAGGAGCCCAGGGCTTCCTGCTTTTAAAAAGTCCTAGGCCTAAGCCTAACAGTAACCCTAGGAAGGTAAATCAGCCGGGTATTAGGGTTCTTCCTAAGGGAAAAGCCGTGAAAGCAGCCATGTTGTGGCACTTCTGCACTCCCTTTGGGATGCCTTTGGCAGATGAAGTTACCCGGGAAATCAGGGCTTCCTAGTTAAAAAAATCCTAGCCCTAGGCCGAACCCCAACCCTAAGACGAGAAAGGCAAATCAGCCAGGAATTAGGCATGTCCCCAAGGAAAATGCTGTGGAGGCAGGCATGTTGTGGTACTTTCGCGCTCTTCTTGGCTAGTCCTTCGCAGCTGCTGTGTTCTTGGAACTCAGGGCTTTCTGGTTAATAGAACCCTTACCCTAGGCGTAACTCAAACCTTAACCCTAGGAAGGAAAATCAGCCTATGGTTCGGGATGGTCTCATGGAAATATCAGTGGTGGCAGCCAAGTTGTGTCACTTTTGCGCTCCCATTGGGATGCCTTTCGCAGCTGCAGTGTGCCTGGAGCCCAGGGCTTCCTGGTTTTAAAAAGTCCGAAGCCTAAGCCTAACAGTAACCCTAGGAAGGTAAATAAGCCGGGTATTAGGGTTCTTCCTAAGGGAAAAGCCATGAAAGCAGCCATGTTGTAAAACTTCTGCACTCCCTTTTGGATGCCTTTCACAGCTCCAGTGTGCCTGGAACTCCGGGCTTCCTGATTTTAAAAATCCTAGCCCTAGGCCGAACCCCAACCCTAAGACGAGAAAGGCAAATCAGCCAGGAATTAGGCATGTCCCCAAGGAAAAAGCTGTGGAGGCAGGCATGTTGTGGCACTTTTGCGCTCTTCTTGGGAAGTCCTTCGCAGCTGCTGTGTTCTTGGAACTCAGGGCTTTCTGGTTAATAGAACCCTTACCCTAGGCGTAACTCAAACCTTAACCCTAGGAAGGAAAATCAGCCTATGGTTCGGGATGGTCTCATGGAAATATCAGTAGTGGCAGCCAAGTTGTGTCAGTTATGCGCTCCCCTTGGCATGCCTTTCGCAGCTGCAGTGTGCCTGGAGCCCAGGGCTTCCTGGTTTTAGAAGTCCTAGGCCTAAGCCTAACAGTAACCCTAGGAAGGTAAATCAGCCGGGTATTAGGGTTCTTCCTAAGGGAAAAGCCGTGAAAGCAGCCATGTTTTGGCACTTTTGCACTCCCTTTTGGATGCCTTTCACAGCTCCAGTGTGCCTGGAACTCAGGGCTTCCTGATTTTAAAAATCCTAGCCCTAGGCCGAACCCCAACCCTAAGACGAGAAAGGCAAATCAGCCAGGAATTAGGCATGTCCCCAAGGAAAAAGCTGTGGAGGCAGGCATGTTGTGGTACTTTTGCGCTCTTCTTGGGTAGTCCATCGCAGCTGCTGTGTTCTTGGAACTCAGGGCTTTCTGGTTAATAGAACCCTTACCCTAGGCGTAACTCAAACCTTAACCCTAGGAAGGAAAATCAGCCTATGGTTCAGGATGGTCTCATGGAAATATCAGTGGTGGCAGCCACGTTGTGTCACTTTTGCGCCCTCCTTGGGATGCCTTTCGCAGCTGCAGAGTGCCTGGAGCCCAGGGCTTCCTGGTATTAAATATCCTAGGCCTAAGCCTAACAGTAACCCTAGGAAGGTAAATCAGCCGGGTATTAGGGTTCTTCCTAAGGGAAAAGCCGTGAAAGCAGCCATGTTGTGGCACTTCTGCACTCCCTTTTGGATGCCTTTCACAGCTCCAGTGTGCCTGGAACTCAGGGCTTCCTGATTTTAAAAATCCTAGCCCTAGGCCGAACCCCAACCCTAAGAGGAGAAAGGCAAATCAGCCAGGAATTAGGCATGTCCCCAAGGAAAAAGCTGTGGAGGCAGGCATGTTGTGGTACTTTTCTGCTCTTCTTGGGAAGTCCATCGCAGCTGCTGTGTTCTTGGAACTCAGGGCTTTCTGGTTAATAGAACCCTTACCCTAGGCGTAACTCAAACCTTAAACCTAGGAAGGAAAATCAGCCTATGGTTCGGGATGGTCTCATGGAAATATCAGTGGTGGCAGCCAAGTTGTGTCACTTTTGCGCTCCCCTTGGGATGCCTTGAACAGCTGCAGTGTGCCTGGAGCTAAGGGCTTCCTAGTTTTAAAAATCCTAGCCCTAGGCCTAAGCCTAACAGTAACCCTGGGAAGGGAAATCAGCCTGGTGTTAGGCTTCTTGCCAAGGAAAAAGCCATGAAAGCAGCCATGTTGTGGCACTTTTGTACTCCCTTTTGGATGCCTTTCACAGCACCACTGTGCCTGGAACTCAGGGCTTCCTGATTTTAACAATCCTTACCCTAGGCCGAACCCCAACCCTAAGACGAGAAAGGCAAATCAGCCAGGAATTCGGCATGTCCCCAAGGAAAAAGCTGTGGAGGCAGGCATGTTGTGGTACTTCTGCGCTCTTCTTGGGTAGTCCATCGCAGCTGCTGTGTTCTTGGAACTCAGGGCTTTCTGGTTAATAGAACCCTTACCCTAGGTGTAACTCAAACCTTAAACCTAGGAAGGAAAATCAGCCTATGGTTCGGGATGGTCTCATGAGAATAGCAGCAGAGACAGCCAAGTTGTGTCACTTCTGCGGCTCTTTTGGGATGCCTTTAACAGCTGCATGTGCCTGGAGCCCAGGGCTTCCTGGTTTTAAAAAGTCCTAGGCCAAACCTAACAGTAACCCTAGGAAGGTAAATCAGCCGGGTATTAGGGTTCTTCCTAAGGGAAAAGCCGTGAAAGCAGCCATGTTGTGGCACTTCTGCACTCCCTTTGGGATGCCTTTGGCAGATGAAGTTACCCGGGAAATCAGGGCTTCCTAGTTAAAAAAATCCTAGCCCTAGGCCGAACCCCAACCCTAAGACGAGAAAGGCAAATCAGCCAGGAATTAGGCATGTCCCCAAGGAAAAAGCTGTGGAGGCAGGCATGTTGTGGTACGTTTCTGCTCTTCTTGGGAAGTCCTTCGCAGCTGCTGTGTTCTTGGAACTCAGGGCTTTCTGGTTAATAGAACCCTTACCCTAGGCGTAACTCAAACCTTAACCCTAGGAAGGAAAAGCAGCCTATGGTTCGGGATGGTCTCATGAGAATAGCAGCTGAGACAGCAAAGTTGCGTCACTTCTGCTGCTCTTTTGGGATGCCTTTAACAGCTGCATGTGCCTGGAGCCCAGGGCTTCCTGGTTTTAAAAAGTCCGAGGCCTAAGCCTAATAGTAACCCTAGGAAGGTAAATAAGCCGGGTATTAGGGTTCTTCCTAAGGGAAAAGCCATGAAAGGAGCCATGTTGTGGAACTTCTGCACTCCCTTTTGGATGCCTTTCACAGCTCCAGTGTGCCTGGAACTCAGGGCTTCCTGATTTTAAAAATCCTAGCCCTAGGCCGAACCCCAACCCTAAGACGAGAAAGGCAAATCAGCCAGGAATTAGGCATGTCCCCAAGGAAAAAGCTGTGGAGGCAGGCATGTTGTGGTACTTTTGCGCTCTTCTTGGGTAGTCCTTCGCAGCTGCTGTGTTCTTGGAACTCAGGGCGTTCTGGTTAATAGAACCCTTAGCCTAGGCGTAACTCAAACCTTAACCCTAGGAAGGAAAATCAGCCTATGGTTCAGGATGGTCTCATGGAAATATCAGTGGTGGCAGCCAAGTTGAGTCACTTTTGCGCCCTCCTTGGGATGCCTTTCGCAGCTGCAGAGTGCCTGGAGCCCAGGGCTTCCTGGTTTTAAATGTCCTAGGCCTAAGCCTAACAGTAACCCTAGGAAGGTAAATCAGCCGGGTATTAGGGTTCTTCCTAAGGGAAAAGCCGTGAAAGCAGCCATGTTGTGGCACTTTTGCACTCCCTTTGGGATGCCTTTGGCAGATGAAGTAAGCCTGGAACTCATGACTTCCTGATTTTAAAAATCCTAGCCCTAGGCCGAACCCCAACCCTAAGACGAGAAAGGCAAATCAGCCAGGAATTAGGCATGTCCCCAAGGAAAAAGCTGTGGAGGCAGGCATGTTGTGGTACTTTTGCGCTCTTCCTGGGAAGTCCTTCGCAGCTGCTGTGTTCTTGGAACTCAGGGCTTTCTGGTTAATAGAACCCTTACCCTAGGCGTAACTCAAACCTTAACCCTAGGAAGGAAAATCAGCCTATGGTTCGGGATGGTCTCATGGAAATATCAGTGGTGGCAGCCAAGTTGTGTCACTTTTGCGCTCCCCTTGGGATGCCTTTAACAGCTGCATGTGCCTGGAGCCCAGGGCTTCCTGGTTTTAAAAAGTCCGAGGCCTAAGCCTAACAGTAACCCTAGGAAGGTAAATAAGCCGGGTATTAGGGTTCTTCCTAAGGGAAAAGCCATGAAAGCAGCCATGTTGTGGAACTTCTGCACTCCCTTTTGGATGCCTTTCACAGCTCCAGTGTGCCTGGAACTCAGGGCTTCCTGATTTTAAAAATCCTAGCCCTAGGCCGAACCCCAACCCTAAGACGAGAAAGGCAAATCAGCCAGGAATTAGGCATGTCCCCAAGGAAAAAGCTGTGGAGGCAGGCATGTTGTGGTACTTTTGCGCTCTTCTTGGGTAGTCCATCGCAGCTGCTGTGTTCTTGGAACTCAGGGCTTTCTGGTTAATAGAACCCTTACCCTAGGCGTAACTCAAACCTTAACCCTAGGAAGGAAAATCAGCCTATGGTTCGGGATGGTCTCATGAGAATAGCAGCAGAGACCGCCAAGTTGTGTCACTTCTGTGGCTCTCTTGGGATGCCTTTAACAGCTGCATGTGCCTGGAGCCCAGGGCTTCCTGGTTTTAAAAAGTCCGAGGCCTAAGCCTAACAGTAACCCTAGGAAGGTAAATAAGCCGGGTATTAGGGTTCTTCCTAAGGGAAAAGCCATGAAAGCAGCCATGTTGTGGAACTTCTGCACTCCCTTTTGGATGCCTTTCACAGCTCCAGTGTGCCTGGAACTCAGGGCTTCCTGATTTTAAAAATCCTAGCCCTAGGCCGAACCCCAACCCTAAGACGAGAAAGGCAAATCAGCCAGGAATTAGGCATGTCCCCAAGGAAAAAGCTGTGGAGGCAGGCATGTTGTGGTACTTTTGCGCTCTTCTTGGGAAGTCCTTCGCAGCTGCTGTGTTCTTGGAACTCAGGGCGTTCTGGTTAATAGAACCCTTACCCTAGGCGTAACTCAAACCTTAACCCTAGGAAGGAAAATCAGCCTATGGTTCGGGATGGTCTCATGGAAATATCAGTAGTGGCAGCCAAGTTGTGTCAGTTATGCGCTCCCCTTGGGATGCCTTTCGCAGCTGCAGTGTGCCTGGAGCCCAGGGCTTCCTGGTTTTAAAAGTCCTAGGCCTAAGCCTAACAGTAACCCTAGGAAGGTAAATCAGCCTGGTTTTAGGGTTCTTCCTAAGGGAAAAGCCGTGAAAGCAGCCATGTTGTGGCACTTTTGCACTCCCTTTTGGATGCCTTTCACAGCTCCAGTGTGCCTGGAACTCAGGGCTTCCTGATTTTAAAAATCCTAGCCCTAGGCCGAACCCCAACCCTAAGACGAGAAAGGCAAATCAGCCAGGAATTAGGCATGTCCCCAAGGAAAAAGCTGTGGAGGCAGGCATGTTGTGGTACTTTTGCGCTCTTCTTGGGTAGTCCATCGCAGCTGCTGTGTTCTTGGAACTCAGGGCTTTCTGGTTAATAGAACCCATACCCTAGGCGTAACTCAAACCTTAACCCTAGGAAGGAAAATCAGCCTATGGTTCAGGATGGTCTCATGGAAATATCAGTGGTGGCAGCCAAGTTGTGTCACTTTTGCGCCCTCCTTGGGATGCCTTTCGCAGCTGCAGAGTGCCTGGAGCCCAGGGCTTCCTGGTTTTAAATGTCCTAGGCCTAAGCCTAACAGTAACCCTAGGAAGGTAAATCAGCCGGGTATTAGGGTTCTTCCTAAGGGAAAAGCCGTGAAAGCAGCCATGTTGTGGCACTTCTGCACTCCCTTTTGGATGCCTTTCACAGCTCCAGTGTGCCTGGAACTCAGGGCTTCCTGATTTTAAAAATCCTAGCCCTAGGCCGAACCCCAACCCTAAGACGAGAAAGGCAAATCAGCCAGGAATTAGGCATGTCCCCAAGGAAAAAGCTGTGGAGGCAGGCATGTTGTGGTACTTTTGCGCTCTTCTTGGGTAGTCCATCGCAGCTGCTGTGTTCTTGGAACTCAGGGCTTTCTGGTTAATAGAACCCTTACCCTAGGCGTAACTCAAACCTTAACCCTAGGAAGGAAAATCAGCCTATGGTTCGGGATGGTCTCATGAGAATAGCAGCAGAGACCGCCAAGTTGTGTCACTTCTGTGGCTCTCTTGGGATGCCTTTAACAGCTGCATGTGCCTGGAGCCCAGGGCTTCCTGGTTTTAAAAAGTCCTAGGCCAAACCTAACAGTAACCCTAGGAAGGTAAATCAGCCGGGTATTAGGGTTCTTCCTAAGGGAAAAGCCGTGAAAGCAGCCATGTTGTGGCACTTCTGCACTCCCTTTGGGATGCCTTTGGCAGATGAAGTTACGCGGGAAATCAGGGCTTCCTAGTTAAAAAAATCCTTGCCCTAGGCCGAACCCCAACCCTAAGACGAGAAAGGCAAATCAGCCAGGAATTAGGCATGTCCCCAAGGAAAATGCTGTGGAGGCAGGCATGTTGTGGTACTTTTGCGCTCTTCTTGGGAAGTCCTTCGCAGCTGCTGTGTTCTTGGAACTCAGGGCTTTCTGGTTAATAGAACCCTTACCCTAGGCGTAACTCAAACCTTAACCCTAGGAAGGAAAATCAGCCTATGGTTCGGGATGGTCTCATGGAAATATCAGTAGTGGCAGCCAAGTTGTATCAGTTATGCGCTCCCCTTGGGATGCCTTTCGCAGCTGCAGTGTGCCTGGAGCCCAGGGCTTCCTGGTTTTAGAAGTCCTAGGCCTAAGCCTAACAGTAACCCTAGGAAGGTAAATCAGCCTGGTTTTAGGGTTCTTCCTAAGGGAAAAGCCGTGAAAGCAGCCATGTTTTGGCACTTTTGCACTCCCTTTTGGATGCCTTTCACAGCTCCAGTGTGCCTGGAACTCAGGGCTTCCTGATTTTAAAAATCCTAGCCCTAGGCCGAACCCCAACCCTAAGACGAGAAAGGCAAATCAGCCAGGAATTAGGCATGTCCCCAAGGAAAAAGCTGTGGAGGCAGGCATGTTGTGGTACTTTTGCGCTCTTCTTGGGTAGTCCATCGCAGCTGCTGTGTTCTTGGAACTCAGGGCTTTCTGGTTAATAGAACCCTTACCCTAGGCGTAACTCAAACCTTAACCCTAGGAAGGAAAATCAGCCTATGGTTCAGGATGGTCTCATGGAAATATCAGTGGTGGCAGCCAAGTTGTGTCACTTTTGCGCCCTCCTTGGGATGCCTTTCGCAGCTGCAGAGTGCCTGGAGCCCAGGGCTTCCTGGTATTAAATATCCTAGGCCTAAGCCTAACAGTAACCCTAGGAAGGTAAATCAGCCGGGTATTAGGGTTCTTCCTAAGGGAAAAGCCGTGAAAGCAGCCATGTTGTGGCACTTCTGCACTCCCTTTTGGATGCCTTTCACAGCTCCTGTTTGCCTGGAACTCAGGGCTTCCTGATTTTAAAAATCCTAGCCCTAGGCCGAACCCCAACCCTAAGAGGAGAAAGGCAAATCAGCCAGGAATTAGGCATGTCCCCAAGGAAAAAGCTGTGGAGGCAGGCATGTTGTGGTACTTTTCTGCTCTTCTTGGGAAGTCCTTCGCAGCTGCTGTGTTCTTGGAACTCAGGGCTTTCTGGTTAATAGAACCCTTACCCTAGGCGTAACTCAAACCTTAACCCTAGGAAGGAAAATCAGCCTATGGTTCGGGATGGTCTCATGGAAATATCAGTAGTGGCAGCCAAGTTGTATCAGTTATGCGCTCCCCTTGGGATGCCTTTCGCAGCTGCAGTGTGCCTGGAGCCCAGGGCTTCCTGGTTTTAGAAGTCCTAGGCCTAAGCCTAACAGTAACCCTAGGAAGGTAAATCAGCCTGGTTTTAGGGTTCTTCCTAAGGGAAAAGCCGTGAAAGCAGCCATGTTTTGGCACTTTTGCACTCCCTTTTGGATGCCTTTCACAGCTCCAGTGTGCCTGGAACTCAGGGCTTCCTGATTTTAAAAATCCTAGCCCTAGGCCGAACCCCAACCCTAAGACGAGAAAGGCAAATCAGCCAGGAATTAGGCATGTCCCCAAGGAAAAAGCTGTGGAGGCAGGCATGTTGTGGTACTTTTGCGCTCTTCTTGGGTAGTCCATCGCAGCTGCTGTGTTCTTGGAACTCAGGGCTTTCTGGTTAATAGAACCCTTACCCTAGGCGTAACTCAAACCTTAACCCTAGGAAGGAAAATCAGCCTATGGTTCAGGATGGTCTCATGGAAATATCAGTGGTGGCAGCCAAGTTGTGTCACTTTTGCGCCCTCCTTGGGATGCCTTTCGCAGCTGCAGAGTGCCTGGAGCCCAGGGCTTCCTGGTATTAAATATCCTAGGCCTAAGCCTAACAGTAACCCTAGGAAGGTAAATCAGCCGGGTATTAGGGTTCTTCCTAAGGGAAAAGCCGTGAAAGCAGCCATGTTGTGGCACTTCTGCACTCCCTTTTGGATGCCTTTCACAGCTCCTGTTTGCCTGGAACTCAGGGCTTCCTGATTTTAAAAATCCTAGCCCTAGGCCGAACCCCAACCCTAAGAGGAGAAAGGCAAATCAGCCAGGAATTAGGCATGTCCCCAAGGAAAAAGCTGTGGAGGCAGGCATGTTGTGGTACTTTTCTGCTCTTCTTGGGAAGTCCATCGCAGCTGCTGTGTTCTTGGAACTCAGGGCTTTCTGGTTAATAGAACCCTTACCCTAGGCGTAACTCAAACCTTAAACCTAGGAAGGAAAATCAGCCTATGGTTCGGGATGGTCTCATGGAAATATCAGTGGTGGCAGCCAAGTTGTGTCACTTTTGCGCTCCCCTTGGGATGCCTTGAACAGCTGCAGTGTGCCTGGAGCTAAGGGCTTCCTAGTTTTAAAAATCCTAGCCCTAGGCCTAAGCCTAACAGTAACGCTGGGAAGGGAAATCATCCTGGTGTTAGGCTTCTTGCCAAGGAAAAAGCCATGAAAGCAGCCATGTTGTGGCACTTTTGTACTCCCTTTTGGATGCCTTTCACAGCACCACTGTGCCTGGAACTCAGGGCTTCCTGATTTTAACAATCCTTACCCTAGGCCGAACCCCAACCCTAAGACGAGAAAGGCAAATCAGCCAGGAATTCGGCATGTCCCCAAGGAAAAAGCTGTGGAGGCAGGCATGTTGTGGTACTTCTGCGCTCTTCTTGGGTAGTCCATCGCAGCTGCTGTGTTCTTGGAACTCAGGGCTTTCTGGTTAATAGAACCCTTACCCTAGGTGTAACTCAAACCTTAAACCTAGGAAGGAAAATCAGCCTATGGTTCGGGATGGTCTCATGAGAATAGCAGCAGAGACAGCCAAGTTGTGTCACTTCTGCGGCTCTTTTGGGATGCCTTTAACAGCTGCATGTGCCTGGAGCCCAGGGCTTCCTGGTTTTAAAAAGTCCTAGGCCTAAGCCTAACAGTAACCCTAGGAAGGTAAATCAGCCGGGTATTAGGGTTCTTCCTAAGGGAAAAGCCGTGAAAGCAGCCATGTTGTGGCACTTTTGCACTCCCTTTGGGATGCCTTTGGCAGATGAAGTTACCCGGGAAATCAGGGCTTCCTAGTTAAAAAAATCCTAGCCCTAGGCCGAACCCCAACCCTAAGACGAGAAAGGCAAATCAGCCAGGAATTAGGCATGTCCCCAAGGAAAATGCTGTGGAGGCAGGCATGTTGTGGTACTTTCGCGCTCTTCTTGGGAAGTCCTTCGCAGCTGCTGTGTTCTTGGAACTCAGGGCTTTCTGGTTAATAGAACCCTTACCCTAGGCGTAACTCAAACCTTAAACCTAGGAAGGAAAATCAGCCTATGGTTCGGGATGGTCTCATGGAAATATCAGTGGTGGCAGCCAAGTTGTGTCACTTTTGCGCTCCCCTTGGGATGCCTTTCGCAGCTGCAGTGTGCCTGGAGCCCAGGGCTTCCTGGTTTTAAAAGTCCTAGCCCTAGGCCTATGCCTAACAGTAACCCTGGGAAGGGAAATCAGCCTGGTGTTAGGCTTCTTGCCAAGGAAAAAGCCGTGAAAGCAGCCATGTTGTGGCACTTTTGCACTCCCTTTTGGATGCCTTTCACAGCTCCAGTGTGCCTGGAACTCAGGGCTTCCTGATTTTAAAAATCCTTGCCCTAGGCCGAACCCCAACCCTAAGACGAGAAAGGCAAATCAGCCAGGAATTAGGCATGTCCCCAAGGAAAAAGCTGTGGAGGCAGGCATGTTGTGGTACGTTTCTGCTCTTCTTGGGAAGTCCTTCGCAGCTGCTGTGTTCTTGGAACTCAGGGCTTTCTGGTTAATAGAACCCTTACCCTAGGCGTAACTCAAACCTTAACCCTAGGAAGGAAAAGCAGCCTATGGTTCGGGATGGTCTCATGAGAATAGCAGCTGAGACAGCAAAGTTGCGTCACTTCTGCTGCTCTTTTGGGATGCCTTTAACAGCTGCATGTGCCTGGAGCCCAGGGCTTCCTGGTTTTAAAAAGTCCGAGGCCTAAGCCTAACAGTAACCCTAGGAAGGTAAATAAGCCGGGTATTAGGGTTCTTCCTAAGGGAAAAGCCATGAAAGCAGCCATGTTGTGGAACTTCTGCACTCCCTTTTGGATGCCTTTCACAGCTCCAGTGTGCCTGGAACTCAGGGCTTCCTGATTTTAAAAATCCTAGCCCTAGGCCGAACCCCAACCCTAAGACGAGAAAGGCAAATCAGCCAGGAATTAGGCATGTCCCCAAGGAAAAAGCTGTGGAGGCAGGCATGTTGTGGTACTTTTGCGCTCTTCTTGGGTAGTCCTTCGCAGCTGCTGTGTTCTTGGAACTCAGGGCGTTCTGGTTAATAGAACCCTTACCCTAGGCGTAACTCAAACCTTAACCCTAGGAAGGAAAATCAGCCTATGGTTCAGGATGGTCTCATGGAAATATCAGTGGTGGCAGCCAAGTTGTGTCACTTTTGCGCCCTCCTTGGGATGCCTTTCGCAGCTGCAGAGTGCCTGGAGCCCAGGGCTTCCTGGTTTTAAATGTCCTAGGCCTAAGCCTAACAGTAACCCTAGGAAGGTAAATCAGCCGGGTATTAGGGTTCTTCCTAAGGGAAAAGCCGTGAAAGCAGCCATGTTGTGGCACTTTTGCACTCCCTTTGGGATGCCTTTGGCAGATGAAGTAAGCCTGGAACTCATGACTTCCTGATTTTAAAAATCCTAGCCCTAGGCCGAACCCCAACCCTAAGACGAGAAAGGCAAATCAGCCAGGAATTAGGCATGTCCCCAAGGAAAAAGCTGTGGAGGCAGGCATGTTGTGGTACTTTTGCGCTCTTCCTGGGAAGTCCTTCGCAGCTGCTGTGTTCTTGGAACTCAGGGCTTTCTGGTTAATAGAACCCTTACCCTAGGCGTAACTCAAACCTTAACCCTAGGAAGGAAAATCAGCCTATGGTTCGGGATGGTCTCATGGAAATATCAGTGGTGGCAGCCAAGTTGTGTCACTTTTGCGCTCCCCTTGGGATGCCTTTAACAGCTGCATGTGCCTGGAGCCCAGGGCTTCCTGGTTTTAAAAAGTCCGAGGCCTAAGCCTAACAGTAACCCTAGGAAGGTAAATAAGCCGGGTATTAGGGTTCTTCCTAAGGGAAAAGCCATGAAAGCAGCCATGTTGTGGAACTTCTGCACTCCCTTTTGGATGCCTTTCACAGCTCCTGTTTGCCTGGAACTCAGGGCTTCCTGATTTTAAAAATCCTAGCCCTAGGCCGAACCCCAACCCTAAGACGAGAAAGGCAAATCAGCCAGGAATTAGGCATGTCCCCAAGGAAAAAGCTGTGGAGGCAGGCATGTTGTGGTACTTTTGCGCTCTTCTTGGGTAGTCCATCGCAGCTGCTGTGTTCTTGGAACTCAGGGCGTTCTGGTTAATAGAACCCTTACCCTAGGCGTAACTCAAACCTTAACCCTAGGAAGGAAAATCAGCCTATGGTTCGGGATGGTCTCATGGAAATATCAGTAGTGGCAGCCAAGTTGTGTCAGTTATGCGCTCCCCTTGGGATGCCTTTCGCAGCTGCAGTGTGCCTGGAGCCCAGGGCTTCCTGGTTTTAAAAGTCCTAGGCCTAAGCCTAACAGTAACCCTAGGAAGGTAAATCAGCCTGGTTTTAGGGTTCTTCCTAAGGGAAAAGCCGTGAAAGCAGCCATGTTGTGGCACTTTTGCACTCCCTTTTGGATGCCTTTCACAGCTCCACTGTGCCTGGAACTCAGGGCTTCCTGATTTTAACAATCCTTGCCCTAGGCCGAACCCCAACCCTAAGACGAGAAAGGCAAATCAGCCAGGAATTAGGCATGTCCCCAAGGAAAAAGCTGTGGAGGCAGGCATGTTGTGGTACGTTTCTGCTCTTCTTGGGAAGTCCTTCGCAGCTGCTGTGTTCTTGGAACTCAGGGCTTTCTGGTTAATAGAACCCTTACCCTAGGCGTAACTCAAACCTTAACCCTAGGAAGGAAAAGCAGCCTATGGTTCGGGATGGTCTCATGAGAATAGCAGCTGAGACAGCAAAGTTGCGTCACTTCTGCTGCTCTTTTGGGATGCCTTTAACAGCTGCATGTGCCTGGAGCCCAGGGCTTCCTGGTTTTAAAAAGTCCGAAGCCTAAGCCTAACAGTAACCCTAGGAAGGTAAATAAGCCGGGTATTAGGGTTCTTCCTAAGGGAAAAGCCATGAAAGGAGCCATGTTGTGGAACTTCTGCACTCCCTTTTGGATGCCTTTCACAGCTCCAGTGTGCCTGGAACTCAGGGCTTCCTGATTTTAAAAATCCTAGCCCTAGGCCGAACCCCAACCCTAAGACGAGAAAGGCAAATCAGCCAGGAATTAGGCATGTCCCCAAGGAAAAAGCTGTGGAGGCAGGCATGTTGTGGTACTTTTGCGCTCTTCTTGGGTAGTCCTTCGCAGCTGCTGTGTTCTTGGAACTCAGGGCGTTCTGGTTAATAGAACCCTTACCCTAGGCGTAACTCAAACCTTAACCCTAGGAAGGAAAATCAGCCTATGGTTCAGGATGGTCTCATGGAAATATCAGTGGTGGCAGCCAAGTTGTGTCACTTTTGCGCCCTCCTTGGGATGCCTTTCGCAGCTGCAGAGTGCCTGGAGCCCAGGGCTTCCTGGTTTTAAATGTCCTAGGCCTAAGCCTAACAGTAACCCTAGGAAGGTAAATCAGCCGGGTATTAGGGTTCTTCCTAAGGGAAAAGCCGTGAAAGCAGCCATGTTGTGGCACTTTTGCACTCCCTTTGGGATGCCTTTGGCAGATGAAGTAAGCCTGGAACTCATGACTTCCTGATTTTAAAAATCCTAGCCCTAGGCCGAACCCCAACCCTAAGACGAGAAAGGCAAATCAGCCAGGAATTAGGCATGTCCCCAAGGAAAAAGCTGTGGAGGCAGGCATGTTGTGGTACTTTTGCGCTCTTCCTGGGAAGTCCTTCGCAGCTGCTGTGTTCTTGGAACTCAGGGCTTTCTGGTTAATAGAACCCTTACCCTAGGCGTAACTCAAACCTTAACCCTAGGAAGGAAAATCAGCCTATGGTTCGGGATGGTCTCATGGAAATATCAGTGGTGGCAGCCAAGTTGTGTCACTTTTGCGCTCCCCTTGGGATGCCTTTAACAGCTGCATGTGCCTGGAGCCCAGGGCTTCCTGGTTTTAAAAAGTCCGAGGCCTAAGCCTAACAGTAACCCTAGGAAGGTAAATAAGCCGGGTATTAGGGTTCTTCCTAAGGGAAAAGCCATGAAAGCAGCCATGTTGTGGAACTTCTGCACTCCCTTTTGGATGCCTTTCACAGCTCCAGTGTGCCTGGAACTCAGGGCTTCCTGATTTTAAAAATCCTAGCCCTAGGCCGAACCCCAACCCTAAGACGAGAAAGGCAAATCAGCCAGGAATTAGGCATGTCCCCAAGGAAAAAGCTGTGGAGGCAGGCATGTTGTGGTACTTTTGCGCTCTTCTTGGGAAGTCCTTCGCAGCTGCTGTGTTCTTGGAACTCAGGGCGTTCTGGTTAATAGAACCCTTACCCTAGGCGTAACTCAAACCTTAACCCTAGGAAGGAAAATCAGCCTATGGTTCGGGATGGTCTCATGGAAATATCAGTAGTGGCAGCCAAGTTGTGTCAGTTATGCGCTCCCCTTGGGATGCCTTTCGCAGCTGCAGTGTGCCTGGAGCCCAGGGCTTCCTGGTTTTAAAAGTCCTAGGCCTAAGCCTAACAGTAACCCTAGGAAGGTAAATCAGCCTGGTTTTAGGGTTCTTCCTAAGGGAAAAGCCGTGAAAGCAGCCATGTTGTGGCACTTTTGCACTCCCTTTTGGATGCCTTTCACAGCTCCAGTGTGCCTGGAACTCAGGGCTTCCTGATTTTAAAAATCCTAGCCCTAGGCCGAACCCCAACCCTAAGACGAGAAAGGCAAATCAGCCAGGAATTAGGCATGTCCCCAAGGAAAAAGCTGTGGAGGCAGGCATGTTGTGGTACTTTTGCGCTCTTCTTGGGTAGTCCATCGCAGCTGCTGTGTTCTTGGAACTCAGGGCTTTCTGGTTAATAGAACCCATACCCTAGGCGTAACTCAAACCTTAACCCTAGGAAGGAAAATCAGCCTATGGTTCAGGATGGTCTCATGGAAATATCAGTGGTGGCAGCCAAGTTGTGTCACTTTTGCGCCCTCCTTGGGATGCCTTTCGCAGCTGCAGAGTGCCTGGAGCCCAGGGCTTCCTGGTTTTAAATGTCCTAGGCCTAAGCCTAACAGTAACCCTAGGAAGGTAAATCAGCCGGGTATTAGGGTTCTTCCTAAGGGAAAAGCCGTGAAAGCAGCCATGTTGTGGCACTTCTGCACTCCCTTTTGGATGCCTTTCACAGCTCCAGTGTGCCTGGAACTCAGGGCTTCCTGATTTTAAAAATCCTAGCCCTAGGCCGAACCCCAACCCTAAGACGAGAAAGGCAAATCAGCCAGGAATTAGGCATGTCCCCAAGGAAAAAGCTGTGGAGGCAGGCATGTTGTGGTACTTTTGCGCTCTTCTTGGGTAGTCCATCGCAGCTGCTGTGTTCTTGGAACTCAGGGCGTTCTGGTTAATAGAACCCTTACCCTAGGCGTAACTCAAACCTTAACCCTAGGAAGGAAAATCAGCCTATGGTTCGGGATGGTCTCATGGAAATATCAGTAGTGGCAGCCAAGTTGTGTCAGTTATGCGCTCCCCTTGGGATGCCTTTCGCAGCTGCAGTGTGCCTGGAGCCCAGGGCTTCCTGGTTTTAAAAGTCCTAGGCCTAAGCCTAACAGTAACCCTAGGAAGGTAAATCAGCCTGGTTTTAGGGTTCTTCCTAAGGGAAAAGCCGTGAAAGCAGCCATGTTGTGGCACTTTTGCACTCCCTTTTGGATGCCTTTCACAGCTCCACTGTGCCTGGAACTCAGGGCTTCCTGATTTTAACAATCCTTGCCCTAGGCCGAACCCCAACCCTAAGACGAGAAAGGCAAATCAGCCAGGAATTAGGCATGTCCCCAAGGAAAAAGCTGTGGAGGCAGGCATGTTGTGGTACGTTTCTGCTCTTCTTGGGAAGTCCTTCGCAGCTGCTGTGTTCTTGGAACTCAGGGCTTTCTGGTTAATAGAACCCTTACCCTAGGCGTAACTCAAACCTTAACCCTAGGAAGGAAAAGCAGCCTATGGTTCGGGATGGTCTCATGAGAATAGCAGCTGAGACAGCAAAGTTGCGTCACTTCTGCTGCTCTTTTGGGATGCCTTTAACAGCTGCATGTGCCTGGAGCCCAGGGCTTCCTGGTTTTAAAAAGTCCGAAGCCTAAGCCTAACAGTAACCCTAGGAAGGTAAATAAGCCGGGTATTAGGGTTCTTCCTAAGGGAAAAGCCATGAAAGGAGCCATGTTGTGGAACTTCTGCACTCCCTTTTGGATGCCTTTCACAGCTCCAGTGTGCCTGGAACTCAGGGCTTCCTGATTTTAAAAATCCTAGCCCTAGGCCGAACCCCAACCCTAAGACGAGAAAGGCAAATCAGCCAGGAATTAGGCATGTCCCCAAGGAAAAAGCTGTGGAGGCAGGCATGTTGTGGTACTTTTGCGCTCTTCTTGGGTAGTCCTTCGCAGCTGCTGTGTTCTTGGAACTCAGGGCGTTCTGGTTAATAGAACCCTTACCCTAGGCGTAACTCAAACCTTAACCCTAGGAAGGAAAATCAGCCTATGGTTCAGGATGGTCTCATGGAAATATCAGTGGTGGCAGCCAAGTTGTGTCACTTTTGCGCCCTCCTTGGGATGCCTTTCGCAGCTGCAGAGTGCCTGGAGCCCAGGGCTTCCTGGTTTTAAATGTCCTAGGCCTAAGCCTAACAGTAACCCTAGGAAGGTAAATCAGCCGGGTATTAGGGTTCTTCCTAAGGGAAAAGCCGTGAAAGCAGCCATGTTGTGGCACTTTTGCACTCCCTTTGGGATGCCTTTGGCAGATGAAGTAAGCCTGGAACTCATGACTTCCTGATTTTAAAAATCCTAGCCCTAGGCCGAACCCCAACCCTAAGACGAGAAAGGCAAATCAGCCAGGAATTAGGCATGTCCCCAAGGAAAAAGCTGTGGAGGCAGGCATGTTGTGGTACTTTTGCGCTCTTCCTGGGAAGTCCTTCGCAGCTGCTGTGTTCTTGGAACTCAGGGCTTTCTGGTTAATAGAACCCTTACCCTAGGCGTAACTCAAACCTTAACCCTAGGAAGGAAAATCAGCCTATGGTTCGGGATGGTCTCATGGAAATATCAGTAGTGGCAGCCAAGTTGTGTCACTTTTGCGCTCCCCTTGGGATGCCTTTAACAGCTGCATGTGCCTGGAGCCCAGGGCTTCCTGGTTTTAAAAAGTCCGAGGCCTAAGCCTAACAGTAACCCTAGGAAGGTAAATAAGCCGGGTATTAGGGTTCTTCCTAAGGGAAAAGCCATGAAAGCAGCCATGTTGTGGAACTTCTGCACTCCCTTTTGGATGCCTTTCACAGCTCCAGTGTGCCTGGAACTCAGGGCTTCCTGATTTTAAAAATCCTAGCCCTAGGCCGAACCCCAACCCTAAGACGAGAAAGGCAAATCAGCCAGGAATTAGGCATGTCCCCAAGGAAAAAGCTGTGGAGGCAGGCATGTTGTGGTACTTTTGCGCTCTTCTTGGGAAGTCCTTCGCAGCTGCTGTGTTCTTGGAACTCAGGGCGTTCTGGTTAATAGAACCCTTACCCTAGGCGTAACTCAAACCTTAACCCTAGGAAGGAAAATCAGCCTATGGTTCGGGATGGTCTCATGGAAATATCAGTAGTGGCAGCCAAGTTGTGTCAGTTATGCGCTCCCCTTGGGATGCCTTTCGCAGCTGCAGTGTGCCTGGAGCCCAGGGCTTCCTGGTTTTAAAAGTCCTAGGCCTAAGCCTAACAGTAACCCTAGGAAGGTAAATCAGCCTGGTTTTAGGGTTCTTCCTAAGGGAAAAGCCGTGAAAGCAGCCATGTTGTGGCACTTTTGCACTCCCTTTTGGATGCCTTTCACAGCTCCAGTGTGCCTGGAACTCAGGGCTTCCTGATTTTAAAAATCCTAGCCCTAGGCCGAACCCCAACCCTAAGACGAGAAAGGCAAATCAGCCAGGAATTAGGCATGTCCCCAAGGAAAAAGCTGTGGAGGCAGGCATGTTGTGGTACTTTTGCGCTCTTCTTGGGTAGTCCATCGCAGCTGCTGTGTTCTTGGAACTCAGGGCTTTCTGGTTAATAGAACCCATACCCTAGGCGTAACTCAAACCTTAACCCTAGGAAGGAAAATCAGCCTATGGTTCAGGATGGTCTCATGGAAATATCAGTGGTGGCAGCCAAGTTGTGTCACTTTTGCGCCCTCCTTGGGATGCCTTTCGCAGCTGCAGAGTGCCTGGAGCCCAGGGCTTCCTGGTTTTAAATGTCCTAGGCCTAAGCCTAACAGTAACCCTAGGAAGGTAAATCAGCCGGGTATTAGGGTTCTTCCTAAGGGAAAAGCCGTGAAAGCAGCCATGTTGTGGCACTTCTGCACTCCCTTTTGGATGCCTTTCACAGCTCCAGTGTGCCTGGAACTCAGGGCTTCCTGATTTTAAAAATCCTAGCCCTAGGCCGAACCCCAACCCTAAGACGAGAAAGGCAAATCAGCCAGGAATTAGGCATGTCCCCAAGGAAAAAGCTGTGGAGGCAGGCATGTTGTGGTACTTTTGCGCTCTTCTTGGGTAGTCCATCGCAGCTGCTGTGTTCTTGGAACTCAGGGCTTTCTGGTTAATAGAACCCTTACCCTAGGCGTAACTCAAACCTTAACCCTAGGAAGGAAAATCAGCCTATGGTTCGGGATGGTCTCATGAGAATAGCAGCAGAGACCGCCAAGTTGTGTCACTTCTGTGGCTCTCTTGGGATGCCTTTAACAGCTGCATGTGCCTGGAGCCCAGGGCTTCCTGGTTTTAAAAAGTCCTAGGCCAAACCTAACAGTAACCCTAGGAAGGTAAATCAGCCGGGTATTAGGGTTCTTCCTAAGGGAAAAGCCGTGAAAGCAGCCATGTTGTGGCACTTCTGCACTCCCTTTGGGATGCCTTTGGCAGATGAAGTTACGCGGGAAATCAGGGCTTCCTAGTTAAAAAAATCCTTGCCCTAGGCCGAACCCCAACCCTAAGACGAGAAAGGCAAATCAGCCAGGAATTAGGCATGTCCCCAAGGAAAATGCTGTGGAGGCAGGCATGTTGTGGTACTTTTGCGCTCTTCCTGGGAAGTCCTTCGCAGCTGCTGTGTTCTTGGAACTCAGGGCGTTCTGGTTAATAGAACCCTTACCCTAGGCGTAACTCAAACCTTAACCCTAGGAAGGAAAATCAGCCTATGGTTTGGGATGGTCTCATGGAAATATCAGTAGTGGCAGCCAAGTTGTGTCAGTTATGCGCTCCCCTTGGGATGCCTTTCGCAGCTGCAGTGTGCCTGGAGCCCAGGGCTTCCTGGTTTTAAAAGTCCTAGGCCTAAGCCTAACAGTAACCCTAGGAAGGTAAATCAGCCTGGTTTTAGGGTTCTTCCTAAGGGAAAAGCCGTGAAAGCAGCCATGTTGTGGCACTTTTGCACTCCCTTTTGGATGCCTTTCACAGCTCCAGTGTGCCTGGAACTCAGGGCTTCCTGATTTTAAAAATCCTAGCCCTAGGCCGAACCCCAACCCTAAGACGAGAAAGGCAAATCAGCCAGGAATTAGGCATGTCCCCAAGGAAAAAGCTGTGGAGGCAGGCATGTTGTGGTACTTTTGCGCTCTTCTTGGGTAGTCCATCGCAGCTGCTGTGTTCTTGGAACTCAGGGCTTTCTGGTTAATAGAACCCTTACCCTAGGCGTAACTCAAACCTTAACCCTAGGAAGGAAAATCAGCCTATGGTTCAGGATGGTCTCATGGAAATATCAGTGGTGGCAGCCAAGTTGTGTCACTTTTGCGCCCTCCTTGGGATGCCTTTCGCAGCTGCAGAGTGCCTGGAGCCCAGGGCTTCCTGGTTTTAAATGTCCTAGTCCTAAGCCTAACAGTAACCCTAGGAAGGTAAATCAGCCGGGTATTAGGGTTCTTCCTAAGGGAAAAGCCGTGAAAGCAGCCATGTTGTGGCACTTTTGCACTCCCTTTGGGATGCCTTTGGCAGATGCAGTAAGTCTGGAACTCATGGCTTCCTGATTTTAAAAATCTTACCCCTAGGCCGAACCCCAACCCTAAGACGAGAAAGGCAAATCAGCCAGGAATTAGGCATGTCCCCAAGGAAAAAGCTGTGGAGGCAGGCATGTTGTGGTACTTTTGCGCTCTTCTTGGGAAGTCCTTCGCAGCTGCTGTGTTCTTGGAACTCAGGGCTTTCTGGTTAATAGAACCCTTACCCTAGGCGTAACTCAAACCTTAACCCTAGGAAGGAAAATCAGCCTATGGTTCGGGATGGTCTCATGGAAATATCAGTGGTGGCAGCCAAGTTGTGTCACTTTTGCGCTCCCCTTGGGATGCCTTTAACAGCTGCATGTGCCTGGAGCCCAGGGCTTCCTGGTTTTAAAAAGTCCTAGGCCTAAGCCTAACAGTAACCCTAGGAAGGTAAATCAGCCTGGTTTTAGGGTTCTTCCTAAGGGAAAAGCCGTGAAAGCAGCCATGTTGTGGCACTTTTGCACTCCCTTTTGGATGCCTTTCACAGCTCCAGTGTGCCTGGAACTCAGGGCTTCCTGATTTTAAAAATCCTAGCCCTAGGCCGAACCCCAACCCTAAGACGAGAAAGGCAAATCAGCCAGGAATTAGGCATGTCCCCAAGGAAAAAGCTGTGGAGGCAGGCATGTTGTGGTACTTTTGCGCTCTTCTTGGGTAGTCCATCGCAGCTGCTGTGTTCTTGGAACTCAGGGCTTTCTGGTTAATAGAACCCATACCCTAGGCGTAACTCAAACCTTAACCCTAGGAAGGAAAATCAGCCTATGGTTCAGGATGGTCTCATGGAAATATCAGTGGTGGCAGCCAAGTTGTGTCACTTTTGCGCCCTCCTTGGGATGCCTTTCGCAGCTGCAGAGTGCCTGGAGCCCAGGGCTTCCTGGTTTTAAATGTCCTAGGCCTAAGCCTAACAGTAACCCTAGGAAGGTAAATCAGCCGGGTATTAGGGTTCTTCCTAAGGGAAAAGCCGTGAAAGCAGCCATGTTGTGGCACTTCTGCACTCCCTTTTGGATGCCTTTCACAGCTCCTGTTTGCCTGGAACTCAGGGCTTCCTGATTTTAAAAATCCTAGCCCTAGGCCGAACCCCAACCCTAAGACGAGAAAGGCAAATCAGCCAGGAATTAGGCATGTCCCCAAGGAAAAAGCTGTGGAGGCAGGCATGTTGTGGTACTTTTGCGCTCTTCTTGGGTAGTCCATCGCAGCTGCTGTGTTCTTGGAACTCAGGGCTTTCTGGTTAATAGAACCCTTACCCTAGGCGTAACTCAAACCTTAACCCTAGGAAGGAAAATCAGCCTATCGTTCGGGATGGTCTCATGAGAATAGCAGCAGAGACCGCCAAGTTGTGTCACTTCTGTGGCTCTCTTGGGATGCCTTTAACAGCTGCATGTGCCTGGAGCCCAGGGCTTCCTGGTTTTAAAAAGTCCTAGGCCAAACCTAACAGTAACCCTAGGAAGGTAAATCAGCCGGGTATTAGGGTTCTTCCTAAGGGAAAAGCCGTGAAAGCAGCCATGTTGTGGCACTTCTGCACTCCCTTTGGGATGCCTTTGGCAGATGAAGTTACGCGGGAAATCAGGGCTTCCTAGTTAAAAAAATCCTAGCCCTAGGCCGAACCCCAACCCTAAGACGAGAAAGGCAAATCAGCCAGGAATTAGGCATGTCCCCAAGGAAAATGCTGTGGAGGCAGGCATGTTGTGGTACTTTTGCGCTCTTCCTGGGAAGTCCTTCGCAGCTGCTGTGTTCTTGGAACTCAGGGCGTTCTGGTTAATAGAACCCTTACCCTAGGCGTAACTCAAACCTTAACCCTAGGAAGGAAAATCAGCCTATGGTTTGGGATGGTCTCATGGAAATATCAGTAGTGGCAGCCAAGTTGTGTCAGTTATGCGCTCCCCTTGGGATGCCTTTCGCAGCTGCAGTGTGCCTGGAGCCCAGGGCTTCCTGGTTTTAAAAGTCGTAGGCCTAAGCCTAACAGTAACCCTGGGAAGGTAAATCAGCCTGGTTTTAGGGTTCTTCCTAAGGGAAAAGCCGTGAAAGCAGCCATGTTGTGGCACTTTTGCACTCCCTTTTGGATGCCTTTCACAGCTCCAGTGTGCCTGGAACTCAGGGCTTCCTGATTTTAAAAATCCTAGCCCTAGGCCGAACCCCAACCCTAAGACGAGAAAGGCAAATCAGCCAGGAATTAGGCATGTCCCCAAGGAAAAAGCTGTGGAGGCAGGCATGTTGTGGTACTTTTGCGCTCTTCTTGGGTAGTCCATCGCAGCTGCTGTGTTCTTGGAACTCAGGGCTTTCTGGTTAATAGAACCCATACCCTAGGCGTAACTCAAACCTTAACCCTAGGAAAGAAAATCAGCCTATGGTTCAGGATGGTCTCATGGAAATATCAGTGGTGGCAGCCAAGATGTGTCACTTTTGCGCCCTCCTTGGGATGCCTTTCGCAGCTGCAGAGTGCCTGGAGCCCAGGGCTTCCTGGTTTTAAAAAGTCCGAGGCCTAAGCCTAACAGTAACCCTAGGAAGGTAAATAAGCCGGGTATTAGGGTTCTTCCTAAGGGAAAAGCCATGAAAGCAGCCATGTTGTGGAACTTCTGCACTCCCTTTTGGATGCCTTTCACAGCTCCAGTGTGCCTGGAACTCAGGGCTTCCTGATTTTAAAAATCCTAGCCCTAGGCCGAACCCCAACCCTAAGACGAGAAAGGCAAATCAGCCAGGAATTAGGCATGTCCCCAAGGAAAAAGCTGTGGAGGCAGGCATGTTGTGGTACTTTTGCGCTCTTCTTGGGAAGTCCTTCGCAGCTGCTGTGTTCTTGGAACTCAGGGCGTTCTGGTTAATAGAACCCTTACCCTAGGCGTAACTCAAACCTTAACCCTAGGAAGGAAAATCAGCCTATGGTTCGGGATGGTCTCATGGAAATATCAGTAGTGGCAGCCAAGTTGTGTCAGTTATGCGCTCCCCTTGGGATGCCTATCGCAGCTGCAGTGTGCCTGGAGCCCAGGGCTTCCTGGTTTTAAAAGTCCTAGGCCTAAGCCTAACAGTAACCCTAGGAAGGTAAATCAGCCTGGTTTTAGGGTTCTTCCTAAGGGAAAAGCCGTGAAAGCAGCCATGTTGTGGCACTTTTGCACTCCCTTTTGGATGCCTTTCACAGCTCCAGTGTGCCTGGAACTCAGGGCTTCCTGATTTTAAAAATCCTAGCCCTAGGCCGAACCCCAACCCTAAGACGAGAAAGGCAAATCAGCCAGGAATTAGGCATGTCCCCAAGGAAAAAGCTGTGGAGGCAGGCATGTTGTGGTACTTTTGCGCTCTTCTTGGGTAGTCCATCGCAGCTGCTGTGTTCTTGGAACTCAGGGCTTTCTGGTTAATAGAACCCATACCCTAGGCGTAACTCAAACCTTAACCCTAGGAAGGAAAATCAGCCTATGGTTCAGGATGGTCTCATGGAAATATCAGTGGTGGCAGCCAAGTTGTGTCACTTTTGCGCCCTCCTTGGGATGCCTTTCGCAGCTGCAGAGTGCCTGGAGCCCAGGGCTTCCTGGTTTTAAATGTCCTAGGCCTAAGCCTAACAGTAACCCTAGGAAGGTAAATCAGCCTAGTTTTAGGGTTCTTCCTAAGGGAAAAGCCGTGAAAGCAGCCATGTTGTGGCACTTCTGCACTCCCTTTTGGATGCCTTTCACAGCTCCAGTGTGCCTGGAACTCAGGGCTTCCTGATTTTAAAAATCCTAGCCCTAGGCCGAACCCCAACCCTAAGACGAGAAAGGCAAATCAGCCAGGAATTAGGCATGTCCCCAAGGAAAAAGCTGTGGAGGCAGGCATGTTGTGGTACTTTTGCGCTCTTCTTGGGTAGTCCATCGCAGCTGCTGTGTTCTTGGAACTCAGGGCTTTCTGGTTAATAGAACCCTTACCCTAGGCGTAACTCAAACCTTAACCCTAGGAAGGAAAATCAGCCTATGGTTCGGGATGGTCTCATGAGAATAGCAGCAGAGACCGCCAAGTTGTGTCACTTCTGTGGCTCTCTTGGGATGCCTTTAACAGCTGCATGTGCCTGGAGCCCAGGGCTTCCTGGTTTTAAAAAGTCCTAGGCCAAACCTAACAGTAACCCTAGGAAGGTAAATCAGCCGGGTATTAGGGTTCTTCCTAAGGGAAAAGCCGTGAAAGCAGCCATGTTGTGGCACTTCTGCACTCCCTTTGGGATGCCTTTGGCAGATGAAGTTACGCGGGAAATCAGGGCTTCCTAGTTAAAAAAATCCTTGCCCTAGGCCGAACCCCAACCCTAAGACGAGAAAGGCAAATCAGCCAGGAATTAGGCATGTCCCCAAGGAAAATGCTGTGGAGGCAGGCATGTTGTGGTACTTTTGCGCTCTTCCTGGGAAGTCCTTCGCAGCTGCTGTGTTCTTGGAACTCAGGGCGTTCTGGTTAATAGAACCCTTACCCTAGGCGTAACTCAAACCTTAACCCTAGGAAGGAAAATCAGCCTATGGTTTGGGATGGTCTCATGGAAATATCAGTAGTGGCAGCCAAGTTGTGTCAGTTATGCGCTCCCCTTGGGATGCCTTTCGCAGCTGCAGTGTGCCTGGAGCCCAGGGCTTCCTGGTTTTAAAAGTCCTAGGCCTAAGCCTAACAGTAACCCTAGGAAGGTAAATCAGCCTGGTTTTAGGGTTCTTCCTAAGGGAAAAGCCGTGAAAGCAGCCATGTTGTGGCACTTTTGCACTCCCTTTTGGATGCCTTTCACAGCTCCAGTGTGCCTGGAACTCAGGGCTTCCTGATTTTAAAAATCCTAGCCCTAGGCCGAACCCCAACCCTAAGAGGAGAAAGGCAAATCAGCCAGGAATTAGGCATGTCCCCAAGGAAAAAGCTGTGGAGGCAGGCATGTTGTGGTACTTTTGCGCTCTTCTTGGGTAGTCCATCGCAGCTGCTGTGTTCTTGGAACTCAGGGCTTTCTGGTTAATAGAACCCTTACCCTAGGCGTAACTCAAACCTTAACCCTAGGAAGGAAAATCAGCCTATGGTTCAGGATGGTCTCATGGAAATATCAGTGGTGGCAGCCAAGTTGTGTCACTTTTGCGCCCTCCTTGGGATGCCTTTCGCAGCTGCAGAGTGCCTGGAGCCCAGGGCTTCCTGGTTTTAAATGTCCTAGTCCTAAGCCTAACAGTAACCCTAGGAAGGTAAATCAGCCGGGTATTAGGGTTCTTCCTAAGGGAAAAGCCGTGAAAGCAGCCATGTTGTGGCACTTTTGCACTCCCTTTGGGATGCCTTTGGCAGATGCAGTAAGTCTGGAACTCATGGCTTCCTGATTTTAAAAATCTTACCCCTAGGCCGAACCCCAACCCTAAGACGAGAAAGGCAAATCAGCCAGGAATTAGGCATGTCCCCAAGGAAAAAGCTGTGGAGGCAGGCATGTTGTGGTACTTTTGCGCTCTTCTTGGGAAGTCCTTCGCAGCTGCTGTGTTCTTGGAACTCAGGGCTTTCTGGTTAATAGAACCCTTACCCTAGGCGTAACTCAAACCTTAACCCTAGGAAGGAAAATCAGCCTATGGTTCGGGATGGTCTCATGGAAATATCAGTGGTGGCAGCCAAGTTGTGTCACTTTTGCGCTCCCCTTGGGATGCCTTTAACAGCTGCATGTGCCTGGAGCCCAGGGCTTCCTGGTTTTAAAAAGTCCGAGGCCTAAGCCTAACAGTAACCCTAGGAAGGTAAATAAGCCGGGTATTAGGGTTCTTCCTAAGGGAAAAGCCATGAAAGCAGCCATGTTGTGGAACTTCTGCACTCCCTTTTGGATGCCTTTCACAGCTCCAGTGTGCCTGGAACTCAGGGCTTCCTGATTTTAAAAATCCTAGCCCTAGGCCGAACCCCAACCCTAAGACGAGAAAGGCAAATCAGCCAGGAATTAGGCATGTCCCCAAGGAAAAAGCTGTGGAGGCAGGCATGTTGTGGTACTTTTGCGCTCTTCTTGGGAAGTCCTTCGCAGCTGCTGTGTTCTTGGAACTCAGGGCGTTCTGGTTAATAGAACCCTTACCCTAGGCGTAACTCAAACCTTAACCCTAGGAAGGAAAATCAGCCTATGGTTCGGGATGGTCTCATGGAAATATCAGTAGTGGCAGCCAAGTTGTGTCAGTTATGCGCTCCCCTTGGGATGCCTTTCGCAGCTGCAGTGTGCCTGGAGCCCAGGGCTTCCTGGTTTTAAAAGTCCTAGGCCTAAGCCTAACAGTAACCCTAGGAAGGTAAATCAGCCTGGTTTTAGGGTTCTTCCTAAGGGAAAAGCCGTGAAAGCAGCCATGTTGTGGCACTTTTGCACTCCCTTTTGGATGCCTTTCACAGCTCCAGTGTGCCTGGAACTCAGGGCTTCCTGATTTTAAAAATCCTAGCCCTAGGCCGAACCCCAACCCTAAGACGAGAAAGGCAAATCAGCCAGGAATTAGGCATGTCCCCAAGGAAAAAGCTGTGGAGGCAGGCATGTTGTGGTACTTTTGCGCTCTTCTTGGGTAGTCCATCGCAGCTGCTGTGTTCTTGGAACTCAGGGCTTTCTGGTTAATAGAACCCATACCCTAGGCGTAACTCAAACCTTAACCCTAGGAAGGAAAATCAGCCTATGGTTCAGGATGGTCTCATGGAAATATCAGTGGTGGCAGCCAAGTTGTGTCACTTTTGCGCCCTCCTTGGGATGCCTTTCGCAGCTGCAGAGTGCCTGGAGCCCAGGGCTTCCTGGTTTTAAATGTCCTAGGCCTAAGCCTAACAGTAACCCTAGGAAGGTAAATCAGCCGGGTATTAGGGTTCTTCCTAAGGGAAAAGCCGTGAAAGCAGCCATGTTGTGGCACTTCTGCACTCCCTTTTGGATGCCTTTCACAGCTCCAGTGTGCCTGGAACTCAGGGCTTCCTGATTTTAAAAATCCTAGCCCTAGGCCGAACCCCAACCCTAAGACGAGAAAGGCAAATCAGCCAGGAATTAGGCATGTCCCCAAGGAAAAAGCTGTGGAGGCAGGCATGTTGTGGTACTTTTGCGCTCTTCTTGGGTAGTCCATCGCAGCTGCTGTGTTCTTGGAACTCAGGGCTTTCTGGTTAATAGAACCCTTACCCTAGGCGTAACTCAAACCTTAACCCTAGGAAGGAAAATCAGCCTATGGTTCGGGATGGTCTCATGAGAATAGCAGCAGAGACCGCCAAGTTGTGTCACTTCTGTGGCTCTCTTGGGATGCCTTTAACAGCTGCATGTGCCTGGAGCCCAGGGCTTCCTGGTTTTAAAAAGTCCTAGGCCAAACCTAACAGTAACCCTAGGAAGGTAAATCAGCCGGGTATTAGGGTTCTTCCTAAGGGAAAAGCCGTGAAAGCAGCCATGTTGTGGCACTTCTGCACTCCCTTTGGGATGCCTTTGGCAGATGAAGTTACGCGGGAAATCAGGGCTTCCTAGTTAAAAAAATCCTTGCCCTAGGCCGAACCCCAACCCTAAGACGAGAAAGGCAAATCAGCCAGGAATTAGGCATGTCCCCAAGGAAAATGCTGTGGAGGCAGGCATGTTGTGGTACTTTTGCGCTCTTCCTGGGAAGTCCTTCGCAGCTGCTGTGTTCTTGGAACTCAGGGCGTTCTGGTTAATAGAACCCTTACCCTAGGCGTAACTCAAACCTTAACCCTAGGAAGGAAAATCAGCCTATGGTTTGGGATGGTCTCATGGAAATATCAGTAGTGGCAGCCAAGTTGTGTCAGTTATGCGCTCCCCTTGGGATGCCTTTCGCAGCTGCAGTGTGCCTGGAGCCCAGGGCTTCCTGGTTTTAAAAGTCCTAGGCCTAAGCCTAACAGTAACCCTAGGAAGGTAAATCAGCCTGGTTTTAGGGTTCTTCCTAAGGGAAAAGCCGTGAAAGCAGCCATGTTGTGGCACTTTTGCACTCCCTTTTGGATGCCTTTCACAGCTCCAGTGTGCCTGGAACTCAGGGCTTCCTGATTTTAAAAATCCTAGCCCTAGGCCGAACCCCAACCCTAAGACGAGAAAGGCAAATCAGCCAGGAATTAGGCATGTCCCCAAGGAAAAAGCTGTGGAGGCAGGCATGTTGTGGTACTTTTGCGCTCTTCTTGGGTAGTCCATCGCAGCTGCTGTGTTCTTGGAACTCAGGGCTTTCTGGTTAATAGAACCCTTACCCTAGGCGTAACTCAAACCTTAACCCTAGGAAGGAAAATCAGCCTATGGTTCAGGATGGTCTCATGGAAATATCAGTGGTGGCAGCCAAGTTGTGTCACTTTTGCGCCCTCCTTGGGATGCCTTTCGCAGCTGCAGAGTGCCTGGAGCCCAGGGCTTCCTGGTTTTAAATGTCCTAGTCCTAAGCCTAACAGTAACCCTAGGAAGGTAAATCAGCCGGGTATTAGGGTTCTTCCTAAGGGAAAAGCCGTGAAAGCAGCCATGTTGTGGCACTTTTGCACTCTCTTTGGGATGCCTTTGGCAGATGCAGTAAGTCTGGAACTCATGGCTTCCTGATTTTAAAAATCTTACCCCTAGGCCGAACCCCAACCCTAAGACGAGAAAGGCAAATCAGCCAGGAATTAGGCATGTCCCCAAGGAAAAAGCTGTGGAGGCAGGCATGTTGTGGTACTTTTGCGCTCTTCTTGGGAAGTCCTTCGCAGCTGCTGTGTTCTTGGAACTCAGGGCTTTCTGGTTAATAGAACCCTTACCCTAGGCGTAACTCAAACCTTAACCCTAGGAAGGAAAATCAGCCTATGGTTCGGGATGGTCTCATGGAAATATCAGTGGTGGCAGCCAAGTTGTGTCACTTTTGCGCTCCCCTTGGGATGCCTTTAACAGCTGCATGTGCCTGGAGCCCAGGGCTTCCTGGTTTTAAAAAGTCCGAGGCCTAAGCCTAACAGTAACCCTAGGAAGGTAAATAAGCCGGGTATTAGGGTTCTTCCTAAGGGAAAAGCCATGAAAGCAGCCATGTTGTGGAACTTCTGCACTTACTTTTGGATGCCTTTCACAGCTCCAGTGTGCCTGGAACTCAGGGCTTCCTGATTTTAAAAATCCTAGCCCTAGGCCGAACCCCAACCCTAAGACGAGAAAGGCAAATCAGCCAGGAATTAGGCATGTCCCCAAGGAAAAAGCTGTGGAGTCAGGCATGTTGTGGTACTTTTGCGCTCTTCTTGGGAAGTCCTTCGCAGCTGCTGTGTTCTTGGAACTCAGGGCGTTCTGGTTAATAGAACCCTTACCCTAGGCGTAACTCAAACCTTAACCCTAGGAAGGAAAATCAGCCTATGGTTCGGGATGGTCTCATGGAAATATCAGTAGTGGCAGCCAAGTTGTGTCAGTTATGCGCTCCCCTTGGGATGCTTTTCGCAGCTGCAGTGTGCCTGGAGCCCAGGGCTTCCTGGTTTTAAAAGTCCTAGGCCTAAGCCTAACAGTAACCCTAGGAAGGTAAATCAGCCTAGTTTTAGGGTTCTTCCTAAGGGAAAAGCCGTGAAAGCAGCCATGTTGTGGCACTTTTGCACTCCCTTTTGGATGCCTTTCACAGCTCCAGTGTGCCTGGAACTCAGGGCTTCCTGATTTTAAAAATCCTAGCCCTAGGCCGAACCCCAACCCTAAGACGAGAAAGGCAAATCAGCCAGGAATTAGGCATGTCCCCAAGGAAAAAGCTGTGGAGGCAGGCATGTTGTGGTACTTTTGCGCTCTTCTTGGGTAGTCCATCGCAGCTGCTGTGTTCTTGGAACTCAGGGCTTTCTGGTTAATAGAACCCATACCCTAGGCGTAACTCAAACCTTAACCCTAGGAAGGAAAATCAGCCTATGGTTCAGGATGGTCTCATGGAAATATCAGTGGTGGCAGCCAAGTTGTGTCACTTTTGCGCCCTCCTTGGGATGCCTTTCGCAGCTGCAGAGTGCCTGGAGCCCAGGGCTTCCTGGTTTTAAATGTCCTAGGCCTAAGCCTAACAGTAACCCTAGGAAGGTAAATCAGCCGGGTATTAGGGTTCTTCCTAAGGGAAAAGCCGTGAAAGCAGCCATGTTGTGGCACTTCTGCACTCCCTTTTGGATGCCTTTCACAGCTCCTGTTTGCCTGGAACTCAGGGCTTCCTGATTTTAAAAATCCTAGCCCTAGGCCGAACCCCAACCCTAAGACGAGAAAGGCAAATCAGCCAGGAATTAGGCATGTCCCCAAGGAAAAAGCTGTGGAGGCAGGCATGTTGTGGTACTTTTGCGCTCTTCTTGGGTAGTCCATCGCAGCTGCTGTGTTCTTGGAACTCAGGGCTTTCTGGTTAATAGAACCCTTACCCTAGGCGTAACTCAAACCTTAACCCTAGGAAGGAAAATCAGCCTATCGTTCGGGATGGTCTCATGAGAATAGCAGCAGAGACCGCCAAGTTGTGTCACTTCTGTGGCTCTCTTGGGATGCCTTTAACAGCTGCATGTGCCTGGAGCCCAGGGCTTCCTGGTTTTAAAAAGTCCTAGGCCAAACCTAACAGTAACCCTAGGAAGGTAAATCAGCCGGGTATTAGGGTTCTTCCTAAGGGAAAAGCCGTGAAAGCAGCCATGTTGTGGCACTTCTGCACTCCCTTTGGGATGCCTTTGGCAGATGAAGTTACGCGGGAAATCAGGGCTTCCTAGTTAAAAAAATCCTAGCCCTAGGCCGAACCCCAACCCTAAGACGAGAAAGGCAAATCAGCCAGGAATTAGGCATGTCCCCAAGGAAAATGCTGTGGAGGCAGGCATGTTGTGGTACTTTTGCGCTCTTCCTGGGAAGTCCTTCGCAGCTGCTGTGTTCTTGGAACTCAGGGCGTTCTGGTTAATAGAACCCTTACCCTAGGCGTAACTCAAACCTTAACCCTAGGAAGGAAAATCAGCCTATGGTTTGGGATGGTCTCATGGAAATATCAGTAGTGGCAGCCAAGTTGTGTCAGTTATGCGCTCCCCTTGGGATGCCTTTCGCAGCTGCAGTGTGCCTGGAGCCCAGGGCTTCCTGGTTTTAAAAGTCGTAGGCCTAAGCCTAACAGTAACCCTGGGAAGGTAAATCAGCCTGGTTTTAGGGTTCTTCCTAAGGGAAAAGCCGTGAAAGCAGCCATGTTGTGGCACTTTTGCACTCCCTTTTGGATGCCTTTCACAGCTCCAGTGTGCCTGGAACTCAGGGCTTCCTGATTTTAAAAATCCTAGCCCTAGGCCGAACCCCAACCCTAAGACGAGAAAGGCAAATCAGCCAGGAATTAGGCATGTCCCCAAGGAAAAAGCTGTGGAGGCAGGCATGTTGTGGTACTTTTGCGCTCTTCTTGGGTAGTCCATCGCAGCTGCTGTGTTCTTGGAACTCAGGGCTTTCTGGTTAATAGAACCCATACCCTAGGCGTAACTCAAACCTTAACCCTAGGAAAGAAAATCAGCCTATGGTTCAGGATGGTCTCATGGAAATATCAGTGGTGGCAGCCAAGATGTGTCACTTTTGCGCCCTCCTTGGGATGCCTTTCGCAGCTGCAGAGTGCCTGGAGCCCAGGGCTTCCTGGTTTTAAAAAGTCCGAGGCCTAAGCCTAACAGTAACCCTAGGAAGGTAAATAAGCCGGGTATTAGGGTTCTTCCTAAGGGAAAAGCCATGAAAGCAGCCATGTTGTGGAACTTCTGCACTCCCTTTTGGATGCCTTTCACAGCTCCAGTGTGCCTGGAACTCAGGGCTTCCTGATTTTAAAAATCCTAGCCCTAGGCCGAACCCCAACCCTAAGACGAGAAAGGCAAATCAGCCAGGAATTAGGCATGTCCCCAAGGAAAAAGCTGTGGAGGCAGGCATGTTGTGGTACTTTTGCGCTCTTCTTGGGAAGTCCTTCGCAGCTGCTGTGTTCTTGGAACTCAGGGCGTTCTGGTTAATAGAACCCTTACCCTAGGCGTAACTCAAACCTTAACCCTAGGAAGGAAAATCAGCCTATGGTTCGGGATGGTCTCATGGAAATATCAGTAGTGGCAGCCAAGTTGTGTCAGTTATGCGCTCCCCTTGGGATGCCTTTCGCAGCTGCAGTGTGCCTGGAGCCCAGGGCTTCCTGGTTTTAAAAGTCCTAGGCCTAAGCCTAACAGTAACCCTAGGAAGGTAAATCAGCCTGGTTTTAGGGTTCTTCCTAAGGGAAAAGCCGTGAAAGCAGCCATGTTGTGGCACTTTTGCACTCCCTTTTGGATGCCTTTCACAGCTCCAGTGTGCCTGGAACTCAGGGCTTCCTGATTTTAAAAATCCTAGCCCTAGGCCGAACCCCAACCCTAAGACGAGAAAGGCAAATCAGCCAGGAATTAGGCATGTCCCCAAGGAAAAAGCTGTGGAGGCAGGCATGTTGTGGTACTTTTGCGCTCTTCTTGGGTAGTCCATCGCAGCTGCTGTGTTCTTGGAACTCAGGGCTTTCTGGTTAATAGAACCCATACCCTAGGCGTAACTCAAACCTTAACCCTAGGAAGGAAAATCAGCCTATGGTTCAGGATGGTCTCATGGAAATATCAGTGGTGGCAGCCAAGTTGTGTCACTTTTGCGCCCTCCTTGGGATGCCTTTCGCAGCTGCAGAGTGCCTGGAGCCCAGGGCTTCCTGGTTTTAAATGTCCTAGGCCTAAGCCTAACAGTAACCCTAGGAAGGTAAATCAGCCGGGTATTAGGGTTCTTCCTAAGGGAAAAGCCGTGAAAGCAGCCATGTTGTGGCACTTCTGCACTCCCTTTTGGATGCCTTTCACAGCTCCAGTGTGCCTGGAACTCAGGGCTTCCTGATTTTAAAAATCCTAGCCCTAGGCCGAACCCCAACCCTAAGACGAGAAAGGCAAATCAGCCAGGAATTAGGCATGTCCCCAAGGAAAAAGCTGTGGAGGCAGGCATGTTGTGGTACTTTTGCGCTCTTCTTGGGTAGTCCATCGCAGCTGCTGTGTTCTTGGAACTCAGGGCTTTCTGGTTAATAGAACCCTTACCCTAGGCGTAACTCAAACCTTAACCCTAGGAAGGAAAATCAGCCTATGGTTCGGGATGGTCTCATGAGAATAGCAGCAGAGACCGCCAAGTTGTGTCACTTCTGTGGCTCTCTTGGGATGCCTTTAACAGCTGCATGTGCCTGGAGCCCAGGGCTTCCTGGTTTTAAAAAGTCCTAGGCCAAACCTAACAGTAACCCTAGGAAGGTAAATCAGCCGGGTATTAGGGTTCTTCCTAAGGGAAAAGCCGTGAAAGCAGCCATGTTGTGGCACTTCTGCACTCCCTTTGGGATGCCTTTGGCAGATGAAGTTACGCGGGAAATCAGGGCTTCCTAGTTAAAAAAATCCTTGCCCTAGGCCGAACCCCAACCCTAAGACGAGAAAGGCAAATCAGCCAGGAATTAGGCATGTCCCCAAGGAAAATGCTGTGGAGGCAGGCATGTTGTGGTACTTTTGCGCTCTTCCTGGGAAGTCCTTCGCAGCTGCTGTGTTCTTGGAACTCAGGGCGTTCTGGTTAATAGAACCCTTACCCTAGGCGTAACTCAAACCTTAACCCTAGGAAGGAAAATCAGCCTATGGTTTGGGATGGTCTCATGGAAATATCAGTAGTGGCAGCCAAGTTGTGTCAGTTATGCGCTCCCCTTGGGATGCCTTTCGCAGCTGCAGTGTGCCTGGAGCCCAGGGCTTCCTGGTTTTAAAAGTCCTAGGCCTAAGCCTAACAGTAACCCTAGGAAGGTAAATCAGCCTGGTTTTAGGGTTCTTCCTAAGGGAAAAGCCGTGAAAGCAGCCATGTTGTGGCACTTTTGCACTCCCTTTTGGATGCCTTTCACAGCTCCAGTGTGCCTGGAACTCAGGGCTTCCTGATTTTAAAAATCCTAGCCCTAGGCCGAACCCCAACCCTAAGACGAGAAAGGCAAATCAGCCAGGAATTAGGCATGTCCCCAAGGAAAAAGCTGTGGAGGCAGGCATGTTGTGGTACTTTTGCGCTCTTCTTGGGTAGTCCATCGCAGCTGCTGTGTTCTTGGAACTCAGGGCTTTCTGGTTAATAGAACCCTTACCCTAGGCGTAACTCAAACCTTAACCCTAGGAAGGAAAATCAGCCTATGGTTCAGGATGGTCTCATGGAAATATCAGTGGTGGCAGCCAAGTTGTGTCACTTTTGCGCCCTCCTTGGGATGCCTTTCGCAGCTGCAGAGTGCCTGGAGCCCAGGGCTTCCTGGTTTTAAATGTCCTAGTCCTAAGCCTAACAGTAACCCTAGGAAGGTAAATCAGCCGGGTATTAGGGTTCTTCCTAAGGGAAAAGCCGTGAAAGCAGCCATGTTGTGGCACTTTTGCACTCCCTTTGGGATGCCTTTGGCAGATGCAGTAAGTCTGGAACTCATGGCTTCCTGATTTTAAAAATCTTACCCCTAGGCCGAACCCCAACCCTAAGACGAGAAAGGCAAATCAGCCAGGAATTAGGCATGTCCCCAAGGAAAAAGCTGTGGAGGCAGGCATGTTGTGGTACTTTTGCGCTCTTCTTGGGAAGTCCTTCGCAGCTGCTGTGTTCTTGGAACTCAGGGCTTTCTGGTTAATAGAACCCTTACCCTAGGCGTAACTCAAACCTTAACCCTAGGAAAGAAAATCAGCCTATGGTTCAGGATGGTCTCATGGAAATATCAGTGGTGGCAGCCAAGATGTGTCACTTTTGCGCCCTCCTTGGGATGCCTTTCGCAGCTGCAGAGTGCCTGGAGCCCAGGGCTTCCTGGTTTTAAAAAGTCCGAGGCCTAAGCCTAACAGTAACCCTAGGAAGGTAAATAAGCCGGGTATTAGGGTTCTTCCTAAGGGAAAAGCCATGAAAGCAGCCATGTTGTGGAACTTCTGCACTCCCTTTTGGATGCCTTTCACAGCTCCAGTGTGCCTGGAACTCAGGGCTTCCTGATTTTAAAAATCCTAGCCCTAGGCCGAACCCCAACCCTAAGACGAGAAAGGCAAATCAGCCAGGAATTAGGCATGTCCCCAAGGAAAAAGCTGTGGAGGCAGGCATGTTGTGGTACTTTTGCGCTCTTCTTGGGAAGTCCTTCGCAGCTGCTGTGTTCTTGGAACTCAGGGCGTTCTGGTTAATAGAACCCTTACCCTAGGCGTAACTCAAACCTTAACCCTAGGAAGGAAAATCAGCCTATGGTTCGGGATGGTCTCATGGAAATATCAGTAGTGGCAGCCAAGTTGTGTCAGTTATGCGCTCCCCTTGGGATGCCTTTCGCAGCTGCAGTGTGCCTGGAGCCCAGGGCTTCCTGGTTTTAAAAGTCCTAGGCCTAAGCCTAACAGTAACCCTAGGAAGGTAAATCAGCCTGGTTTTAGGGTTCTTCCTAAGGGAAAAGCCGTGAAAGCAGCCATGTTGTGGCACTTTTGCACTCCCTTTTGGATGCCTTTCACAGCTCCAGTGTGCCTGGAACTCAGGGCTTCCTGATTTTAAAAATCCTAGCCCTAGGCCGAACCCCAACCCTAAGACGAGAAAGGCAAATCAGCCAGGAATTAGGCATGTCCCCAAGGAAAAAGCTGTGGAGGCAGGCATGTTGTGGTACTTTTGCGCTCTTCTTGGGTAGTCCATCGCAGCTGCTGTGTTCTTGGAACTCAGGGCTTTCTGGTTAATAGAACCCATACCCTAGGCGTAACTCAAACCTTAACCCTAGGAAGGAAAATCAGCCTATGGTTCAGGATGGTCTCATGGAAATATCAGTGGTGGCAGCCAAGTTGTGTCACTTTTGCGCCCTCCTTGGGATGCCTTTCGCAGCTGCAGAGTGCCTGGAGCCCAGGGCTTCCTGGTTTTAAATGTCCTAGGCCTAAGCCTAACAGTAACCCTAGGAAGGTAAATCAGCCGGGTATTAGGGTTCTTCCTAAGGGAAAAGCCGTGAAAGCAGCCATGTTGTGGCACTTCTGCACTCCCTTTTGGATGCCTTTCACAGCTCCAGTGTGCCTGGAACTCAGGGCTTCCTGATTTTAAAAATCCTAGCCCTAGGCCGAACCCCAACCCTAAGACGAGAAAGGCAAATCAGCCAGGAATTAGGCATGTCCCCAAGGAAAAAGCTGTGGAGGCAGGCATGTTGTGGTACTTTTGCGCTCTTCTTGGGTAGTCCATCGCAGCTGCTGTGTTCTTGGAACTCAGGGCTTTCTGGTTAATAGAACCCTTACCCTAGGCGTAACTCAAACCTTAACCCTAGGAAGGAAAATCAGCCTATGGTTCGGGATGGTCTCATGAGAATAGCAGCAGAGACCGCCAAGTTGTGTCACTTCTGTGGCTCTCTTGGGATGCCTTTAACAGCTGCATGTGCCTGGAGCCCAGGGCTTCCTGGTTTTAAAAAGTCCTAGGCCAAACCTAACAGTAACCCTAGGAAGGTAAATCAGCCGGGTATTAGGGTTCTTCCTAAGGGAAAAGCCGTGAAAGCAGCCATGTTGTGGCACTTCTGCACTCCCTTTGGGATGCCTTTGGCAGATGAAGTTACGCGGGAAATCAGGGCTTCCTAGTTAAAAAAATCCTTGCCCTAGGCCGAACCCCAACCCTAAGACGAGAAAGGCAAATCAGCCAGGAATTAGGCATGTCCCCAAGGAAAATGCTGTGGAGGCAGGCATGTTGTGGTACTTTTGCGCTCTTCCTGGGAAGTCCTTCGCAGCTGCTGTGTTCTTGGAACTCAGGGCGTTCTGGTTAATAGAACCCTTACCCTAGGCGTAACTCAAACCTTAACCCTAGGAAGGAAAATCAGCCTATGGTTTGGGATGGTCTCATGGAAATATCAGTAGTGGCAGCCAAGTTGTGTCAGTTATGCGCTCCCCTTGGGATGCCTTTCGCAGCTGCAGTGTGCCTGGAGCCCAGGGCTTCCTGGTTTTAAAAGTCGTAGGCCTAAGCCTAACAGTAACCCTAGGAAGGTAAATCAGCCTGGTTTTAGGGTTCTTCCTAAGGGAAAAGCCGTGAAAGCAGCCATGTTGTGGCACTTTTGCACTCCCTTTTGGATGCCTTTCACAGCTCCAGTGTGCCTGGAACTCAGGGCTTCCTGATTTTAAAAATCCTAGCCCTAGGCCGAACCCCAACCCTAAGACGAGAAAGGCAAATCAGCCAGGAATTAGGCATGTCCCCAAGGAAAAAGCTGTGGAGGCAGGCATGTTGTGGTACTTTTGCGCTCTTCTTGGGTAGTCCATCGCAGCTGCTGTGTTCTTGGAACTCAGGGCTTTCTGGTTAATAGAACCCTTACCCTAGGCGTAACTCAAACCTTAACCCTAGGAAGGAAAATCAGCCTATGGTTCAGGATGGTCTCATGGAAATATCAGTGGTGGCAGCCAAGTTGTGTCACTTTTGCGCCCTCCTTGGGATGCCTTTCGCAGCTGCAGAGTGCCTGGAGCCCAGGGCTTCCTGGTTTTAAATGTCCTAGTCCTAAGCCTAACAGTAACCCTAGGAAGGTAAATCAGCCGGGTATTAGGGTTCTTCCTAAGGGAAAAGCCGTGAAAGCAGCCATGTTGTGGCACTTTTGCACTCCCTTTGGGATGCCTTTGGCAGATGCAGTAAGTCTGGAACTCATGGCTTCCTGATTTTAAAAATCTTACCCCTAGGCCGAACCCCAACCCTAAGACGAGAAAGGCAAATCAGCCAGGAATTAGGCATGTCCCCAAGGAAAAAGCTGTGGAGGCAGGCATGTTGTGGTACTTTTGCGCTCTTCTTGGGAAGTCCTTCGCAGCTGCTGTGTTCTTGGAACTCAGGGCTTTCTGGTTAATAGAACCCTTACCCTAGGCGTAACTCAAACCTTAACCCTAGGAAGGAAAATCAGCCTATGGTTCGGGATGGTCTCATGGAAATATCAGTGGTGGCAGCCAAGTTGTGTCACTTTTGCGCTCCCCTTGGGATGCCTTTAACAGCTGCATGTGCCTGGAGCCCAGGGCTTCCTGGTTTTAAAAAGTCCGAGGCCTAAGCCTAACAGTAACCCTAGGAAGGTAAATAAGCCGGGTATTAGGGTTCTTCCTAAGGGAAAAGCCATGAAAGCAGCCATGTTGTGGAACTTCTGCACTTACTTTTGGATGCCTTTCACAGCTCCAGTGTGCCTGGAACTCAGGGCTTCCTGATTTTAAAAATCCTAGCCCTAGGCCGAACCCCAACCCTAAGACGAGAAAGGCAAATCAGCCAGGAATTAGGCATGTCCCCAAGGAAAAAGCTCTGGAGTCAGGCATGTTGTGGTACTTTTGCGCTCTTCTTGGGAAGTCCTTCGCAGCTGCTGTGTTCTTGGAACTCAGGGCGTTCTGGTTAATAGAACCCTTACCCTAGGCGTAACTCAAACCTTAACCCTAGGAAGGAAAATCAGCCTATGGTTCGGGATGGTCTCATGGAAATATCAGTAGTGGCAGCCAAGTTGTGTCAGTTATGCGCTCCCCTTGGGATGCCTTTCGCAGCTGCAGTGTGCCTGGAGCCCAGGGCTTCCTGGTTTTAAAAGTCCTAGGCCTAAGCCTAACAGTAACCCTAGGAAGGTAAATCAGCCTAGTTTTAGGGTTCTTCCTAAGGGAAAAGCCGTGAAAGCAGCCATGTTGTGGCACTTTTGCACTCCCTTTTGGATGCCTTTCACAGCTCCAGTGTGCCTGGAACTCAGGGCTTCCTGATTTTAAAAATCCTAGCCCTAGGCCGAACCCCAACCCTAAGACGAGAAAGGCAAATCAGCCAGGAATTAGGCATGTCCCCAAGGAAAAAGCTGTGGAGGCAGGCATGTTGTGGTACTTTTGCGCTCTTCTTGGGTAGTCCATCGCAGCTGCTGTGTTCTTGGAACTCAGGGCTTTCTGGTTAATAGAACCCATACCCTAGGCGTAACTCAAACCTTAACCCTAGGAAGGAAAATCAGCCTATGGTTCAGGATGGTCTCATGGAAATATCAGTGGTGGCAGCCAAGTTGTGTCACTTTTGCGCCCTCCTTGGGATGCCTTTCGCAGCTGCAGAGTGCCTGGAGCCCAGGGCTTCCTGGTTTTAAATGTCCTAGGCCTAAGCCTAACAGTAACCCTAGGAAGGTAAATCAGCCGGGTATTAGGGTTCTTCCTAAGGGAAAAGCCGTGAAAGCAGCCATGTTGTGGCACTTCTGCACTCCCTTTTGGATGCCTTTCACAGCTCCTGTTTGCCTGGAACTCAGGGCTTCCTGATTTTAAAAATCCTAGCCCTAGGCCGAACCCCAACCCTAAGACGAGAAAGGCAAATCAGCCAGGAATTAGGCATGTCCCCAAGGAAAAAGCTGTGGAGGCAGGCATGTTGTGGTACTTTTGCGCTCTTCTTGGGTAGTCCATCGCAGCTGCTGTGTTCTTGGAACTCAGGGCTTTCTGGTTAATAGAACCCTTACCCTAGGCGTAACTCAAACCTTAACCCTAGGAAGGAAAATCAGCCTATCGTTCGGGATGGTCTCATGAGAATAGCAGCAGAGACCGCCAAGTTGTGTCACTTCTGTGGCTCTCTTGGGATGCCTTTAACAGCTGCATGTGCCTGGAGCCCAGGGCTTCCTGGTTTTAAAAAGTCCTAGGCCAAACCTAACAGTAACCCTAGGAAGGTAAATCAGCCGGGTATTAGGGTTCTTCCTAAGGGAAAAGCCGTGAAAGCAGCCATGTTGTGGCACTTCTGCACTCCCTTTGGGATGCCTTTGGCAGATGAAGTTACGCGGGAAATCAGGGCTTCCTAGTTAAAAAAATCCTAGCCCTAGGCCGAACCCCAACCCTAAGACGAGAAAGGCAAATCAGCCAGGAATTAGGCATGTCCCCAAGGAAAATGCTGTGGAGGCAGGCATGTTGTGGTACTTTTGCGCTCTTCTTTGGAAGTCCTTCGCAGCTGCTGTGTTCTTGGAACTCAGGGCGTTCTGGTTAATAGAACCCTTACCCTAGGCGTAACTCAAACCTTAACCCTAGGAAGGAAAATCAGCCTATGGTTTGGGATGGTCTCATGGAAATATCAGTAGTGGCAGCCAAGTTGTGTCAGTTATGCGCTCCCCTTGGGATGCCTTTCGCAGCTGCAGTGTGCCTGGAGCCCAGGGCTTCCTGGTTTTAAAAGTCGTAGGCCTAAGCCTAACAGTAACCGTAGGAAGGTAAATCAGCCTGGTTTTAGGGTTCTTCCTAAGGGAAAAGCCGTGAAAGCAGCCATGTTGTGGCACTTTTGCACTCCCTTTTGGATGCCTTTCACAGCTCCAGTGTGCCTGGAACTCAGGGCTTCCTGATTTTAAAAATCCTAGCCCTAGGCCGAACCCCAACCCTAAGACGAGAAAGGCAAATCAGCCAGGAATTAGGCATGTCCCCAAGGAAAAAGCTGTGGAGGCAGGCATGTTGTGGTACTTTTGCGCTCTTCTTGGGTAGTCCATCGCAGCTGCTGTGTTCTTGGAACTCAGGGCTTTCTGGTTAATAGAACCCATACCCTAGGCGTAACTCAAACCTTAACCCTAGGAAGGAAAATCAGCCTATGGTTCAGGATGGTCTCATGGAAATATCAGTGGTGGCAGCCAAGTTGTGTCACTTTTGCGCCCTCCTTGGGATGCCTTTCGCAGCTGCAGAGTGCCTGGAGCCCAGGGCTTCCTGGTTTTAAATGTCCTAGTCCTAAGCCTAACAGTAACCCTAGGAAGGTAAATCAGCCGGGTATTAGGGTTCTTCCTAAGGGAAAAGCCGTGAAAGCAGCCATGTTGTGGCACTTCTGCACTCCCTTTGGGATGCCTTTGGCAGATGAAGTTACCCGGGAAATCAGGGCTTCCTAGTTAAAAAAATCCTAGCCCTAGGCCGGACCCCAACCCTAAGACGAGAAAGGCAAATCAGCCAGGAATTAGGCATGTCCCCAAGGAAAATGCTGTGGAGGCAGGCATGTTGTGGTACTTTCGCGCTCTTCTTGGGAAGTCCTTCGCAGCTGCTGTGTTCTTGGAACTCAGGGCTTTCTGGTTAATAGAACCCTTACCCTAGGCGTAACTCAAACCTTAACCCTAGGAAGGAAAATCAGCCTATGGTTCGGGATGGTCTCATGGAAATATCAGTGGTGGCAGCCAAGTTGTGTCACTTTTGCGCTCCCCTTTGGATGCCTTTCGCAGCTGCAGTGTGCCTGGAGCCCAGGGCTTCCTGGTTTTAAAAATCCTAGCCCTAGGCCTAAGCCTAAGAGTAACCCTGGGCAGGGAAATCAGCCTGGTGTTAGGCTTCTTGCCAAGGAAAAAGATGTGAAAGCAGCCATGTTGTGGCACTTTTGCACTCCCTTTGGGATGCCTTTCACAGCTCCAGTGTGCCTGGAACTCAGGGCTTCCTGATTTTAAAAGTCCTTGCCCTAGGCCGAACCCCAACCCTAAGACGAGAAAGGCAAATCAGCCAGGAATTAGGCATGTCCCCAAGGAAAAAGCTGTGGAGGCAGGCATGTTGTGGTACGTTTCTGCTCTTCTTGGGAAGTCCTTCGCAGCTGCTGTGTTCTTGGAACTCAGGGCTTTCTGGTTAATAGAACCCTTACCCTAGGCGTAACTCAAACCTTAACCCTAGGAAGGAAAATCAGCCTATGGTTCGGGATGGTCTCATGCGAATAGCAGCAGAGACAGCCAAGTTGTGTCACTTCTGCGGCTCTTTTGAGATGCCTTTAACATCTGCATGTGCCTGGAGCCCAGGGCTTCCTGGTTTTAAAAGTCCTAGGCCTAAGCCTAACAGTAACCCTAGGAAGGTAAATCAGCCGGGTATTAGGGTTCTTCCTAAGGGAAAAGCCGTGAAAGCAACCATGTTGTGGCACTTCTGCACTCCCTTTGGGATGCCTTTGGCAGATGCAGTAAGCCTGGAACTCAGGGCTTCCTGATTTTAACAATCCTAGCCCTAGGCCGAACCCCAACCCTAAGACGAGAAAGGCAAATCAGCCAGGAATTAGGCATGTCCCCAAGGAAAAAGCTGTGGAGGCAGGCATGTTGTGGTACTTTTCTGCTCTTCTTGGGTAGTCCATCGCAGCTGCTGTGTTCTTGGAACTCAGGGCTTTCTGGTTAATAGAACCCTTACCCTAGGCGTAACTCAAACCTTTTCCTGGAGACTTGTGGTAAATAGACTTTGCTGAACTCCCAAGAAAGGGAGGTTTCCAATATTTGTTGGTACTTCCTGATACTTTCTCTGGGTGGCCAGAAGCATTCCTTTGTAGGACAAAGAAAGCTAGAGAATTAATAAAAGTATTGTCGAATGAGGTCATACCTAGGTTTGGTGCACCTAGAGAAATATCCTCTGACAGAGGATCTCATTCCTGTGCCATCTCAAATGATGCAAGCTGTCAGCAATGCATTAGGAATCCAATGGCAGCTTCACATGCCCTACAGAACACAAGCTAGTGGTCAAGTAGAAAGGCTGTATCATATGATCAAACAACAGATAGCTAAAATTTGGCAAGTGCATTTATTTTGGTATCAATCTCTACCTATTGCCTTTATTAGACTCAATAAAACCTAGCTCCAAAGTAAAAGCCCATTTGAAATGCTTTATGGCAGACCTTATGGATTAAATGTCACTCATGATGAAAATTTGGCTCAAGAGGGTAGTCAATATATCTATGACTATTTAATGGCTACAAACAAACAATTGCACCAGAAGTTTAGTACTGTGTTTGAGAATCAATCTAAGCAGCCAGATCATAAATTGCATGCAATGGATCCGGGTGGCTGGGTGTGTGTTAAGAATGTTGCAGGTGATCCTCTGCAGGAAAAGCGGGATGGACTGTTCCAAGTACTCCTGTCTAACTTTATGCATTTGAGTAAAGGAAAGACCTGCCTGGAATCACTACACCCCTTCAATCTTCTTGATTCAAGAAATCACCAACTAAACCCTGGACGGTTTTTTTCATTGGTTACACTGTCAGTGCCTTTGATGTTAACACCTGTGTAACACTAATAGGAAGCATAGCTAATTTTACAGGACTCAGGGATTGCAGGCTTTGCAGGGAGGTGCAACAATGGAACCTTCCCTTAACAGGCTACCATCCAGCAATTGGTCAGATTTGAACCCCCACAGCTTCCACAATGCTAGTGCTCAGTGTAGACAGGCAGGATCTTCTTGGGAAAGCTCCTTTTCCAGTTACTGCCTCTCAACGAGTCAGTCACAGATACACAGGGCTGAACAAGTCGGGAACAAATCTCAGCAGCTTTTCCAGTAACACAGCTGGGTGGGTCAGAGGCACTCAGCCAGTGAGTGATCATGGAAAAACTGTCTTTTTGATAGACATACGGGAAACAAGTCAGTGAGAATTAACACCAACTGCCTTCTTCCTGAGGCATCTGGGTGCCTTTGAGGGAATGGAATAGCATTAAAGGAATTAGCAGGTAACTGGACTGGCCAATGTACATGGGATGCCTTATCCCTTGGTTACAGGTATAAATCAGACTCATAAAATGACAGGTATTATTCAAGGACTGTGGAAGAACAGGCTTACTAAGAGAACACCCAGTAACCTAGTACTGTGATACAGCAACAGTTTTCACAGTTTTTTGAGAGCGTAGCTCCCACGTTTAGGAATTGCACAACTGGAAAATGCAATTTCAAACATCTCAGCCAAAACAGAACTGATTGCTAATTCAACAGCAGATGCCTTAGAAAGACTACAAACAGAAACAGACTCACTAAAAGAACCTCAGGGTGTTAGAAATGGTAACAGCCAAATGGGAGGAGTTTGTATTCTAATTATTGCCAATTGTTGCACTGATATAGATCAATCAGGGCAAATAGCAAAGGATATCCATGCCATTGGGCAACAGGCAAAAGTACTCCCTGCAGTAACCCAAGGCATTACATCTTGGACCAAACATTTGAGGGAAACTCTGATATCTTGGCTACCTAATCTGAACTGGCCTACACAACTTTTTGTAGGAATTTTAGGAACTGGAATACCACTCTTAGGAACCTGCATGATGAGCCAGTGTTTTATATGGTATTGTAAACAAACTGCCACCACATATCACAAATGGAAGCAAAATAAAATGAGATACAGGATCGAAACAGGTAAATATTTTGAGACCACAACAAGACTATAGTTGCCAAAGAATTTGCAAAGGATAAAAAAAATGGTGGACTTGATGCCTAGGCAAGGAGAGAATGCTTGAGCTACACAAAAAGCTGTAGCTGTGCAGAAGGAAGTAGCTACTTTGTAACAGGGTATGTGAATGAAGCACCTTTTGGAAATCAGCAAATTTAGCAGAACAAGCTACCTGCAAAAGCTGACCACTGGCTATTTGAGCAGACAATCCTATAGAGCATGCACAAGAAGCAGGCATGGAGAGCTCAAGCCCGAGGAAGACTTATGAGCCTTCATCCAAAACGACCACCAGAGGCTGATGACCAGCTTGTGCAGAAACCGTGCATGTGCTACAAGGGCTTGCATCATGGTGGGATTAGAAAATAAGTTGCAATGTGAAGTGAGGAAAGTATAATGTGCACATGAAGTAAAAGACGTACAAAAGCTTGAACTGTTCAAAGAATGGATGAGTGAGTTTGTGGTGCAGCAATGCCCCTCACTCCCGGCACTGAATAAACAAATACCAGCTGCATGGGCCTTATACCATGGAGGGCTGTTTTCTTGCCTAGATTTTGGGCTTCAGCACCATAATCAGAGACACAGAACAGCTTATCCTACCACAGTTATGCCTATCCACTGCACATCCCCATGTGTCTGCCTTGATGTTCACTGGGGAACCTCCCTATTTGTGGCTACCCGTTGCCACGCTCAAGAGGGACGCAGTTTTGTTTGGACATGAGCTGCCTCCGCCAGAGAGGCAGCGACAGGAGGCTAGAGTATCAGAGGCTGGGATGATTATTTTTTTTCCAGAATGCAGAAAACGGAGTCAGAAAAGCACAGCGTTCCATTGAAATCTGATTATCCTGAGAAACTCAGAAAAGGATGGTGTTGTGGTGCTACTGCCAATGCCTTCCATGAGAAAAAATCCCTTCAGGAAGGAGCAGCATCATCTGACAGAGACCAAGTATTTCCAGCAGTTGCTCCAGGTGCTTCTGCCATCAGCCCCTGCAGGAAGGAGCACAGCCCCCAATGCATGTGGGCTTTGGCTCCCTGTGGCACAGAAGCCCCCCGGGGGCACAGGTCTTTGGGGCAGGAGTCAGGCACTAGCGCTGCCAGGGCTCGGGGGGTGGCAGCTCTGCTTGGGCAGGGACTCTGCCACAGCTGCTGATGTCAGCGCTCCCCGGGCCCCAGGCCTCAGAGCAGCATTGGTGACCGGGCCCACATGTTCCTTGTGCCTGTCACACCCGCAGGTTTAGGATGGCCACGGGCCGGGACGTGTCCCAGGGAGGCCAAGCCAGCTTCCCTGGAAAGCCCCGTGCCCTTCCCAGCGCGGCAGTGTTGGCAGCCCTGGGGGCTCCTTCTGCTGCCCTGAGCCCGCAGAGCAGGGCAGCGTTTGGTGATGCTCTGAGCCCTTCCTAAAGATCCTGTGGGGCTGCCTTGGACACCTGGGGCCAGGCATTCCTTCCAGCCTGGGCCACTTTGGCTGGGCTAGGGGTGGCCCCAGGGCAGGCGGCAGTGTGTGCAAGGGCCCTTGCAGCACGGTCACTGTGACATGGAATCGGGTGTCCAAGGGCCCTTTTTGACACCTGGTGACATAGGAGCTGGCGGTGACAAGAGCAGGACACAGTGCTTGGAGCACGCGACGGGACAGCACGGGACAGAGCGGTGCTGTGAGGAGCCCCCGCACAGCGCGCTCGTTCGCGTCCCACCCGGAGCTTTTCTGAGGCATTGTTCCTGCAGCTGAGCTCGAGGCCAGGCCACAGGATGTGCTACCCTGTGATCTCCCCGAGATTTTTCTTCTGCAGGACCCTTCGAGGCCAAACTACAATTCTTGACAGGAATCTCCTGTCCTTATGGCAGGAGCCCTTGAGAGTGAGTGCAGGACTTGCTGTCCTGCAGCCTTCCTGAGGCTTCTCTCTTGAAGGTGCCTTCCGGGTACAAGTGCAGGACTTGGTGACTTGGAGCTTTTCCAAGGCATCTCTCCTGCAAGTTGCCATCAATCCAGTCAGAGATATGGAGCAGAGACCGCCGAGAGTGCCCAAGCTGGCCTGGGTGGAGGATGAGGAGGAAGAAGGCCCTGGAGCTGCTCCAGCCCTGGAGACCAAGGAGGTGGTGCCATTCCAGCCACCACAGGAGGGTGAGTGGCAGAGCTGGGCCGCAGTACTGGTGCCTGCAGCCGGCTTGACCCCATGCCATGCCATGCCATGCCATGCCATGCCATGCCATGCCATGCCATGCCATGCCATGCACTGCCATGCCATGCCATGCCATGCCATGCCATGCCATGCCATGCCATGCCATGCCATCCCCTGGGGACATGCCCACAGACAGGATGGAAGAGGGGCCGGGCAGACACCCCACAGGGGCCGTGCTGCATCCCCTGGCGCATCCCGGGCCTGTCCCTGCCTGGGGAGTGCAGGGCTGGGCTGTGCTCTCCGGCCTCTCCCGCAGCCCCTCAGCTCTGGCTGTGCTCGCTCTTTGCCAGATGCAGCCCTGGAGCGCACACAAGAGCAGGAGTCCAGCCGTGGTCGCTTCCGCAGCACAGCGCAGGTACCTGCAGCCACCCCCACCTGGGCTGGGCCTGCTGTCCCTGCTCAGCCGAGCACCGTGTGTGCAGCACTCCATGCAACATCCCCGGCTTCCTGCGCTTCTCCTACAGCTCGTCTGCAAATTCATGAGGAGAATGCAGGAGGAAGAGACCATCGCCATGGGCACTGGCCTCAGACCCTACTCGCCCATCTTCCAAACCAAGACCAGCGCGGCCCTCCTGTGTATGCTTGTAGAAGAAGATTTTTACTATCCAAACCAAGTAAGCAGCCTGTGGGCAGGGTTTGATCCTCCCAGGAATTGCTTGGCCTCCCAAGCCACGCATGCTGGTTGCTGTGAGCCTTTGGGGCCACATGGCAGTGCGCTGGGAAGGGAAGCACTCCTCTGGGGAAGCTGGGAACATTGCTCCCTCTGGCAGCTTTCCAAGTCTCCCTGTGCCTTTTCCAGGTGCCCGCCATGGTGAGGTTCATCCACCAGTGGCTCATGGCCAATGATTGTGCTGAGCACAGGCTGGACGAGACCCTGCTGGATCTCACCGAAGCACAGCCAGATGACGCAGTGATGACGCTCCTGCGTGTAGCCCCGTCCTGGGAAAGGTATGGGGCCCACCTGCCCACAGGGCTCAGGCCTCCCCAGCCCATCACCCTGTACAGCCTGGCCCAGGTGTCTGACCAAGAGAGACTTCCATGGCCCTCTGGCTGCTACCTTTCCCAGCCCTGGCATGTCAGTCCCTGAGCCTGCTGCCATGCTCGCTCCCTGCCCCTCAGGGCTCTGTCCCCACAGGGCTGGGCTGCCTGGGTGCTGCTGGCCAGGACCAGTGGGCAGAGGCAGAACTGGCAGCCAGCTCAGCTCCCCCCGGGGCTGTGTCTGAGACGCCCCTGAGACAGAGCTCTGACCCTGCAGAGCTGCCATGGCCATGTGGAAGACCATCATGGGCTCAGCCAGGACTGCAGAGCTGGCGCAGCTGATCCTCCTGGATGTGCTGGGGAGCTGGCCAGAGCACAGCACGTGCACCTCCGATGGGGACGAAACGGGTGTCTTTGCCCTGGCTGTGAGTTTCTGCAACTGGCCTTTGCTGGCCCCAAGGCTCCCTCTAAAGCAGCTCTCCATCCTCTTTCCCCCACTGCACCTCCCTGCCTCAGGCGCTGGCCTGAAACCTGGCCCAGGGGCAGCTTCAGGCCCACCAGGCCCTGTGCTCCCCCTGCCAAGGTCTCTCCGGGCCTCTCCCTGCCACGCTCGGGCCCTGCCACACGGACACCTCGGCACTGAGCGCTGTCTCGGGGGCTTTGTCCTTTGCAGGCAACCGTGGTGATGTGGAAGATCCTCCAGGAGCCCCCTTTCCCATGTATATTGAAGGTGTATTTCCCCCGCCTATTTGTGCGTCTGCTATTCCAAGTGTTCCTAAGCACAGAAGAGATGACAGAGGAGGTCGATACCTTCTGGAATGGATGCCAGGAAGAGCCCGGCCTTGCCACCAGCCCCAACAGGTGCTCCATCCCACTCCTCCTGTCGCTGCCACGTGGCCTGCGAAGGAGCCAGTGCTGCCAGTGTGACCTGGGCTTTGCTGTGCCCACAGGTTTACAGTGCAGACCCTGAAGTCCCTGCTTTGCCAAAAGCAGTACAACGATGTGGTGGTGGCAATGGAACGCAGGTGTGGCTGGGACATGCTGCTCTCTGTTGACACCCACCACTATGCTGTGGCTCTGCTGGCCAGGTGTGACCCCCTTATACCCACTGCCTCAGACATTTGTGCTCTGTGCCCAGTGTGACCCACACAGTCCCCATGGTCATAGGCCAGAGGGCCTTGTCACTGAGGGACAGCCAAGCAGACTGGAAAAGGCTGGGAGAGGAGGGTGCCCATGAGCAACCAACTCCCAAATGGCCCAGGTCCCCTTGCTGGAAGGGTGGTGGGGAAAGATGAGAACTCTGTGAGTCAATCCTGGCAGAGATTTGCCCGACTGGCTCAGGGTCTTATTGCCTTTTTCCCTTTTGTCAGATTAATTTGCCATTCATCCATACACTTTTGTTCTGGGATTGCATTTTACCTGCTCGCCATGCTCGGTGAAGAGATGCCATACTGGGATTTCCCTGTCCTGGCATTCCTTGTGGAGGTGAGCCTCAAGGCCAGCACTGCCTGGCTGAGCTGCCTCCCAGCTCTCTGCCCTCTTGCAGCCACAGCTGCCAGGACGGTGCCCGTGCCCTGTGCTGCTGCCTGGGCCCGGCCCTGTGCGGCTCCGGGCTCCTGCCGGCCGGCTCCCCTGTCACTGCCCTGTGCCTTTCAGGTCCTCGAGTGCCTGGACTTGAGGGAATGCAGTGACAGCGTTCTGGAGATCATGGCACGGAACCTACAGAGCGAGGACAGGGAGAGGCGTCACTTGGCACTCAGAGGCCTCGTAGTGCTGGGCAAGAATCCCTCCATGGTGAGAAGGGGGCAGTGGCTGAAGCCGTGCAGGCAGCGTGGGGCTGGGCAACGCAGTTGCCTGGCCTTGCCTGGGCTTCGGGCGCTGGGGCAGCTGCTCCCAGCTCTCCTGCCTCCCGCTTCAGCTGCCCCAGTGCTTCGGTACAGGCCTTTGGCCTCTGCGCCCTGCGGCAGCAGGGCGGCCTTTCACAAACTTGTGTTCCACACAGGCTGAAAAAATGTGGAGCCTGACTGAAAGTCTTGTGGAGCTCCTGCAGGAAAATGAAAGCAATGTGATCAGGATGACCATTCTTCTACTGAGATATTTGCTGCTGGATAATGGTGCCCCAATACCCACCCCCATCGCCCTGCAGCTGGCTGAGGCGCTCCTGCCGCTCTTTGACCATGTAAGGCTCTGTGCCCACAGCCACAGCCACTGGCTGCTGCCCTGACACTTGGTGCCCTGTGGAAATGCAGGCCTGTGCCCTGGGGGGCCTGAAGCAGCTGATGCTCAGGTCTTTTGCCTTTCCTTTCATACAGGATGATATCCAGGTGCAGCTGAGCTGCATGTGTGTCTTCCAAGAGATGCTGGACTTGTTAACCAAAGATGGAAGAAAGGCCCTCAAGTCCCAGGTGTGCCAGAGCCTGGTCCCACTCTACTTCCACTGCCATGATGAGAATCAGATTGTTGCTGAGGTGAGGACGTGTGGCCAGCTGCAGTCCCCCTGGGAGGGGGCTGGGCTGCCTCCTGCCCGGGCGCCTTGCAGACTGCAGCCTCCTCCAGGCTTTAGAACTGGCATGCAGGTCCTTTGCCCTGGGTTATGTGGGCATTTCCACGTGTTTGCTGTTCTCCAGGCTTCTGCAGAAACGCTGCATTGCGTGGCCAAATTCCTGAAGAGGAGGGGCCCTGACAAACTGTTGAAGAAGAAGAAGAAGCTGTGCATGTTCGCAGACAGCCTGGTAAGGACGGCCTGGAAGCCCCAGGCTCAGCCTGGAGAAGGCCCCTGGGGGCGGTGCTCAGTGTGCGGGCCGGGCAGCTGTGCCCCTGCCCGCTGCTGCAGCCAGAGGCCGCGCGGGCTGTTCTCCAGGCTCCTGTGGGCCCGAGCCGGGTGCCCATGGAGCCCTGGCCCGGCGGGGCTGCGGGCCGGCACCGCAGCTCCCTGGGCAGCAGCCGGCCCTCTGCCCCCTCCCCTCGGGAGCCCTTGGCCAGCGGCTGCTGGCCGCGCCTCAGGGCTGTGCGGGCAGGGAAGGCCGGGGCTGGGCGCAGGCAGCGCCCGGCCCAGGGGCTGAGCCCGCGCCAACCCTTCCTTCCTGCCGCTCTCTGCAGCTGGCAGAGGACAGGAGCAGAGCGGCCGAGCACCTGCGCCGGGCCCTGCGCTACCTGCGGAGCCCACAGGAGCCCCTGCGAGAGGCGGCCATCAGTTTCATGGGTGAGTCCCGAGCCCGGGCTCCCTCCCCGGCCCTGCCCGCCGCAGCTCGGCCCCAGCCCCGCCTGCAGCCCCGGCAGCGCCAGCCGGGCTCGGCGCCGTGGAGCCCCGCCTAGCCTGGGCATTGCTGCTGCCGCCCTCTGGCAGCCGTGCCCTTGGGCGGCAGCGTGCGGCAAGGGCCCGGGCTGAGCCCTGCCGGGCCAGGAGCCCGTGTGGCCACAGCGCCGGCAGAGCCGCTGGCAGGGAGCTGTGCCGCTGGCGCCATGACAGGCTCTGTGTTCACAGGCATGGCCGGGCGGCGCCTGAGGGGGCAGCAGCAAGAGCTGCAGCTGATCTGCACTGGTGAGTGAGGGAAGTGGGCTGACAGCGGGGGCTGCCAGGGGGGAGCTGCAAGCCCTGCCCCGGCTGCGGAGGGCTCTGCTCCCGTTGGCCGAGCACACGGAGATTTCAGGGCCACATGGGGGATTTGTGGCCAGCAGCTTTGGGCTGATCCCCTTGCTCCCTGCTCCCTCCTGGCCATGGCAAGAGCCAGCTGCGATGGCCCTTGCAGGGGGCTCTCCTCGGCTTCCCGAAGATCCGGGATCTGACCATGGCTCTATTCCTCTCTCTTGCAGCCCTTGAACGCCTGACGGAGGACATGAGCAGTGCTGTTTCCGAGCTGGCATTTCAAACACTGCATATGCTCCGAGCAACACAGCATGGGCGATATTCCGTCTTCCAGAGGCTGCACGATCAGCTGCGCAAGGCATGGAAGACTCGGCGTCGTCTGTCAGGGCTCGGCTGGCTGCACTGCATGAGGGCTGTAGATAGCTGATCCGGGAGGCTCTCTTTGCTGGGGCAACCTGGGCCAATTGGGAATTTTTAATTTCCTTAAAGATTTTTCTTCCCTTCCCTTCAATTACATATCCTATGTAAATGTAGAGTTTGTTACAATACACAGACTCTCAGGAGGTTTTCTTTGCATCCCAGGGTCTATACAGCAAAGGTAAAGGGGGGAAAAGGGTGCTTGCACTCAGCCAGCTGCACAGGTGTGCAGTGCTGCAGGGAAAATGGCCAGAAGCCCCTTGGCCTTTGGTGGTTCTGCTGAAGCCTTTGTGCTGCCCACAGAGCGGCTGGGCAGGGGCCAGGGCTGCGGGGATCCCTGCCAGAGCGGTGCCTGGAGATGGCCACAAGCCCTGTGCCTGGCCGGAAGGGCCATCCGTGTCCTCCTGCCCGTGTGCTGCTGGCTGCCTTGCTGAGGGCTCCCAGGTGCCTCTGGATGGGGCTGCTCTGGAGCTGCTGTGGGTCTGCGGCGCTGCTGCCGGGCAGCTTGGCCGGGCTGGGGCAGCCCCTGAGGGGCTGGGGCGCTGGCAAGCCCTGAGCAATGGGCTGTCGGAGGCCACAAGCAGCCCCCTGGCAGCTGCCTTGATCCTGACAGCAGGCTGCTCTGGCGCTTCCTCCATGGGCAGTTGGAGGGACCCCCTGGAATCAGGTGTGGAACCCTGTTGCCGGCCTTTCATGCCTGTGAGGCCTGGAGTTGTGGGGCTCGGCGTGTGCCCTCCCTGTGCACCAGACTGGAGCCCCCGGCCCCTCAGCCTTAGGCATTGAGCTCCACTGCCTGCTTGCTGAGTCTTGTTCGTGTTGCCGTGGGGGAGGCCGAGCTCTGTGGCTTTAGGCCCCATTGAGCCAGAAGAGCAGCAGCTTTGAGCCCACAGGGGCCACAGAAAGGCCCTCCCAGGTCAGGGACACATGAGAGTGTGGCAGGTACCTTCAGGGTGCCACGCTGCCTTTGCACTGGGCCACCTTCTCTGTATGCAGGGCTGGCTCTTTGCTTTGCTGTCTTCGGCCTGTTGCTGTCATGCTCCTTTGGCTGCCTGCAGCAAGGGGCAGCCCTATAAGGAGGGTGAAAGGCCCTGTCTCCAACATCACAAGGGGGAAATGGAGCTCTCCCGGCCCTCAGCCCACCCTGTAAGCAGAGCAGAGCCTTTTCCCCAGCTCTGATGGATTTCTGCCTGTGGCTGCCCCTGGCAACCATGACCCACTGCACCCGCTCTGAGTCATCTACAGGACAGCTGGTGCCTCTTGATTTGCTGACGGGACGTGAGGGTCACTGAGGGAAAGGTGGGTGTCCCAATGCTGAGGACTTGAGGCTTCCCCAGCAGGTTGCAGGTGCCTTCTGTGTCACTGAAGGGAAGGCAGATGCCCTGCATGCCACTGAGGCCAGCGAGAGTCCCTGAGGGGAGGCGAGTGTCTGTCGTGTCCCTCAGGGTACGGCGGTGTCACTGAGGGAACGGGAGCGTCACTTGAGGGGGACACGGCACGCCGCGTGTGGCTGAGCGCACATGCCGCTGGCTGAAGGGACACCAGGGCTGCTGAAGGGCCGTGGGCTCGCCCACATGGTCACGACAGGGCCGGGCCGGTCCCCGCTGCGCCGCCGCCGCCCGCTCCTCTCAGCCGCGGGGAGAGTTTCCCGCCCAGGCGCGGGCGGCCCCGCCCCGCCGCTCCCCTCAGCCGCGGGCGGCAACTCGAACCCGCTGGGGCCGCCCCGCGGGGCCGGGCGCCGGGCGGCCTTCCAGAAACCCTGGGGGAGCTGCCCCGGCGCTGCCCTGCGCTCATACACACCGAGGAGCATGCGGCAGCCTTGGCACAGCGCCACGGAGTGTTTCACTTTGCCGGGGGTGAAGCTGCAGTAGCCTAGAGAGACAGAACTTCCTAGCACAGGAATGCTGGAATTACCTGGTGCCACCAGTAGGGCACAGAGTGAACATTTGGGCTTTAAGGTTCAGGCAATCACTGGTTTGTGAGAATAATGAAATCGGAGGTGATCAGTTGAGTAGTGGATATTTGAGCAGGAAGATTTGAGGTGATCTCTAGGGGAAAAAATTACTTTTGAGGCAAAGTATGAGTAATTTCTAGAGGTCACATAGAGATAATGTTGTGACAAAACCTGAGGTAAACGTTAGGGGAAAGACAGAAAATGTTCTGTCTTTCTAGGGGTAAAATCTCAGGTTCTCTGACTTTCCACTGTTATAAATAAGAAGCTTGACTAGGCCAATATTCAAGCAGCAATCAAATTATTAATTATTTTGGTAAAGTATGCACAATACAGCGCTGAGTACAGTGGGGGAAGTTTTCCTTCCAGCTGCACACCGATAGTTGTGGCTTACAGGTATTTACAGGGGTACTCATAAGCTTTCTCAGCAGTTTCTATTTGTAATCTTTTACTCATCAGCATTTTCTCTTCCCAATTTTTACATCACAATTCTATACTCAATTGTGATTTAGTTTTTCTTAGGATGTATCCTGCAAAAGGAGTATCCCAGGTGGTGGAGGGTCCAACTTCTGACCAAAGAAAGAAGTCTCCCAGCCGGTGGGGTCCAGATTCCAGACATGGCTTTACCTTTTGATTGTGTTATGTTTGCCCAATTATCCCATCATTAAAAAAAACCCCAAACAATATTAAAAGTAGTAACAATTTTAATTGAATAATTAAAATGAAAAATATAAAATTGGATACAATATAATTCAATTAAAATAAGGGATAATATGGTTCCAATAATAGCGCATAAGCAAGAGATACCGCGGGGTACGGAGTGCAGGGTTCAACGACCCTTGCCACTTCACGTACAAGCTTGCCAAGTGAAAATCACCCCTTATATGCCATATGTTAACGCCATCTCCTCCTATTTTCGGTTCGTCACTTTTCTGTCTCCGCCTTTATTACCACCTTTACCACGCATGCGCCACCACTCGGTTTGGTGGTCGCACAAGTCTTTGGGGGTCGTCACTGATGAAGGCCCTGTAGTCTTCTTTGTTGTCCTTTAATTCACCTTTGGGTTACACATGCGCACCAAGCCAGTACAATGTAAGCCAAGACTAAAGTATCACTGCATCTACATATCAAAGCAATAAGTCCCTTATAATTAGCATTTTCTTGGACCCAACCAGGTTCTTGGTCATTTTTAGCAACTGTATCTTCAGCTTCTTTCCTGTAGTCCTTGAGAGCATCTGCTGGAAGAAGGGGGGTGGAGCCCCTCCTCTCCCTCTCCTCTTTGGCATTACTATTTTTAACTTATTTTATTATTTCCAGATATTAGTTACTGTATCAATATTGATTACTGTTTCACTTTTTATCAGCACGAATCATACCTATTAACCACAATTGCAAGGACTATAAATCTCATAACAGTGATGTGCAGCTTCCCTTGGTCGAAATTCTTAGTCCTTGAGTTGATGTTCATATTCCTTTCTCAAGCTGCTTTTCACTGTCTGGTCCAGGCGTGAGATAAGCATGTTTCCTTTTTATACATTCTAAAGCTATAGTTTCAAAGATCCGTACTACAAGCAATATTCTAAAACTATACTTCAAACGGTTATTATTGCAAAACTCTTTAAGGCTTAGCTACAAACAGAAAGTTCCTGTCAAAAAGCAACATGCTCAAAGCTTTAATTCAAAGGCTCCTGAATCAACTTAAGACTTATAAAAGTTAATTGCAAACAAAGGATAGGTTCAAAGGCCTTTTTCCAAGCTTTACTTTCCTCAGTTATTATTAGAATTCATCTTTATAAGTGTCCCATGGTCGGTTTCCACACATATCACAATCACAAATACACGCATTCCCTGTATGTACCTGACACGAAACACAGCTTTGCATTTCACAAAAGGAGAGAAAGGAGAGCGATTTAGAAAGATGCATCATCAATTGCCTAAATTGTTTATCATCTTGCAGTTCTGCACTTCCTGGGGGGCCTGATTTTACACCAAGGACCTGGGGAACAATTTCCAGACACTGGGAAAATCCGAGGTCATCCATCCCCTCAGAGATGAGGTCTCCAAATTTGCCCCGAAAGTAAATCCAGCTTTTATAGGCCAAAAAGAGCAAGTCCAAGTGTCCTGATGATATTTTCAGCCCAGGAATCCCTGCATCTGATGGCACACTTCACAATCAGCAGGGGACACAGCTAGGCCAAAGCCCAGATCTCTGCTGGGAGCCTTTCTCCTCAAATACCCTTCAAACAAGCCTCCATGCAAGTCAGTTGGGAAAGTTTCTTCAAATGAGACATTGCTGGCACATAACTACACAGGGTTATGTGAAAGATTCCAAAGCAGCCGCTCTGGAGTCAAAGAGGCAGCACTAAGAGTCCTTGTCATCTCTTTGGAGCTAAATCACACTTTGGGGGATTTGAAGGAGTTTGAACAAGCTAGAGAGCGGACCTCTGAATTTTTTAGATGATGCCATTGCTTTTTCTTCTCTTCTACTTAGACAGAAAGGGTGAGTTTGGCCCACATCTCCCCCGCATGGCTCACAGGGCCGCAAGACTTGTAGTTACAAGAGCTTTGAAGGATTTCTTGGGCAAGAAGACACGGCCAACAAGGATATTTATGGTTTGGACCTAATCTCCAATATTTCGTCTTATGGACTCATGCTCTCGGGGTCTCTAGCTGGTCAGAGTGACCCCAAGATAAGTTAGAAAGTCTCTTTTCCCAGCGCAGCGGTCGAAGAAGGAGTCAGAGCTCTTCATTTCTTGGTCTCCAGGTTGTTTATTGTATCTTATCTATAAAATTCTTTCTCCTGTCCAGCCGAAGTCTGCTCAGCAAGACAGTCTAAGGCACTCTGCCTCCCCCGGGGCGGTGTTATCTTTTTATACTAAAAACAACTACGTGTACAATATTTGCAGTTACTTTCCAGTACCTATCATCTACGTTAGACAGTCAGCTTCTACTCTAAACCAGCCTAAAAGTGCCAATATCAGAAGATGGAGGCCAAGAAGAAGACGGAGAAAGGCTGGACATGCCCAGACTCCTCCATCTTCCCCCCTGAAGCCCCATTCTAAAACGCCCTAAAATGTATTTTTCCACTCTGTGATAAATTCACTATCATTCTGCTTAAACTTTTGTGGCTTGTCATTCTTCCTACAAGGTTGGTAATTGTTTTTTCCAAGGGCTAAATCAAAGGCACAGGGATCTTGGGCTCTGTGCCAAGGCCTCTGAGCCCTCTGACAGGGTCTCGAGTCCTGCAGGGCAGCCAGAGGAATTTCCTGGGTTCCCGCATCCTGCTACAGTGTAAGCCTCCTTAGCCAATCATGCTATGACACACAAACCTACAGCACTGCATCCTAAACTTCTTGTTTACCATTGTAACTGATTTGATTTTTTCTGGATCCTGAACTCTAAAACTCTAAACTTTCCTCCACTTCAACTTTCCTCCCCGTGTCTCTGCTATAAACAAGAAATCTGCATTCTCGCTTCTAGCACCTAAGTTTGGAAGCCCTTTCCAAGGTCTCCAATCAAATCCTGTGTTTAATTCTAAGCTTTGCTGACAAGACCAAAGGTCTGAGATTTCCCTGCATTTGGGTTTCCAACAACACTGATGCTGTTAGTTGCAGAGTGCCCAGGATTCCTCTTGCAAGTCAACTCTGGCAGGAACAAGGCGGGCAGCTGACGGGGGGCTGCTTGTGGCCTCTGACAGCCCATTGCCCAGGGCTTGCCAGCGCCCCAGCCCCTCAGGCTCTGCCCCAGCCCGGCCAAGCTGCCCGGCAGCAGCGCCGCAGACCCACAGCAGCTCCAGAGCAGCCCCATCCAGAGGCACCTGGGAGCCCTCAGCAAGGCAGCCAGCAGCACACGGGCAAGATGACACGGATGGCGCTTCCTGCCCGGCACAGGGCTTGTGGCCATCTCCAGGCACCGCTCTGGCAGGGATCCCCGCAGCCCCGGCCCCTGTCCAGCCGCTCTGTGGGCAGCACAAAGGCTTCAGCAGAACCACCAAAGGCCAAGGGGCTTCTGGCCATTGCCCCTGCAGCACTGCATGCCTGGGCAGCTGGCTGAGCACAAGCACCTTTTCCCCTCCTCCCCTATGCCCTGCGGACCCTAGTCAGCAAAGAAATCTCCTTAGAGTCTGTTTATTATAACACATTCTATATTTTTCTTATTTATCTCTATTATAACACATTCTATATTTATGTATACAAAGGATAAGAAATGCAACGAAAGGGAAAAAAAAAATCTTAAAGAAAAGGAAAATCACCGCTGGCTCAGGTTGCCCCAGCAAAGAGAGCCTCCCGGATCAGCTCTCTACAGAGCTCCAGCAGTGCAGCCAGCTGAGCCACAACAGACAAGGCTGAGTCATTGTTATGAATAAGAAGCTTGACTAGGCCAATATTCAAGCAGCAATCAATTTATTGTTTAATATGGTAAAGTATGAGCAATACAGCGCTGGGTACAGTGGGAGATGTTTTCCCTCCAACTGCACACCGATAATTGATGGTTACAGGTATTTATAGGGGTACCCATCAGTTTTTTTCAGCAGTTTCTATTTCCAATCTTTTACTCATCAGCAATTTTTATTCGAAATTATTACATCACAATTCTATACACTATTGTGATTTTAATTTCTCAGGATGTATCTCAAAGGAGTATCCCCAGATGGTGATGGTCCAGTTTCTGAAAGAAGAAAGACAAATCCCATCTGGTGGGGTCCAGCTCCCCAGATGTGTGTCCACCTTTTAATTGCAGAGACTCTAAATCTCGTAACAGTGATGTCCAGCTTCCCTTTGGTCAAAACCATAAACCCTTGAGGTGATGTTCATCTTCCTTTCTCAAGCTGTTTTTCTCTGCTTCAATGAGGCGTGAGATAAGCATATTTCCTTTATATGTATTCAAAGCTACAGTTTCAAGGATACAAGTAATATTCTAAAATTATACTTCAAAAGGTTATTATTGCAGAGCTTTTTATGGATTAAATGCAAGCAAAAAGCAACATCTTTAACACTTTAATTCCAATGCTCCTAAATCAACTAGGGTTAATTGCAAACAAAAGATAGGTTCAAAGGCCTTTTTCCATGCTTTATTCTCCTCAGTTATTATTAGAATTCACAGCTCTCCCATTGTTGGGGTCCACACATTTTGCATTCACAAATACACACGTCACCTGTTTGCACCTGACATGAAACACAGCTTTGCATCTCACAAACAAGAAAATGCACTCCTTGCTCTTCTGACACAGCTCTCTCTGTTCATAATGTGGGGCAGTGAGTGCCAATGTGCAGGAGCTGATGCAAGGAACAGGGACGAGGATGCAGCAGGCACAGTGCCAAGCTGACAGAGGGATGATCTTTGGCAGTGGCACTGAAGGAGAAGAGTTTGCAGGCAGGACAGAAAATGGCTCTTTGTTTCACCTCTTCTTTCAGTGCTGCTAAGAATGTAGCCTGGAGCAAGCTGGGAACACCAGAGCCTGGAGCCTTTTCCAGGCAGGGCTGCATCAGACACAAACCAGCAGGGGACTGAGGAGCCCCTGGGGTGGCAGTGAGCAACCTCGGGCTCTGCTCACTGCTGGTGGCATTTTCTACTGAACCATCTCCAAGGACTTCTGTTGTGCTCTGTATTTCTAAGGGTTTTCCCCCTTGGTTTTTTTGGTTGTCTCCTGCACCTTTTCTTCTCCAAATTTTCCTACCCTGTCAGCAGCAGCCCCTGTCCAGAACTGGCTCTAAAATATCAGCAAAGCAGTTAGGAACAACAATGGGTGGAATCCTGCGGCTCAGGAATTCGTATGCCAGAGCCCTGCCTGTGCCTTATGCTTTGTCAGGACCTCCTTCTCTGTGCAAAAACTAGGGATTAGTGAAGTTTTTTTTGCCGAAGATCTCCTGAGAAGCAAATGTTGTGCTAGGTTTCTCAGGAGTGTATCTGTTAACTTCATCGCTGGCAAACAGAAAGTAAGGCCAGGGTAGCAGAGCAGCTGGGAGCTAGTCACTCCATGCAAAGGGCTGGTGTATGATGTGAGAACACCACGTTCCAGGAGGGGTGAGCAGGGTCAATGTGCTCAAGATGCTGCAAATGAGGTTTGGGTTCACTTAGAGAGAAGTCAGGAGTGGTGAGCACTGGAAGATCCAGGTGCAGTCCCCATCCATGTCCCTTTCAGAGCTGGCTTTAGGGTGTCTCCAGCCTGGATCCAGAGCACCCTGGGGGGCTCCTGAGGCTGCATTTGCACTCAGGGTGAGGATGCCCAGGAGCCCCTGAGGCTGCTGTGCGGAGTAGTATTACAGCGTCCTGTGTGGGCGCAGCTGGTGAGAGAGAGACGGTGAATCTTGTTTCTTGAATCAGAAGGCTGGATTTATTAATATATGATATAATACATTATAGTTATACTAATAGAATATAGAGAGAGGTTTGCAGAGCTGCTAGCTAAGCTAAGAATAGATAGAAAAGAATCTACAACAAAGTTGTGCTCAAGGACTCAGTCCCCTAGCTTGCACTGGTGATTGGCTCTTAATTATAAACATAGAAAATGAGCCAATCAAGGTGTTCCTGTTGCATTCCCCAGCAGCTGATAATAATTGTTTACCTTCTCTTCGGGGGCCTCTGGCCTCCCGAAGACGCAGAAATCTGAAAGAAAGGATTTCTGTGGAGAAATGTCTGCGACATCTCACCTTTCTAAATTGTATAAAAATAAAAGAAAAATGCTGATGTGGAATGAACAGGAAATTCCTTCACCTATAAAATATAGAAGACTAATAAATCACTAAAACAGTCCTACAATATAAGAAAATTGCAAGAAACAATGCAAAGAGAATTCAAGTCCATGCAGCTGAGTTTCAGGAACAGTCCAAGAGCCGAAGTTGTTTCCCTTGGTATATCTGAGAGTCCTTTTGGTCCTGAAACAGACTTCTGCAAAAGAGTTCCATCAATAGTTATCAAAAACCATTGACAGTCTTAATACAATTTTAAACAATTTGAAACAACTTGAACAATTTGGAAATGTCCTTTCTGGCCTTTCAGTGCTTCAGCGCTTCAGAGCTGCTGCCCTCTATTTTCAATCTTTTTCATTTAATTTTTAAATTTTTTTTTTTTTTTTTTTTGATCGAAAAGCAAAAGAAGCAGCAGCCGAGCAGAGCAATGCCAGAGAAGGAAAGGCCCTGGGGGCCCTGGCCCATACTGGACCAGGAACCCCAAAACTGGCTCACACAGGGGGACCCGGACCGGTAGGACAAACCAGAATCCCCAAAAACATAAGGAGGCCAAGTGATGGCCCTGGCCCAGGAACCTCCTGAGCCAAACAGCCCAGGCCAAACCCATGAGGAAGGCTCTGCATATCCACAGGCCTGAACCCAGCTGCCAGCACAATGGCAGCACGGGTAGTGAGATGCTTCCTTTCCCCTAAACCACTGAGGCATGCCAGCAGCAGGGAAATAGAAGCCTTCCCCAGCAATCCCATCTGGGGTCTGGAGATGTTTGTTTCCCACAGCAAACCAGCTATGGTCTCCTCCAACTGTGCCCTCTCCCTCTGCAATGCATCGGGTTTGTCTCTCATCCACCCCGTGGCATCATCCCCATCCCCTCCAGGACGGGGATCAAAGGCAGAACTCTCTGGATGCACCTGCCCCCCCATGCCACTAGGGCACAAGAGAGGCGGCAGCCTCCATGGGACAATCCCCGAAAAACCACCCCCCAAACCGCCGAGAATGCTGATCTTAAAAACAGGCAGCTGGACTGCCACAACAGTGAGCTGGCGGGCAGCCCCCGCTCCACGGAAGGAGAGACCCCCCGCCGGGGTGGCTGCTGGGACGTCCGGTGGAAGCAGCGGGGGGGAAGCCGGAACTGGGGAGGGAACCGCGCTGAGCGTGGGATCCGCCGCAGGACGCTCTGAGAGTCCCGCAGGTTCAACGCGGTTTTCTGCTGCTGACTCCGGGGTCTGCGGCGGAGGCGGCGGGGACGCACGGAAACACGCTGTTGCTGCATCCCTTGGCTCTGAAAGTGGCGGCAGGCATGGCCCGGGCAGCAGTGGAGCCGCGAGGAGCGGCGCTGTTGCTTAGCAACAGGTCAGTCGGCGAAAGTGCTGTCTCTTCTGCCTTCTCCGACACAGGCTCTGGCGGGGGCAGGGAGGCCGATGAAAGCCGGGCGGGACCTCCTGAAGAGGCGGAGACGGGATCTCCTGGAGTGACGGCTCTGGCAGGGGCGTGGAGGAAACCTCAGAGACCAGTGCCGCCCCCATGTCTGAAGGCGGAGTCTGAGAGGCCGGCACTGGCTTGAGCGGCCGCTCCCATTCCCCCGGAGAGAGAGAAGGGGGGGAAGGAGAACACTCCATCTGAGCATGCTCCGGAGCAAGAGTAAAAAAAACTTCTTCACGCCGCGAAGTCTCAGCCCCCCCCGCCGCGAAGCAGGGGGGGAAAAAACCCAAAGTCATCACCCACCGGGTCTTCTGCCAAGGGTGGTGGAAACGGAGCTTGGCCATAACAGTTAGAGATCCATTGAAAACAAGCTGCTCTGCGCTTCAGGACAGGGAAAAGCTTTATAAATGCTGGGTAGATAGAAGGCAACACGCGTCCCTTACTGTAGACGCACTGGATAATTGAGTCCATGCACTCCCAGACAAAAACATCTAAAGCATATAAGACATCAGCAAAGAACCCAAAAAGCTTTGCCCATCGAAAGAATTCATAGATATCTGTTTCTGACAAAAGGAAACCATCTTCTCTGCACCAATATTTCCAGAGGGCTATGAGTTTTTCCTCTGAAAGGGAGACTTGAATCTCTTCTGGCAAGGCATGTGTTTGCCATACGAACAGCCACAAGCTACGAAGGGCTGGTTCATCAGGGATAGAAAAGTGAACAGTACCTTTTGAAAGAGTCCAGCTTGCTCTGGCCAGCTCCACAGGTCTGCTGCTCTTTTCCATCATCTTTCCTGATGGTTTTCCAGAAGAAAGGTTCTCTTTGTGGTCAGCCTTGGCTGTGAACTCTGTCCAAATCTTCAGTTCTTCAGCTCCTGGCTTGAATCCACTTCTGTGGTCACTTCAAAGCAACCATCAAATGCCACACATACAGGATTTTTACCCAGTGCAGCAATTTTGCTCCTCTGGTCTTATCAGATTAATTTTTGCTCTTACACGAGGGGTCACCAGATATTACAGCGTCCTGTGTGGGCGCAGCTGGTGAGAGAGAGACGGTGAATCTTGTTTCTTGAATCAGAAGGCTGGATTTATTAATATATGATATAATACATTATAGTTATACTAATAGAATATAGAGAGAGGTTTGCAGAGCTGCTAGCTAAGCTAAGAATAGATAGAAAAGAATCTACAACAAAGTTGTGCTCAAGGACTCAGTCCCCTAGCTTGCACTGGTGATTGGCTCTTAATTATAAACATAGAAAATGAGCCAATCAAGGTGTTCCTGTTGCATTCCCCAGCAGCTGATAATAATTGTTTACCTTCTCTTCGGGGGCCTCTGGCCTCCCGAAGATGCAGAAATCTGAAAGAAAGGATTTCTATGGAAAAATGTCTGCGACAAAGTAGGGCTGGGGCTTGTGGCCTAGCAGGTGTGGCTCTGGGGTGTTTTGTGGAGAAAAGAAGAAACCTCACAACTTTATAAAAGTTGTAAAGCCCGGTATGCCTTTATTACGACGCGCACTGGACGCAAGCCTCCCCAAATGCATGCGTACCCCTGAAGACCTCAGGTCTCATTTTATCCCCCTTCCAAATGCATATGCATACAGTTTCACAATAGGTTCATACATATTCATTCCGCATGACATTTATCACTAGTTCATCTTTATCAAAGGAATTCCTAAGTCAGGGGCAAATTGACCTTGTGGTCATTTCTGTTTTTCTTTCTCTGTCGTCTTGCTGTCTCCAGCATCCGACTTTTCCTTCTGCTTTGGCCTCACAGACTTTTCACCTCTCCTAGACACTTCACCTAATTCACAATGGATCTCTACTCTGTCTCATTCCCCCCTTTCCTAGGAAATAAGTAAATTCTTTTACTTAATGAAAACCCCCATGACAATAAGTGTCTTTTAATGCTTCACCATGTACGTTTGATAAAGAGGTTAATACAGCTATTCATTGTAATATTCTCCAGTCCCAAATTAGCAATATAATAGATAATCCTAAGCTTATCCCAACTAATATTAGTAAAACTACAATGGGGTGGCACAACTTATTAAAGATTCCATTTGCAGTTGGTGACCACCCAAAGATCACATCCCACCAGTGATGATCCATATTTTGTTTTATTCTTTGTAGAACTCTGGTTATCTCCTTTGTATCATGTTGGACAGTATTTATGGTTTTCTTTCCACTTTCTTGGATTTCCTTTAAGATCTCCAATAGGTCTTGGTGCTTAATTAATTGTTGTACTAATGTAGGGTTCATCCCAATAGGAGTAGGTGGTAGTCTGTGATACATCATGTAGTTAGCTTTAATCAGCTGGTGGGATGTCACTGGGGCCAAGTACGAAAAATCACATCCGATAATCTTAACAAAATTACAAATACAGAAATTAGAATGATTTCTACTAGACAGAATAAAACCATTGCTATCAATTTTTACAGCAGCACAGGAGCATAGGCAGCTCTCAGACACCCTTTTCCAGTATATACGAGCACAGTTTTCTGGTCAGTGACTGCATGAATTTCAAAGTGACAAATACTCTCTTCAGTGTCCAAACACACATCTTGGGCATTAATAGTATTGCTTTCACAAATGAGTCCCATCTGTTCTCTAGTAATGCAGGATTCTAAGTTTACTATCTGCCACTTTTCATTCATCTTTCGTGCCCACACTCTATGTTCTAAAGGGTAGAGTATTGTTTTTTCATGGTTTAATCCTAGGGCAACGATGGGATGGATAACATAAACAGTGGCATTATGTATGGTAAGCACAAAGGCAGTGGCCACATTAGAAACAGGATCATAGGTGAAATTCACCATAGTCCACCAGGATTGAAACTTCCTTTCAAAATCAATTGCATTATCCCACACAATTTTCCGAATTTCAGCTGGAAAATTACCTTCACCCCCTTCTCGTATGCTTGCATCTATAACTGTGCTTGTATACAACTGAAAGCTAAAGACACATTATCTTGAACTGTACTAAGTGTTTCTACTATTAACTTGTGGTCTTGGTCCCTGGCCTTTTCATACTTCCTTACTTTGGCAGTACTTTGAAATCTGCCACTGGCTAGTTCCTAATGCCAATAGAGATTACTATAAAGGCTGCTTCAATTTTGTTAGGCTACCTGCTGCAGTGGCCAGTCTATTCATCAGTATTTCTGAATCAATTCCATTTAAAACTCCTAATCCTGTCCCTAATATGCCAGTTAGATGTTTGTTATGGGGAACAGGAACTGCTTTCTGTCCATGACCATCCCTGCCAGAGGGATGTGCTGGGCTCACACTGCAAATTCAGACACACTTCACAAGTGTATCTGACAGAGGTTTAGGTCATACTTGAAGCAGATGTTTATTCTGAAATGTAAGCCATCCTATTGATGACCCAGCACTTTACTTTGATTTCTTCTCCTCTGATTCCTTGAAGTGTCCACAGTTCCTGTTCCTGCTATTCTTGCTCTTCATATACCTGATTCTCATGGATTACTACAGTAGATATGTTTAAATCTTTTCTCTCGGAAGGTTTTCTCATGGATCTAGTATACTGATTAAAAGCCTGGGACCAAGGCCATCCAGCATTGCTTTGGATAGAGGTACTCTCTAGTTCTAAAACTTCAGTTATAATTACATACAAAGCAATTCTGTAAATTAAAGTATGAACTACTCCCGACCACAGTATACTCATTTTGCCTGAGTAAGTTTTAGTCTCAGTTCATTGTCTCCTGGTGTCACTCCTGAAGGGGCTTCTGGGCCTTCTTCACCCGAGAGTGATGGATCCAGGCATTCTGCTCCTTGATTTTGATTGCAGTGAAGGTGGTGAGAAGTACTTGCAGTGGTCTCTCCCACTGTGGTTCCGAAGTCTTCTCTGTAAGAGACTTAACATATACATCATCCCCAGGCTATCTAACTCCCTGCTCCGAGTTCCAGCCACATGTTTCTCAATTACTCTGAGCTGTTTGCTTAAAGCCACCATGTGGGTGGACATTCTGGATATTCCCTTTGTATTCTATATGGTCTTCTATAAGGCATTCCAAAAGGATTCAGCATTCCTTTAGCTCAAGGTTTAGTTTGAATTTGCAATAGTGCTAGTGGAAGAGCTTGGGCTAGGGTAGATTAACTTCCTGCCCCAGTCTTACAATCTGCTGCTTAATCAAATGATTCATTCTCTCCACCTGGCTGCTTGACTGGGGGCGGTATGGGGTGTGAAGTTCCTAATCTATGCCCAGATGGCTACTAATCTGTTGCACTATTTTGGAAATGAAATGTGATTCTTTATCTGAGGATATCGTGGCTGGAACTCTGAAGCGTGGTATTATTTCTTGTAAAAATAATCTGGTCACCTCTTGAGCTTTGACAGTTCTGGTGGGGAATGTTTCTGGCCACCCTGAAAATGTATCTATCAATACCAGTAAATACTGATACCCCCCTTTCCTTGGGAGTTCTGAAAAGTTAATTTGCCACTGCTGTACAGGCCCATGGCCTCTCCCAGTCTGACCGAGTTTCGGCCGGGGGGTATTTTTGGGGTTAGTCTGGAGGCAAGGATCACATTGTCGGCTTACCTGAGTGATGGTGGCATATAAATTCCTGACAACGATACAACGATTGTTTCAATCAGATGTGTGTTCTAGAAAGCCTGTGGAAATAACTGCTTCAAAGTCAACACTTCATTTCAATGCACTCTGTATCACTGGCAGCCTTGGTCATTTTGAGAAAGGAGCCACACTCTATAAAAGGCTTTTAAGTAGTTAGGCCGTAGTTTTCTAGTGCTCTTCCTTCACTAGTAACCACAAAAATGGGAAGGGATTACTAGCTCTCTTTCAATGGTAGCCCACCCCTTGCAGTTGTACGTCTCTTTTGATTAGTATTATTGTATTATGGCTTACCTTCGAGGAAAATCTGTACCTCACCCCTTGCTGCTTTCTTTGCCTCTCAATCCGCCAGCTCATTCCTTTCCTCCAATTTTAAGCTCACTCTCTGGTGTGCCTTAATAGGCTTTTTCAGGTAGCTGAACTGCTTCCAACAGCTGGATTGTCTCTTCTTTCCCTGTGAGGTCAGCAGTCCCCTCTCCTTCCAGATGGCTCCCTGCGCATGTATGACTCCAAATGCATACCTCGAGTCTGTGTAGATGTTTATTCTCCTCCCTTTTGCCCTTTCCAGGGCACGGGTCAGGGCAATTATCTCAGCCTTCTGCGCAGAGGTCCCTGTTGGTAAGGGTCCAGACTCAATTACCTCTCTGTAGGTGGTCACTGCATACCCAGCATGTCGCTTCCCATTGGCAAGGTAGCTGCTCCCGTCAGTGAACCAGGTCTCTGCATCGTCCAGAGGAGTGTCCTTTAGGTCTGGGCGGCTGGAGTAGGTAGCTTCAATGGTCTCTAGGCAATCATGGTGTACTGCTTCTCCTTGATTTCCGCTGAGAAAGGAAGCTGGGTTGACAATATTAGTCACCACTATCTCTACATCATCTTGCTCTACCATGATGGCCTGGTATTTCAGAAACCTCTGTGGTGAAAGCCAGTGGCCACCCTTTACTTCCAGTACTGTGGACACTGTATGGGACACTAGCACAGTCATTTTTTTGTCCCAGGGTAAACTTGCGTGTCTCTTGAATATTCAGCACAACTGCTGCTACAGCTCTGAGGCAACCTGGCCAGCCCTTGGCTATTGCATCTAGTTGCTTAGAGAAGTAAGCAACTACCCTTTCAGTATGGACCCAAGTCCTGAGCCAATATTCCCAGGGCAATTCCTTGCATGGAAAAATAGAAAGAATGGTTTACTTATATCTGGAAGTTTCAGAGCTGGAGCTGACATGAGGGCACTCTCTAGCTGGCGAAAGGCCCGTGTGGCGTCTTTTGTCCACTGGAGATCTCTGTTTCCATTGGCAATAAGAGCATAGAGGGGTCTGGTGAACAGTCCATAATTATAAACCCACAGCTGGCACCACCCTGCCATGCCTAAGAAGGCTCGGAGTTCTTTCATTGTCTGGGGTTTCAGGGTTTGGCATAGGGCTTCCCTGCCTTAAAGTCTGCTCCTCAGCACTCACTTCTTACCCCAGGTAGATTACCATCTGTCTCACTACTTGTGCCTTTTTCTTTGAGACTCTGCATCCTTCGAGTCCTAGGAAATTCAAAAGGCTTACCGTCCAGGCTTCTCTCGCTTCCCTTGTCCGAGTGGCTACTAGAAGATCGTCCACGTACTGCAACAGCCTCCTTCCCTCTTGTGGAGCTTCCGAGGACTCTGGGTCTTTGTGAGCTGTTCTCCAGTCGGAGTGGGGAATTTTGAAGCCTTCAGGCACATGGACTATGTGAGCTGTGTTTGAATGCAAAAATTTTCTGGCTGGCTTCGTGGATAGGGAGGCAAAAGAAGGCATCTCAGGCCTAAAACAGTGAACCAGGTTAGCTCAGGTGCGAAACAAGTTAGTAAAGTATATGGATTTGCTACCACAGGGTATAAATTCTGTGTCATCTTATTAACAGTCCTTAATCCAGTACTATCAGTTATTGGGCTGATTCCTTCCTTATCTTCTTTTTGAGGGTACTACTCAGTTCTCACTAGTTGTGTTCTTTCCTTAAGCTTGATTACCATGGGGGGCATCTTTCATTCTCCCTGGTACAGCAGAGGCCCATAACCTTGAAAACACTTATTTACTTATTCTAATATCTCCTTACTAACGTCTTTAATTTCGGTGTCTGTTAATGTTAAGCCTAACATCTTTATATCATTTGCCTCCAGAGTAACCTTTCTCATTTGAGAATGTTTAGCAAATTGAGCGAATTGTACAAAAGCTTTTAGGTACACATAGTACACATATTACTTTAAAGGTTTGCAAAAGTATGCCTTCTCAGACTGGCCAGTTGTTCAGTTGTTCCCCACACTACAACATAAACATTCTCCACAGGTACTAAAGCTTTATTTAAAACTGAATATATGGCCCTTGTATCGACTAAAATTCTTCCCTTTTGGGGAGGTCATCTTTATCCTCCCTCCCTTACCTTGGGACCTTAACAAATCATATGTATTCATTTTGCGAACTGTGATTGCTTTGCATTTCAGCATGATAATCTTTGTTTGACTTCACACATTGCCATCTTATGCTGTATGCTGAACAAAACATTTGATTTGCTTTCTCTTTGCCTTGTTCTCCTTTTCAAGGGCCAAGACCAGAGGGCAGTCTGATGTCACAGTCTCTTTGCCATTCTGGGTGATTTCTTAAAACAAAAAGACATTTCAGCATACAAAAACCCCATCCCATTTATCTTCCTATTTTAAAACAGTACTAACTGCAATGAAGTATTATAAATCTTTTTATTTTCTGGGCTGCTCCTGCTAGCAGCCTTCTCCCAGTGAGTCCCTCCCAAAAGGGGCTAATTTAGGAACCTCTTTGCTCTGGTCAGTTCTCATTACCTCTTTCTCCCTGCCCTATCTCGCTTCCACTCAAACCTCTTTTCACAGACCTTCACAGTAGTTTCTCAGTTTTCCTCCTACACACACACAGCTCCAGGTGGCAGGTATCAGATGTGATTCCCACACACAAGCTCTAAGACCTTAGGTTCTGAATCCACTTGATCAGAAACCTCTAATTTACACTTGGGGCATGTGCCCTGACGCTTATTAGAACTAGCGTTTCTCACAAACACCGCACTGCAATAATACCTGCACATCCAGCTTTTGCCCACAGGTCATTCCCATGTTCCCTGGGGAGACAGGGCAACCAGAGCTGTCCCTGTGCTCAGGGGACAGCCACTGTCACCTCGTGCAGCGTGCCAGCCTCTTGATGCACCAAAGGCTCCCCGAAATCGCCCACAAAGGCAGGCTCTTCTGTTTGTTACAGAGAATTTTAAATCCCTACAGCAGACTATTCTCAGTCCAGACTTGCTATGGTACCAGCTGAAGTCTCATTAACTAATTCATCTCTTCTATCTAAACTCTGTTTTACAAAATTAAGCACTGTATCTACTTACACTTGTTTTACTGCCTTGCAAAAAAGGCTGTACTTGTCACAGCCGAAAGTCTGATATGCCCACAGGCACAGACACACATGTGCACCCCCCCCCCTTTTATCTCAAATTCACTAGAGCCAAGGCTTGAATTGCTGTGAGGGGGAGAATTCTTGGAATTCCTTTAACTCGCTTTATCGTAGTTAAGCATAAATCACCATACTATAGTTCTCCTGTGTAAAATGCTACTCTTGTTGCAACAAAATCTTAAAATTTCCACAAACACCACTATACAATCTGAGAATCAAATTACCACAATGCAGCGGAAGAAAATCACCACACAAAATCACTGGGAAAGGGCATATCTCTCAAAGTGCTCGCTTTTCTCAACACAACACAGCATACCATAATTCGGCATTTACTCACATCAATTTTTCCTGGACACAATCAAAATAACAGCACACAGTCTAGAGATCAGGTCCAAACATCCAAGGCAAAGGAACTCTCTGAGCTCATACTCACGGTTAAAATGTACCAAATCTATGCAAATCACTACATTTAAACACAATAAATACCATCACTGATGTTCCTCCACTTGCTTCTCCGCGGGGCACTTCTCTCCCTGCCCCCACAGCCTGCTGCAGCCAGTGCCTCAGGCCTCACTCAGCTGCTTCAAACATGGGTAGTACTCACCCCCCCCGCACTGTAGGGCACTGTAGATTTACCCTCTTTTATATACCACACACTTATACACTTGCACGATTAGAAACACAGTGCACTCACCACACAATGCATTGACCATACAGTGACACAGTGTCCGGACATCACATACACATAGAAACAAAACACATGTGGGCTCAGCAGTTCTGCTCTATCAGAACAATGAACCCCCAATACACACATACACAGGTTCACCCGGCTCACTCCCAGAGCCACTAGCGGTTCCGCTCTATCAGAACGATGAACCCTGTCTCTAATACAGCTGCTCCATCAGCTGAACCCAGACGTCTCTGGGTGGTTTACTCCCTTGCTCTCCTTTCCCTCCCCCAGAGGCCCCTCAGTACAGACCGTATCTTCCTCCACAGGCCAGCAGGTCGTTGTCTGTCTCCGCAGGTGGCAAGCGAGACAAGTGGAGCCCCACCAGGAAAAAAATCCTAGGGCACGACTTGGAGGTCCGTCTATCCCCCCTGCCCCTGCGGGGACAGAGATCTCCTACCTGGCTTGCCATAATGTTTTGCCGAGAAAAGAAGAAACCTCACAACTTTATAAAAGTTGTAAAGCCCGGTATGCCTTTATTACGACGCGCGCCGGACGCAAGTGTCCCCAAAAGGCATGCGTACCCCTGAAGACCTCAGGTCTCCTTTTATCCCCCTTCCAAATGCATATGCATACAGTTTCACAATAGGTTCATACATATTCATTCCGCGTGACATTTATCACCAGTTCTTCTTTATCAAAGGAATTCCTAAGTCGGGGGCAAATTGACCTTGTGGTCATTTCTGTTTTTCTTTCTCTGTCGTCTTGCTGTCTCCAGCATCCGACTTTTCCTTCTGCTTTGGCCTCACAGACTTTTCATCTCTCCTAGACACTTCACCTAATTCAGAATAGATCTCTACTCTGTCTCAGGGGACTGTGACATGCCAGGGCATAGGTCACTGTCACTGCCCTCCGCAGCCCTGGCTAGCTCTGTGATGCTCCAGGGACAATGGCAAGAGTGGGGAACTGGCTAGGTTAGGGTTTTGCCTGAGCCAGAACCTCTAGGCCAAATGCCCAGCAGAAGGGACCCCTGCAGGACCGAGTGAAGGAAGCAGAGGAGGCTCTTCTGTGGTGTAAAGTGCAGCAAATTCATCAGGAGAGGAAGGGAGAAGGTTCATAGCTGAGAATTCCCAAAGGGAACAGATGTTCAAAGAACCCCCAGCACCCCTGTGACTGGGTTTTTAAAATCTTTCAAAACAGGGGTTGGACACCATATAGAACCAATAAGCAACTCTTGGGGTGTGGTTTTGAGGGTTACAACAAATCAGAAAAAGGGGAAGAGAGAGCGTTGGGATAGGGATTGGATCTTAGGGTGAGGGACAGGGAACTTTCTGGAACAAAGGGTAGGGTTTGGGCTGATGGATGGGGCAAAGGAGCCAGGTTGTCTTGACAGACAGGGAAAAATCTGGTGAGGAGGGAGGGGATTCCTTGAGGGACACTTGGGTAGGAGGGCATAACATAGGGGAGAGACTAACTGTAATAACTCGGGGAACACTTGAACATACCACTATATAGCAGAACATTTGGCTCAATAAACTAACACACTGCAACACAGAAATTCAGGCTTTCAGCAGCTGAGAGGTGGCACTATTAGAACTCGCAGCAGCTGGTGAAAGCCATCTCTCTCCTTCAGGTTCTTGCTGTGTGGGAAGGTGCTGCGAGTTGTGGTGGCTGCACTCCCCCTTTGCTGGGAGGATGATCTGTACCAGGGGAAAGCAGAAAGCTGCCGTGGTAAGCAGAACATGCTCACAGCATTACAGTTCAGAGAATGGCACTGCCCCTGAAGGGCAAAAAGCTTGAAAGCATAGAATTCTGTGCAGAACCATTGCACAAATTTTCTCTTCTAGAACATGCCCATTTTTGTATACGGTAGATGAATACACTGGGTTTTATAGAATACATGGGTTTTTTTCTTAAGGTTTTTGGGAGAACTCTCAAGTTTATTTCTGTTTGTATTTTACATCCAGCATGCATACAGGTTTTTTTTTAAATTATCATTTTTCTTTAGTAAATACTAAGGGAAAAAATACCTAAGCATTTTTTAATCCTTTGGGATATTGTGATTAATATTCTTAGAAAGAAAACCTTGTTGAACAAGTGTGAAAACACAGAGAGAGGGAAAATAGCATAAAAGTCTTTTAGAACAGGACATGTAATAAAGACTGCAGAACTGAGTAATTCCTCCAAGGGCAGAATTAGCAAGATATATCACCAAGAATACCTGCCAAGATACTTCCTTAAATCAAGGGAAATGTGACCTGCAGCCATACGAAATACAGCCAAAGCAAATGAAAACCTTTGGAAAAGAGGGAATTTTGCCGGTGACATCAGTCTGTCTGGATAACTGAGGGATGCCCATCAATATTGCACTACAGTCTTCAATATTTGCAATGTCTTTTCTCCCAATTTCTATGAAATGAATAAGCTGCAGTTGTTTACCATTAACTTAAGCTCTTAGGGGAATTACCAAGCACCATGTATGTTTTTCTGTAGCTGAGCAGGACTTGAGTTTCCCAAATCTTCTACAAAGCAGAAGGGAATCACACAGTTACTTGTGCTAATGTTAATGAAGGGTTTAATGAAAGGAGGTGAATGAGAGCATTGCATTGTAAAACTTCCACATGCAAGAAAACAGGAGTCCACTTAGAGTAAAACATATAAGGCTAGCATAACATCAGAACAGGACAAAATGAAATTGCTAGACTGATGCATCAGAAATTAGGTGTATCATTTCTGATACATCTGCATGCATTTGCAAGCTAAAAGAGAAAATGAAGGGCAGAGATAATAAGGAACAAAGATTTTAAAATTGCACTGTGCAGAAGAGACACACAAACCACCAATGTGAACAGAGCTGGGAGATCCAGCTTGGAGATGGATTAGAGTGGAATCCATTCACTGAAGGTCTCTGGTGCACATGAGTGTAAAGACTGAGGTAAAAAGGAAAAAAGTTTAATTTCTGAAAGGTATTTAGATTGCTGGAAGCATTGTCTAGAGATCTAAAAATCTAAAGCCTCAGAGAATCTGAACCTAAAACATCCCCATATGGATTGATAAGGTATGATGTGCACATCTCTGCTGTTCTCAGAGTCAATGAAATTGACAATGAGTGTCTGGAAATTAGGAATGCCCACCCAGATTTTATCTCCATTACTTTAAGAACACCTTAATAAGGCACTTCAGGAACTGAACACTGAGATTCTCACCCTGCTCTATTTACTTTACATTTGAATACAGGCTGGTAGAAGGAGAAATCAGGCTTTAATTTCTCCCCAAATGACCTGTTGCACTTTCAGGTTAGGAGTAGATGTAAAATTCAGCTAATCACTCTCTCTATCCATGAATATTCCACTATTGAACTGACATACAGAACATCCTTTTTCTCTTTTGTACCTTCCTAAATGGTGCCCAATGAACAGGGCACTTGCATAAATCTCACAGAAAATCACCAAAATTGCTGAAATTAACACTCAATTCCATGGTAAAAGCTTCTGAGAAAAGGCTTGACAGAATCACTGAACAAACTGAAACTTGGAAGAGAAACACACATTTCAGCACTGATCAAGGGGAAAGAGAAAGAAATGCTGTAAAAGTTCCAACTGGAAGGTAAGGAGAAACACAGGAAGCACAGAAAGAACAAGGCCCTGTCAGGTGACCTGTGCAAGGTGACTTTGTGCCCCAGCACTGTTAGAGGACATTCCCTGTCATTGGTGCAAGCAGCTGGAGACATAAATGCTGATTGATTTGGGGGCCACAGTCTTGATAAGTGCAGAGGTGGTTCAATAACCTGATATGAGGGAGTTCCCTCAGAGCAACTGGGATGCCAGAAAGAAGTGAACAGCTCACCACAGCCTGGCCCACTCAGCTGCTTTTCCTTCTGATCCTCCTGGGGAGGCTCTGACATTTCCTCTTCCCTGATGGAAGTGCAGCTGCTGCCAAGGGAAACGTCCCCACCCTCACTCAGTGTTCCCTTTGCTTGCCAGATGTCCCATCTTGCTGTCCCTGTCCAGGAGAGCTGCTCTGCACGGGAGGAGGAGACCGAGGGAGAGCCTGGGAACATCGGTGGCTGCAACCCCTCCTGATCTAGCGCTGTTTATGGATGTGTAGTTAGATTTGGATAGTTACAAGTATAGGGATATTTACACACACTGACTGATATTTGCATAGGGATATTATATATGTATATTATTATATTGATGTGTGTATATTCATCTGTTTACGTACTTGTACAGCTCTGTAGCTGTGCATTTCTGTTGCTGGGGTTGTATGGATTTTTTAATTGGTCCATTGATATTTGTGTATTTATAGACAGGTTTGTTATGTTTGTATTATATTGTCATGTTATATGTCATGAAATATGTAATGCATGTTTACATCTCTATATTGTTATGCCTATACATGTATTTACTTCTGTTTATTATGTATGGAGTTGTATAGTTCTAAAATTCTGTTTATTTAGTTCTGGATCTGAGTTCCTTTACAGAGGGATATTGCTGTTTCTGTATTTGTATATGGGCTGTACGGTGTAGTAATATGTAATAAATTAAATTGTTAAACTTCAATTCAGTAACTTCAATATTTGTGTACAGTGAGTTGTTGCAGAGGGTTGAAATAAAGTAATTTTTTTTTTCACAGAAGTTGATATCTGTATATATTTAGATAGCGCAATTCTCACAATAAATTAGATTTTATTCATAAATTGATATTTCTGTGTTTCTATATTGGTAGCACAGGTGTTGTAATTTAAAATAAAATTTCATTTTTAAACATAAGTTCATGTTTGTGTATTTGTACATTAGTAGTGCGGGTGTAACTATCTGCAATCAATGCAATGTTTCCACTGAAGTAAGTGTAGATTTGTGCTACCCAAAGCCATAGGCAGATGTAAATGCTGGAGGATTCTGGCCATGCAAATCTCCGGCCATGCCCAGCACATGCCCCACCTGCACTCAGGCTGGGCAGGGGAAGCGCAGATTTGGGCTGGCAGCAGAGCCCCACGTTGGCTCAGAACTCACTGCAGAGGCTGCTGAGAAAACTCTGGGGCTCCACTGAGCACAGAATGCAAGCAGGAGCCACCCAGGGAGGACAAATCCCTCATCCCACGGGCAGCTCTTGAGGAAAGGGCTCCAAGAGTCCCCCTGAAGCTCATCCCAGAGACCAGAAGCCAGCAGGGATCCTGAGCCAGCTCTGCTGCCTTTGGCAGCACTTTGGCAAATGAGCTGCAGCAAGGGGGAGGCAGCAGTGACTGTGACTGATGCAGGCTGGGGATGAAGGAAGGGCCATGGACACAAGCGCTGAGATGCCCCAAAATCCAGAAGGAGGCTGGAGAGCTGGGAATCAACTTGGCATTTCAGTGCCAAGCTCTCACAGGCACTGAAATGATGGAATCCCTTTGTGTGAAGTTACCTGGAGGAACTGACAAGGGAGCTGCTGCTAGGATCAGCAGTAGCAGAAAGCAAAAATGTACAAACACTAGGAGATCATCTAATATCCCCCACAAGCAATGGCTTCAAAAATGATCTCATATATTCATTACATTATTATATTATATATTGCTATATATTATTATATTACGTTATATTACGTTACATTATATTATATTAATCAAAATATATAATATATAATAGGCATGAAATTTAATGCACATGTATTCTTTGACAATTTTAATTTTTGGTATATATTTTCATTTAAGATATATATTTGAAATAGCCTTTCAGCTTGGGAGAGTGAAGATTTACAACAGTGCAAAACCATCTGCCCACACAGCAGTCAGCCCCTGGGTGCGTGCACGCACAACCACCCACTGTGCTTGCTCTTCTCAGCATCTCGGGTCTGCTGTTTGCACAGAATTGGGATGAATTTAAGTCGACAGGGCCACGAGTGGGGTGTCCACCTTGTCATGAACACTCACATGGCAACAAACAACACAGAGCTCTCAAATCACATTATCACGTCATTTCATTCCTGCTGGGCACTGAGGAAATCTTAAAGGACACAGAAATGGGGTGGAAAACATTGGCATCATGCTACTGCTGGTATCCTCCTGGAGGAAAATCTCTTCAAAGCTTTCCAAAACCTAGGAAAACTGCTCAGCGCTGGTAGCCCAATTGTGAATGGCTTTCTTGACTTGGCAAATCTGGGGTGTTAACAATGGATTCTATCCTTGATTCAAGTCACCTGCCCTCACCTGCAAACAAAAGCACCATCTGCAGCAGCAGCTACATCAGTCAATTTTCTCAAAAAGCTGTGTTAAATTTGGGAGAGGAAAGGAAAACACATCAAACACTGTGGATTAATGACAAGACTCTGAGGAACAGTTCCAAAGCAAAGGGCAGTAGCTTCTCTCTGGGGCACTCCTTGTGCTCCAAGGCAGCCAGGCTGCCCTGGCTGCCCAGGACCCTGCGCCCCGCGGGCTCTGCAGAGCTGCACAGCGGGGAGGCAGCTTCGGGCACCTCAGCCCCTGGGCAGGACGGGCTGCTTGCTCTGCAGGGCTGCCTGTGGGCAAAAGCAGGGTGCTGGCCTTCTGCTCTTGGCCCTAGCCTGGCCTTGCAGGACTAATCCTGTTCCCTGTCTCAAATGTGCTAAGACAGACTTGTTTGTTTGCAGCTCTGCACAGGTGTGATTTGCACCACAAAATACTGAAGGACTAAGGCCTGAACCACAGACCCTGACTGAAGCCTCAACAACAGGACCTGAGCCAAAGCTGCCCTCTAGATGACCTTCCCAACCCAATGTTCTATGTAACCAAGTGTTATTATCAAAAGGATTGTTGCATCCATTCACTGGTGAAACACATTTTCACCTTTCTGCATGAGGAAAATGGACAAGGCCACACCTGGCCTTGGTTCCTCCTTGAGCCCTGGGCAGGCTCGGGGAGAAAACCAAGAGGCGAATGACACCAGCTGTGTCCCCAGCAGAAGCTCTAGCACATTGCTCGCCCAGCACGATCAGAGCTGGGCTACTCTCACAGCGCACTCGGGAGCCTCATGGCCGCCAAAGGTGGAGGCACCGCAGGATTTCCCGGTTCCCGGCCATGGCTCTGCAGGGCTTGGCTGGGACAGCTTCCCCCAGCTGATGTGCAGCTCTGGATGAAGGGGAAACCATTGGGCTACCTGGTGGTGGATCTTCCTTAATCACCAGAGGCACCCTTTTGTAATAATGCTGAGGTGCATTGCTTAGATTATCCTTTCCTGACTCTTTTTTGCCCTTTTGCATTACAGTAAATTGCACTGTTCCTTCAGCTGGTGTCTGTGTCTGCATCTCTGACCCTCTCCACCATCAAAACAAACACACAGCCAGTTTAGCACGAGACCTGTCTCTCTGCCAGCTCATCTCTCGGCAAACATCCCTGATGGCCATCTCCACAAATGAAATTCCCACTTTGCAACTTCCTTTGCTGCAGGCAGGTGAGAAAAGGAGCCACTCCCAGTTCTGGACACCTCCAGAAACCAGCTGCTTTCAGCAGTCACAACCCTGAAATATCAATCTCCTTCCTTAACTTGCCACTGGGAGCTCCCACCAAGAGGCTTTTTGTCCAAGGATACCCACAGAAGAGCTGGAGAAGGGAGCAGTTTGAAACACAACTGCTTCAGTGTTTAAACCTGTCTTTATCAAATGAGCACCCACCAACCTGTCCCAAAGGGAAAGCAGGCAGGAAAGAGAAGCTCCTCTCCCACAACCACAAACTCTGTGCTTCCTTCTGTTCCAGCTGGAGAGTGGAGGCCATGGGCTGCACCTCACTTTGGGAAGGAGCCCTGAGAATTGGCCTGATGTGGGAGGGTGTCACAGTGCTTGCAAGGGTTGCAGGATGAAGAGAGAGACGAGAATGTTGACCTCATGTTCAGAAGGCTTGATTTATTATTTTATTATATATATTACATTATGACTATACTAATAGGAATAGAGAGAAAAAGTTCTCAGAAGGCTAGCTGAGCTAAGAATAGAAAAGGAATCAATAACAAAGCTGGTGTCCCGGCAGAAAGCGAGACCCAGCTCTGCTGTGAGTGGTCAGTGAATCCAAACATCCACAGAAGACCAATCACGCATCTACCTGTTACATTCCAGAGCAGCAGATAACCATTGTTTACATTTTGTTGCTGAAACACCTCAGCTTCAGCAGGAAAAATCCTAACCAAAGGCTTTTAATGAAAAGATGTCTGTGACATGTCACCTTTCTTTTATTTATTTAAATTAGAAAGAAAAGTGTTTGTAATTTTCTCTTCCGTGCACATGCAGAGGAAAAAACAAACACTTGACAGGTTATCTGTTGCCAATCCAAATCAAGTGCTGGTGTGAAATGAACAGGCAATTTCTTCACCTGTAGAACATACAATTCTATCAAATCACTAAAACAATCTTACAGTATAGAAAATGCAAAAACAATGCAAACGAAATCCAAGTCCAAACAGCTGAGTTTCAGGAAAAAGTCCATGGACTGAAGATGTTCTTCTTTGACATATCTGAAAGTCCTTTTTGGTCCTGAAACTGGCTTGCTGCAGAAAAGTCCATCAATAGTTATCAAAAGTCCATTGACAGTCATAAAACAATTACAAACAATTTTGAGAGAACTTCTGGAATATCCTTTTTTGGCCCTTCAATGCTTCAGAGCTGCTGCCAGATATTTCAACTCTTTTTTTTTTTTTTTTTTTTGTGATCGAAAAGAGCAGCAGCAGCAGAGCAGCCAGAGAAAGGCCCTGGGGGGCCCTGGCTCATGGAGAGGGACTAGGAACCCCAGATCTGGCCCACAAAAAGGCAGGCCAGGCTGGAAGGGGAAAGCAAAACCCCCAAAGCCATCAGGAGGCCAGGCGATGGTCCTGGCCCAGGGATCTGGGCCCAACAACCCCAGGCCAAACCCACGAGGCAGGATCTGCATTTCCACAGGCCTGCACCCTGCTGCCAGTACAATGGCAGAATTGGTGGTGAGATGCTTCCTTACGCCAAAACCACTGAGGCATGCCAGCAGCAGGGAAATAGAAGAAGCCCCAAGAACCCTCATCTCGGGTCTAGGAATGTTTTTTCCCCACAACAAACAAGCGATGATCACTTCCTGCTCTGCCCTCTGCCTCTGCAATGCAAATGCAACAGGTGTGTCTCCCATCTGCCTCACGGCACCACCCACTCCCGGCTGGGGACCAAAGGCAGAACTTTCAGGACCCACCTGCCCATCGCTGCTAGGGCGTGCAAGGAGCGGCAAAGATGGCAACCTCCAAGGGACAGCAACTGACCAAACATCCCCCAACCCGCTGAGAACGCTGATTTTGAATGCCAGCAGACGGGCTGCCCCTGCCCCCAGCTGTCAGGCCATGCCTGCTCCACGGAAGGAGAGACTGATGCCCTCTTCCCCTGTCCCAGCTCTCCCCGCAGGGGCAGTCCCGGGACAGCCCAAAAAACTTGGGGGGGAAATCGCACTGGGTGCAGGAACTGCTGAGACAGCTGCTGCCGGGAGTGGCGGGACTGCAGGCTGCTCTGCCTCTGCGGGAGAGGCTGGCGGGCACAACATGGGGTCGGCAGTGTCTTCTGGCCCTGGCTCTGGGGTCAACTGCAGAGATGCAGGTACAGAAGCTGGTGGAGTGCGCACGGGAGGTGGAGGAACAGTCGGGAGGGGTGGCAGTGGAGGATTGCTGTTGCTTAGCAGCCACAGGGAGCGGTGTTTCTGAGCTCTCAGACTCAGGCGAGGAAGCTGGGGGAGGCACCGGTGGGACCGCCCGGGGAGGCGGCCGCAGGGCAGGTCTGGGAGGCGGCCGTGCTGGCCTGGCAAGGGGGGCCTCGGAGACTGGTGCCGCCCCCATCTCTGAGTGAGGTGGGGTCCAAGAGGCCAGCTGTGGCGGGGCCTGCCAGGCTTCCAGGGGTGGTGCTCGCAGGGCTGCCCAGGGCGGTGCTCGCAGGGCTGGCCAGGGCAGGGCCTGCAGGGTTGCAAGGGGCAGTGCTTGCGGGGCTGGCCAGGGCAGGGCCTGCAGGGTTGCAAGGGGCAGTGCTTGCGGGGCTGCCCGGGGTGCTGGCTGGGGCGGTGCTGCCCACTCCCATCCCCATAGAGAGGGAGAAGGGTGGGAAGGGATGGCTGCATCGAAGCATGCTCCAAAGACGCAGTAAAAAAACTTTTTTGGCTCTGGATGAAACTTTGCCCCCCCGGTGCAATTCAGGGGGGCTGGGAAGGAGCAGATCATCTTCCTCCAAAGGGTCTTCTCCCACTGAATTCGGGGGAAATGGAGCTTGCCCCTTGCAGTTAGCAATCCAGGGAAAAACAGCTGCTCTCCGTTTCAAAACTGGAAGGAGCATTCTGAATGCTGGATAGATCCCGGGATATCCAAACCCACGGTCCAAAACGAATTGGAAAATGGAATCCATGCACTCCCATACGAAAACATCGAGGGCATATAGCACATTTGTAAAGAACCCAAAAAGCTTTGCCCATCGAAAAAACTCATAGAAATCTGTCTCCAACAGGACAATTCCATCCTCTTCACTCCATTTTTGCCAGAGGGCAATAAGTGTCTCCTCTGAAGGAGAGAAAGGAACCTCATCCTCTATGGGACAAATCCTCCACATCATCAGCCACAAACTATGAAGGGCCGCATTTTAAGGAAGGGAAAAGCCAACAGACTCTTGAGAAAGAGTCCAGCATGCTCTGGCCAACTCCATGGTGCTGCTGTGCTGTCCAGACATCTTCCTGGAGGCTTTTCAGAAGGTTTTCTTTGTGGTCAGCCTTGCTGTGAACTCTGTCCAAATCAGGATCTTCAGTTCTTCAGCTCCTGGCTAGAATCCACTTCTGTGGTCACTTGTGAAGCAACCATCAATGCCACACATTCGGGGTTTACCCAGTGCAGCACTTGCTCCTCTGGGGTCTCATCAAATGATGATTCTTCAAACAAGGGGTCACCAGTTGATGGTTTGTCCTCCTCAGTTGGGGTTCACCAATTGTTTCTGGGCTTGCAAGGGTCTTCAGGGTGAAGAGAGGAGGCGAGAATCTTGACATCATGTTCAGAAGGCTTGATTTAATATTTTATTATATTTATTACATTATGACTATACTACAAAGAGTAGAAAGAAAGTTCTCCAAAGCTAGGTAAGCTAAGAATAGAAAAGGAATGAATAACAAAGAGCTGTGTCTCAGCAGAGACAGAGACCCAGCTCTGCCGTGAGTAGTCAGTAAATCCAAACATCCATCCGAGACCAATCACGGATCCACCTGTTGTATTCCACAGCAGCAGATAACCATTGTTTACATTTTGTTGCTGAGGCCACAGCTTCTCAGAAGGGGGAAAAATCCTAAAGAAAGGATTTTCATGAAAAGATGTCTGTGACAGGTGATCAACTTCCCATGCTCCCCTAAAATGTCACCAGGTACTGCTGGGAACAGATGGATCCACCACAGCCCAGTTCCATTTCTGTAGCCAAGGACTTGCATTTCTCATTTCATCAACCTAAGAGCATTTTCAGTGTCAGAACACCTCTGCCTTTCCCCATCAATCTTATAACTCAGAGATGCTCTTGGACAGGTTTGCACCCTGGATTGAAGCCCCCAGCTTGGACTGAAATCTCAGAGAGACTCCCAAGTGTCCTTGTGATGGCATTGGATGAAGGGAGATGCAGCTCCTTCCCTGGCTGCACTGACAGCATTGCCCAGAGCCAGGCACTGGGGATAGCGTCACTCTGAGCCAGCTGTGACCCCTGCCAGAGCCCCCAGTGCTGGGCAGCTGCTCCCAGCCCTGCGCTTTGTGGAGAGAACTGGGGCCAAGGCTGCAGAGCTGCCCCATGGCTCTGCTGCAGCTCTGCCTGCACAGGAGGGGCTGCACGCCTTGGAGCCCTGGCCCTGAGGGCAGACGCTTGGCTGAGGGACAGGAGGGAGGGGGCTTGTTCAGAGGGAGGGGCTGCATTGGAGGGGATCCTGTGGGCATCTCTAAACTCTCCCTGCCACAGCATTGCTGGGTTTTGTTTTCTCTCCTTCCCTGATCTTCTTTCTGCTTCCTGCAGATTTTCCTCTTGCAGGTGTTTCCCTGTGCCTGATCTCTCCCTGCCAGCACTCACAGACCCCAAATCTCTGTGCACTCTCCTTGGCCTTACAGAACCCTGCCTGTTTGCAGGACACTGGCTGGGGGCAGGTTCTGTTTGCAGCTTGGAGAAAGGACAGCTCAGACTGAGCCTGATGAGTCCAGCAAAGGTGATGCTGGTGCTGTCCATGGGCAGAGAGGCTGAAAGCACGTTAGGGATCTCCTGTGAACCTGCTGATCACTAAACATAACAGTTTGGATGTCTCAGATACTTGTCAAAATTCATAATCATCCTTTAATATTTATTCCCCCCTCCCTGCCATTCTCCAATATTAGAAAACTGAATACAAAGTCTTAGGAAATGTCTTGATTTTTATCAGAATCCTTGTCTTGGAAATACTCTAAGACTAATCAGAAACCCTCAGCATGTCAGAGTTTCATGAGCATTTAATTGACCCTGCACCAGAAATACTCAGAGCTGTACTCACAGAGTCTGTAGCCATTGGGATGTTCCAGCTTCAGGAGATCACTCCAGGAGCTGCAGCTGCATTGTCCTGCAGCCAGAGGTTCCTGTGCCAAGTGCTGGCTGTGATTTTGCTCCAGGCACTTCTCAGCACCTTCCCAGCCCTGACTGATTGAAGCTCTCTGTGCCTCTGTGCTGTGCCCAGAGTGGCTGCAGGCAGTGCCCCAGCCCTGCTTGCCTGGCAGAAGAGCTGCTCATCAAGAGAAATGTGCTTTTGAAGCTGCCTCTGGGCCAGGAGCCCAGCCCAGCTCAGCAGCACAGAACAAGGATTTTAATGAGCCTCTGGGGCTTTGTGCTCAGGCCCTGAGCATCAATCCCTGAGAGGGATCTGAAGAAATCTCTCCAGAACTCCAAGTCAGAATCCAACTCCAAACTTTCTTGGACTTTTAATGGGTCCCGCTGAGGGACACAACTGAGAAAGTGTCCCCAGGCTGAGCAGAGAACTGGAGGCAGTGATGACAGATGGGGACAAAGAGAAGCCAAGTCTTGGTGCCCTGGGGCACAGCAGGGTCTGTGCCACCAAGGGCTGTGAGGAGACACCTTGTCCTGAGGCTCTGGGGCCTCCTGGCACAACCCCAGCCAGGGTGGGCACTGTCAGCCCCTTGTCCTGCCCTCAGCATCTCCCCCTAGCCCACATCCCAGTGGCCTCAAGGATCTGCTGGAGGCAGTCCCTGGGGAGCCTTGCTCAGGAATGGCCCTGGGGGCTTCTTAATGCTCCCTGCAGGGACTGAAGGTTTTTCAAAGGACTTTGGGTTTTGCTTTTGCCTTGGAGTCTCTGAGAGGTTTGTGCAATCATGGCCTCCAATTATCTGCTTTAATTAGTCCCTGGAGATTCTTTGTCAGTAACAACCCTCAGTGGGGCTATGTCATGGTTTAGCCCTGGCACAAAGCCAGTGCCCCCATGAGAATACCCTCTCCCTGGTGTCTGCTGTGAGATGGGACCAGGAATAAGCAAAGCAGGCTCCAGCTTAGAAATAAAGAAAACTTTATTAACTAAATTACAAGAAAAGAAGAAAGAAAAAAAAAAGGGAAAAAAACATAAGGGAAAAAATGAAAAACAAAAACCTTACAAAAGCACTTTCCTTCTCCTCTCACCAAAATTTCCCAATGCAATACATTCCCCCAAATCACCAACTCTCAGTCCAGCACCACCCTTTAGAATACTCAATCTTCAGTTCATGAAGAGGAGTCCTTCTTGCACCATAGGCTTCCCCTGGAAACACGTTGAAACCTCGTGTGCTTCCATGTCACTCAGCACTGCCCAGAAAATCCTTTTGCCATCGTAACACCTTTCCTTCTAGGCCCAGTGCTCTCACCACTGTGCATGGACCAGAGCTGCTTCTAGGGTTGTCTTTCAAGGATGCCTTGTCTCACTCCAAAAAAGGCACAGTCTCTCCTTTGGGACATCTGCCCCCCTCAATTTTTTCACCTCCTGGGGCCGAGGGGTACCCACACTGAACCCTCCTGGTTCTGTGTGGGAACTCAGCACATTCCTGATGTGCAGAGTCACCAAGACAACCCTTGGGGGGCTCGGAAGTCCTGGAATGTTGCCAGAAGTGTTTGGTGGTTAGACTTTGATCCTGCACAGGAAGCAACACCTGTATGAGGATGGCAGGATCACACGGGGATAAATGGTGAAGGGATAGATTAATTATAGAGTGAAAACACAGGTTTTAGAATCTCGGTACAGGGGGGTTCTAGGAGACAAGATGGAGGAATTAGGGCATGTCCCGTCCTTCTTCTTCTTCTTCTTGTCATCCATCTTCGATGGTGATGGTGGCACTTTGAGATTGGTTCTTACTGAATGTGCACTTGTCAATAAGGGTGAGAGGTATTGGGGAGAAAAGGTAAATATCTGACATGTAGTTTTAGTATAAAGATAAGCGACCGCCCCAAGGGCAGTCAGTGTGCTCATGGCTGGCTTGCTGTGTGGACCTCTGTTGGGCCGGGAGAAAATATTGTAGATAAGAATTAATAAGCAACACTGAAGAACTGAAAAACCTGAAGACTCCTTTCGTCCTTTGGAGCGCGGGCTGTCCCAAGGCCATCCCAAGCCTTTCCAGGCCATTAGAACAGCCGAGGGTCGGGACAACTGGCGTCCGCTGCGTGGGCAACTCCCACCAAAAAGGGGGGTATCAGCCCTGAAGAGCCAAGAGAGGGCAGCTCCTGACTTGGACAAATTCCCAGGAGAGCACTGATAACTCCTTGGGAGAGAAGCCAGAAAACGGCCGAGAGTCTGAAAAAAAAAAACCAGCAGTCACTGAGAATAACACCTCTCAGCTTCTGCCGAAGAAGATTCGTAGGAGAACAGCCCAGATCGGAACCAGAAAGGTGCCTCTGGATCCATCTCCTGTGACCTGCTGGACGGAGATCGGGAGCCTTCGGACTGCTCTGATGACAGAGATTTGGTGAGAAGGTCAAAAATTAAGAACATGGGGGGCACACTCTCCCAAGAATAGCTGGGAATTTTGTCCACCTTACAAGGCATGGCAGAAACGTACACAGTAGGGATCCCAAAGAAGGAGCTGAAAGAGCTTTTATTTTGGGTGAGACTCAATTACCCGTTTTCAGAGACGCGTCTGTTGTTTGAAGTAGGGTTTTGGCAAGAAATTAATAGGCACCTCTACCTTTTAGCCACGAAAAAAGATGAGACAGCCTTAAAATTGCTGTCTGTGGCAAGAATCATGCTAGAAGGTATCTCAGTGCAGTCAAAGAGACTGGAAAGGCAACAAGCTGTTGCAGATCCCTCAGAGGCAATGGGAGAAGAGCAAGGCTCTAGACAGAGATTGGCTCTGGCCCCAGTTAGCCAGGGGGAAAAAGCTCTCGAGGAGCAGAAGCAAGGAGCGATATCATTGCCTCCAATCCCACCACCCAGAAAGCCCAAGAGATCCCTAAAATGCCCTGAAACCCCAGAGAGTACGGGGACTTCAGGCTCCGACTCAGAAGTGGCGGTGTCGGAAGGGGGGCCCAAGGGGGAGAGAAGGGGTCGGGGGAAGCGCATCCTCGGGTCGAGCACAGCGGCAGCGGTTCAGGCTGGCGGGGGGGCGTGAGTGAGGAGGCGATGGGAGACACAGGTTCTGGTGCGGCTTTCGCGAGCGCAGTGCCGGGAGCGGCGGCTGCCTCAGCCGGCACAGTGGTAAAGACGCGCGCGAAGGGCAAGGCTCACGGGACTCTGGAGGAGGGATCTCAAACCGGCGCAACAGCGTCAGACACGGGCAGCGAATTGGGAGAGGCTGCACAGCCCCAGTCGGCCACCGTATTGGGAGACGCAGGAGGCACGCGGTTGTGACATCAGACCTGGAAGTCGGGACGCGGAGATCGGCTCGTATCGCTGAGTGTGCCCGGGTGCCGGCGGGGGGTGGGCTGCGCGCACCGGTGGGAGGAGTGGATACAGCGTCAGAGGAGGAGGAGAGAGAATCAGGGACAGATTGTAGTGGGGAGACTTCAGAGGCAGAACGGGAGGGAGAGAGTGACGTCAGCTCGGGAGAGACGGGGGGGCAGTTCTGAAAGCACGCATGCGCGGAAAGCAGAGCGCGGTCGGAGGAGGGCCCGAACCCCTGTGACGTCTCGGGCAAGGAGGGGCCGTGCTCAGGGTTCCACATCCCGGGGCTCCACCCCCTCTTCAGTCCCGGTGCCTTCAGTCCAAACCCTTGGGGCCCAAGCCTCTTCCCTCCAAGGGAGACGTTCACGTATTCAAGCTCCATTGTCAGTTGAATTAAAAGCCATGCAGACTCGGTCTCAAACAAGATTGCAGGCACGGCAGTCGGCCGAACGAGGGGCAGTCGAGTTCATGCCGTCATCCAGGCTGTCCAGTCCGGTGACAGCACCACCTCGTGGGGGGATAACCGAAGTGCACGACATGCCGGATCTGTTCAGTGGAGCCACAGCACCGTCTCGTGGCGAGACTGCACCAATGCAGCGATTTTTTCCAACAACATATAAAAAGAAAAGTACATCTAAGAAAACAATGACAATGTAACAAATGGATTATCCTTCAACTTCGGGATTTCACGAAGATGAAGAAAATTTAGATGAAGCACAGCAACAAGGAGAGGACATCATACGGATTACAGCATCGGAAGGTGTTCTGGTGTGGATGCTGTCGGCAGCGGAAGCAGCAAAAAGCTTCTTGCATTCTTTTGATACAGCCGAAAAGAGATATCAACAGGATCCTCAAGTTTCCTTTTCGGATTTAGGAGCGAGGCCGAAAACCTCAAAGCAAAGAATGAGGTACAATGAATCATCGATGACCTCCACAACTCCACTGTTCATGCAAACACCGATGGAGTTTCCAGAGGAGGAATTTCAACAGCTGGTGAAGACGATGGACTGGAAGCGCATTAGAAAAGTGTTGGCAAAAGACAAGCATTTATTTCCGGGTTCAGGAGATTTGACAATGCCAGTGACATATGATGCCCAGGGACAGAACCCGAGATGGGAAAGGATCAGTCACGAACCACTCAGAGACTTAGTGTTGTGGTGTGCTGTAATGTCCCATTTTAGACTTCCAGGTCACTTCCCCAGGTGTGCCTCTCTCCCTTCCCCCTTGCCCCCATGCTGAGTGAGTCCTGTCAATCAGGCTTAACATTCCAGCAAGGCGTCGTGTGGTTGGTCAAGTTCAAAGGATGCCCCTCAGGCCCAGGGGTCATTGGCCTGTCTGGGTGTCATCTTCCCCTGAGACCCTGCCCCTCTCACCTGGTTGGTGGCTCACCTGTACCTCCCCTCCCCCTGTGCCTGAGCTTAAAAGGTGAATCAGACCATGCAGCCGGAATTCTGTTGGAGCAGTTGCTCACATTCAGACCTCTGTAACCATGGAATAAACCTCTGGATATAACCCTCCAGCAGAATCCATCTCTTTTTCTCTTCACCACCGCCAGAAGCCATTCCTCCTGAGGTAAATGGAGTTCCTAACAAGCCTGGACTTGTTCAGTGCCCAGCTGCAATCTCCAGCAAGCCAAGGTATCTCTGGGGTGACACACCACAGTTGCTGCCTTTGGCCTAGCAGCAAGGGTCAGACTGGCCCAGGCGCTATCTAACTGGTAATATTGGGATTCATATTCCAATATTTTGGCATCCCTGGGTGGGCTCAGCAACTCTGCAGCCCGAGACGGACTCGCAGTACCTTGGAGAAGTTTCTGGCAGCCGTGCATCCAGCTGAAAGGGGCTTTGGTTGCATTGCCCTCAGCTAGAGACTTTGGGAATATTCCCAGAAGAAGTTTCGTGGACTGTTCGGCGCCTCTGGAGAGCCCAGCTCCTTTGTGGTGAGCAGATTTTCCAGAGGAAGAACAGGGGAGCCTCTCTCGTCCATAGAGGTCCTGTTCCGGTGAGGAGACCTGCCTTAGACCCCAGCAAGCTACAGCTTCCATTTCGGGTGAGTATCTCTGCTCTCGGTGGAGCAGAAGCTCAAAAACAGACTCTGCCGAGAGTTCTGTTCCTTTTTGCCTTTGCATTTTTGGCTGCGCAGCCCCACAGACGGGAATTCATGGCGTTCTAGTTTTTAGCTTTCTGCTGCGTGTGTTACTCTCTTTTGGAATTCCCGCCGGAGCGGGAGTGCTCTCTGCCCTTCCCCCCGGCTCTGCAGCGCAGCATGCTCGGCTGTCTCCACGTGGTCAAGGGATATCTCTCTCTCTCTCTCTCTCTCTCTCTCTCTGTGCGGGGGAGGAGGATTCTCTGCACACGCGGTGCGGGGGGGCCCCGGTTTCAGCTTGCCACATGGCGTGGCTGCTCTCTCTGCTCCACGGAGGGCTGCATTCCACGGCGGGGGAGGCTTTGTGTCTGCCTTGGCTCGGCAGGGCGTGCCCTGCTGCTGCTGCCCAGGAATTTTAAAAGCAGTATATACAGCTGCATTATGAAGCTTTTGTCTGCTCGTTATCGCTTTCCTATCTGTGTTTTTTTTTAGAAATTGGTAGCTGATTTTGGTTTTGTTTTTGGTCAGGCGGGATTTAGTACTTTGCCTTTTACATCTAACATGGGTTTGAAACTCAGCATTGTACAAAAAGGGATGTATTATAATATTGTTAGCATTTTGGACAGTGGTAATGTTAAGTTCTCAAAGGGAAAATTGAAACAGTTTACAAGATGGCTTTTCCTCCACTTCCCAAAAATCTCCCCTGAAGAAATTCACAATATTCAATTCTGGGATAAAGTTGGGAATTAATTGATAACCTTAGGACAATCTGGCAATGCACCCTCAGCTAAATTTGTGTTTTGGAGTTTACAAATTCGAACAGCATTGCTCAAACCAAAGGAAATGGAGAAAAAGCCAAATGTAAAACCATGTACCTCTGCTCTCCCTGTTTCTCCCTCTCCTAGCTCTAAAACCCCTAAACCTCTTTCCCCAAAACTTGGTATTTTAAAGAGAGCACACTCATTGGGAAGTCGACTCTCAGAGTCTGTTGAAATACCTGAGTTGCCCTGTCCACAAGGCCCTGGCCAGGCTGCGTGGAACCTTTCGCTATCTCCTGTGTCCCCTCCTCTGAAACCCACAGCACGTGTCAGCTTTCCAGAGAGCAGTGATGCCCAAAATGGCCCCCAGTCCCTAGGGGGTCCACAAGATGGTGGATGCCACATGGCATCTTCCCAAACCTGGTCTTCTTCTTCCCAAAATCCTCTTAAGCATCCCAAAATTCCACCCCCCTCTCCTCCTGTTCCTTGTGACACCTTCCCCCCTCCCCCTCCCTTTCCTGCAATACCCTCAGCTCCGCCCCTCTACTCCTCCCAGGGGGTGTCTGCTGACGTGATGTCACCCAGTGTCCCCACCCTCTGCTTGCCCCCTGACCCCGGCCCCTGTTCCCACGGTTTCCCCGCCCCTTGCCGGCCCCCTGTCCCCGCCCCCTGTACCCATTGCGTCTCCGCCCCCTCCCCGGGTTCCCACGGTGGGGACACACCCACTGCCATTCCCCAAACCTGTATCTGTGATCCCAATGTTTCTGATTCAAGGGATACAGAGCAGGACACAGCAGACCAAATGCATAGTCCCATGTTGTCACTGGCTCCTGTTACCTTTCAGCCTGCATCTCAGGGGGGAGCAGCTCCAACTGCTAATTGGAGTTCTTTTGGACGACAATTGATTAAAGAGATCTGTAAGTCTCATAAAGAATATGGTCCACACAGTCCATATTTCCGTGGCCTTTTAAATTCTGAACTGAGTAGGACTGTAGTGATTCCACATGATTTAAAACAGCTTTTTTTCCTGTCTCATGACCTCCACAGAATTTAAATTATGGGAAATAGCATGGAAACAAATGCTAAAAGATGCTCTCCCAGGCTTGCATGCTGATCCAAACACAGCCAAAGACAACAGTGGTAACCCTATCACCATTGAGCACCTCTGTGGTGAGGGCCAATGGTCTTCTCCCTCAATCCAAGCTACTGCAATTCCTGCAGAAACACTCGAGAAAGTAAAGGAAGCAGCTGAAAAGGCGTTCTTTTCCCTACAACCTGAGGGGCCTTTTGAGCCCTATAGTAAAATTAAACAACTACCATCAGAGCCTTTTTTGAAATTTGTAGAAAGGTTAAGTAGAGCCATTGAAATACAAGTTAAAAAACAGAATGCTAGGGAAGCAATTTTAGAGGAAATGGCATTTACAAATGCAAATGAACAGTGTCAAGAGGCATTCCTGAGCCTTCATATAGAACCTTCTCCTACCCTAAAAGATATGCTTCTAGTCTGTAACAGGAAAGTGCCTCTGATGAGTGTAGCTGAAGACACCAGACCAAGGCCGCTGCCAAGACCACCTCAGCGTGTCGCCGTTGCCAGCCCTGCGCCTTTCCCCTCAGCACATCAGTACCCTGGGCAGCATCGGAGACCAGCAATGGCTGAGCCCACAAAACCATGCCTGCTTTGTAACAACCTAGGGCACTGGAGTAACCAGTGCCCCCTGAAAAGGGAATTTGATGAATTTAGAAATGGCAGGGGAGGAGAACTAAGAGCCCTCCCTGGGGGTCAACAACAAAAAAAAACTGAAAAGGGAGCGTCGGCCTGCCAGGCGTGCAGACACAAAAAGAGCAGGCCAAGGGAAGAAGGGTACCAAAACAAATCAAGCACTCGATAATATTAATGTTTGTGTAAGTGAAGCAGGTGCTTCAAAGACTGTGTATGATTTAAGTGATCCTGTGTTAACCACGTCTTCTGTCAATGAGCCTTACAGGTTGCAGCTGACAGAGTCACTCCACCTGAAGGACACTGACTTGCATTTTGTCTCTGTCAATCCTGAACAGAAGGGTACTTGGAACTGAATTCGTTGTAAGTACATCGTCATTGGGGACACCAAACACACACCACAAGAGATCAAAATTGCTCCAGGAATGACAACATCAGATCCTGAGCAATTCGTTCTCAGCCTGCACTGTTTCCACCCACCCCTGTTTCTTCCCAAGGGACAAATTGTTGCACAAGCTATCCCTGTGCCATCTTTACCTGAAAATATCGAAAAACAAGGGCCCACAGTCGCCCGGGTCCAAGTTATTGGGAAAGACAAACCCAAATTATGGTGTAATGTCAGTGGGGGTGGGGAGTCTAAACGCATTGAGATGCTTGTAGACACAGGTGCAGACTGCACAGTGATTCCAGTACAAGACTGGCCAGCACATTGGCCTTTGCAAAATGTTGCAGGTCATCTTCGAGGTGTAGGAGGTCTGCAATTGGCAAGACAATCCAAAAGCACTATTCAATTTGAGGGACGAAACGGACAATTGGCAAATATCCATCCATTTGTGTTGGATTACTCGGAACCTTTGTTAGGGAGAGATTTAATGGCCCAGTGGGGTGTCACAATTGATATTCCAGACTCTCCACAGCATTTTTGTGCAGCAGTCATTGAACAACAGCGCCCCACCCAAAAACTGAAGTGGAAAACAGACAAACCAGCTGATGTAAAACAGTGGACGCTCAGTAAACAAAAAATAAAGGTGCTTGAGGAACTAGTGGAAGAGCAACTAAAAAAGGGCCACATTGTGGAGACCATGTCCCCATGGAACTCTCCAGTGTTTGTCATCCAAAACGCTGACAAAAAGTGATGGCGACTTCTTCACGACCTCCGACAAATTAATAATGTAATTGAAGATATCGGTTCTCCCCAACCTGGTATGCCATCCCCAACAATGCTTCCCCAAGATTGGAAATTAGCTGTTATTGATATTAAAGATTGTTTTTTCCAAATCCCCTTGCACCCTGACGATGCACTGCGTTTTGCATTCTCCGTCCCTTCCATTAATATGGAATCACCTATGAAAAGGTACCATTGGACCGTTCTTCCTCAGGGATTAAAGGTATCTCCAGCTATCTGCCAGTGGTATGTCTCTTCCCTGCTTTCCCCAGTGCGTGCAGCCGCAGAGGCCATCATCTATCATTATATGGATGATATCCTTGTGTGTGCCCCCAGTGATGATTTACTCACACATGCGCTTGACCTAACGATCAATGCATTGATTGTTGCAGGGTTCGAGCTCCAGGAAAAGAAAATTCAAAAGATGCCACCTTGGAAGTATTTGGGCTTAGAAATTGGAAATAGGACCATTGTTCCTCAAAAACTAGAAATCAATCCAAGGATCAAGACCCTTGCGGATGTCCACAGGTTGTGTGGGTCTTTGAATTGGGTAAGACCATGGCTCGGTCTGACTAACGAAGACCTTGCCCCTCTTTTCAATTTATTGAAAGGGGGAGAGGACCCAGGTGCTCCTAGGTCCATTACCCCAGAGGCACAGAAAGCTCTAGAAAAGGTTCAGATTGCAATGTCCACAAGACAGGCCAACCGATGCCGGCCTGACCTGCCATTCAAATTTATCATTCTAGGTAAGTTGCCACACCTCCATGGCATTATTTTCCAGTGGCAGGAAAAACAAACACCTAAGGCAAAGAACACACCAAAAAAGGACCGGGACCAGAGGGACCCTCTCTTGATCATAGAATGGGTTTTCCTCAGTCACAAAAGGTCCAAGAGACTGACAAAGCCTCAGGAGCTGGTAGCAGAACTGATCCGAAAAGCAAGGACCCAGATCAGGGAGTTAGCAGGATGTGATTTTAAGTGCATTCACATTCCAGTTGAGTTAAAATCAGGTCAAAATACTATGAAGTTAGTCACTCACCGAGAGCAACCTTTTTATGTGATGCATGTCAGGTCACATACTGACTTGCCAGGGTTTATCGCTGAAGGCAACAGAAGGGCAGATGCTCTTGCTGCACCTGCAGTGATGGCCACTCTCCCAAATGTTTTTGAACAGGCAAAAATCAGCCACCAGCTTTTCCACCAAAATGCACCTGGCCTGGTTTGTCAGTTTAACATCACTTGAAAACAGGCCAAAGCGATTGTGGCCACATGCCCAAATTGCCAACAACATGCACTCCCTACAGTGAGTATGGGAGCAAACCCAAGGGGACTGAACAGTTGTGAACTGTGGCAAACAGATGTAACACACATACAGTCTTTTGGACGGCAGAAATATGTTCACGTTAGTGTAGATACCTTTTCTGGAGCGGTCTATGCTTCTGCCCACACAGGAGAATCATCTATCGATGCTATTAAGCACCTCTTACAGGCTTTTTCTTTCATGGGCATCCCCAAGGAGCTGAAAACTGATAATGGGCCTGCTTATAAATCCAAGGAATTCAGGAGCTTCCTGCAGCAATGGGGAGTAGAGCGCAAAACTGGCATCCCCTACTCCCCTACAGGTCAAGCCATTGTAGAAAGAACTCACCGTGATATTAAAAGGGTCCTGGACCAGCAACAACAGGTTCTGAAAGTAGAACCTCCCCACATCTGGTTATCCAGGGCGCTATTCACAATCAATTTTCTGAATTGTTCTTTTGACAGCCTGAACCCACCCATCCTACGTCACTTTGGGGGGAGCAGTCATAGGCTGATGAAAGAAAAGCCTCTGGTTTTAGTAAAGGACCCTGAGACTTGGATAATGGTGGGACCTTACAAATTGGTTACCTGGGGACGTGGATACGCCTGTGTGTCCACCCCCTCTGGTTTAAGGTGGGTTCCTTCCAAATGGGTAAAGCCCTATGTTCCCAAGGTCTCAGAGAAATCTACAGAAGCACCCCAGGTTGCTCATGCTGCCTGGAGAAGAAAACGCTGCATGCGTTCTCTGGAGGAAATTCCATTTAAGCCTCCTATCTGGAATAGTTTGTAATATATGTTTGTTTCAAGTTTTTGTAACAGTTTAGATCCCACTGTTCGTGTGTAGCCTTGAGACGCCATGAGACCGAGCCTGCTTCTCGTCCTACTCGTGATCATCCCACCTGCAATCTCCTGCATAGTGCCGCAGCCCAAACCACATATGGACTACCTTGACAAAGGCTCTCGGACATCAACAGAGAAACTGACAAGTGGCTGAATGGACTGTTCAAAGGCTGGGGACTCTCGGGCTGGTTGGGATCTATTCTGAAAACTGTGTTTTTAGTGCTGTTTATTTTAGTTATTGTGGTTGTTAGCATTGTTTTTGGACTAATCAAACGCATGGTGCTCAAGTTAATTTCAAGCTCATCTCCCCCTCCTGAGGTCTACCATTTGGAAGCCCTCAGTGCTCCAATAGATGATCTGGAAGCCTCAGGGGAAAACACTGACCCTCCTGTAGAGGAAGAACTGATTTACCAACCATGGTTTGGCAATCATTCTGCACCACAAACACAGTCCTCTTCTTTTTAAACAAAACTAGGGGGAGATGTTGTGGTGTGCTGTAATGTCCCATTTTAGACTTCCAGGTCACTTCCCCAGGTGTGCCTATACCTCTCTCCCTTCCCCCTTGCCCCCATGCTGAGTGAGTCCTGTCAATCAGGCTTAACATTCCAGCAAGGCGTCGTGTGGTTGGTCAAGTTCAAAGGATGCCCCTCAGGCCCAGGGGTCATTGGCCTGTCTGGGTGTCATCTTCCCCTGAGACCCTGCCCCTCTCACCTGGTTGGTGGCTCACCTGTACCTCCCCTCCCCCTGTGCCTGAGCTTAAAAGGTGAATCAGACCATGCAGCCGGAATTCTGTTGGAGCAGTTGCTCACATTCAGACCTCTGTAACCATGGAATAAACCTCTGGATATAACCCTCCAGCAGAATCCATCTCTTTTTCTCTTCACCACCGCCAGAAGCCATTCCTCCTGAGGTAAATGGAGTTCCTAACAAGCCTGGACTTGTTCAGTGCCCAGCTGCAATCTCCAGCAAGCCAAGGTATCTCTGGGGTGACACACCACAGTTGCTGCCTTTGGCCTAGCAGCAAGGGTCAGACTGGCCCAGGCGCTATCTAACTGGTAATATTGGGATTCATATTCCAATAACTTAGGGAAGGCGGCTCAAACTTTTGGGCTGGATTCACAATATTTCAAACAACTATTAAGAGGGACATTCACCACGTATGACCTTACGCCATATGGCATTCGAAGCATTGTGGCAATGATTCTCACTGACACACAGAGTCTCGTCTGGGAAAAAGGATGGAGAAAGTATCTTTAAGAGTTGCGAAACAGATATCTAGGTGGGCCAAACGCGAATCTCACAGAAGCGCAGTTAGCAGGAGATCCTCCGGATGACAACCCAGGGGAACAAGCAGTGTGGCTTCCACTAAGAGTGTTAAATGCCATCAAAGAGGCGGCGCGAATGGCAATCATGCAGATTATGCCAGCAGGAACTCTGGATGTTCCGTTCTCTTGCATCAGGCAAGGTCCCACAGAACCATTCATGTCGTTCATCGATCGACTCATGCAAGCGGTGGATCGACAGGTGACGATTGAAGAAGCAAAGAGGCCTCTCTTGGAAAGCATTAGCTTTCGGCAATGCCAACCCGGATTGTCAACGTGTCATTAGTGCCATGCCAGGATGGCCATCCTTGGCAAAGATGGTGGAGGCATGCAGCAAGGTGGGGACACCTCAGCATGTCGCATCGATTGTGAAGAACGAGTTAGGAGAGGAATGGGAAGAGCAGATAAAGGGACACTCAGAGAGACAATCAGAAGACAAGGCATTGGAAAAGATGCTGGAAAAAATACTTCATCAACAGAATGAGAACACAAACAAAGTTCTTGCAACAATGCAGAAGAAGAGCAATTCCCCAGGAGGACAGTGTTACAAATGTGGGGCGTTTGGACACATGAGAAAGAATTGTCCACAGACACATACACCAGCGCCAGCGCAAAAAGCGGAAAGGCCAATTTGTGCGCGGTGCGGAAGAGGAAAACACTCTGTGAAAGAATGCTATTCTCAGACAGACGTGGAAGGAAATCCTTTACCGTATCTGGGAAACGGCAGAAGGGAGCGCGGGAAATCGCCAGCACGCTCAGACACAAGTGTTGACAGTGACACAAGAGCAGACAGGGCAATCATTAGTGAGCGACAAGCAGACGCCCTCAGCAAAACCCTCAGTCGATTCCATAGCAACACAGACCTCCTCCCACCAGGGGCACAGTGTGCATTGGCAGCTTCTAAATTAGTGTGCTTTCTAGATGAAAATCATGCAGAGATACCAACAGGTATCCGCGGAGATTCATACAAAAAACAGATTCATACAAAAAAAGATTTCTTGATAGTTGGACAAGACAAATGCAGCATCCTTGGACTCATTGTTTATCCTACAGTTGTTTCTGCAGACAAGAATACAGAATTGATGGCTGTCCGATGTCTCTTGGTCTCTTCCACCCTTCCATCCTTGGGCTGGGTCTACCTCATGGCCGCATGGCTTTTCCCCTCCCCCCGCCCAGCCGGCAGCTGGGACAGGGGGAGAGATCTGAAGCCTTTCCCGACGGAAGTCCCAAAGAGAGTTTCCCAGGGACGAAGCTCTGGTTTTTAACCCCTGTGTGTTCTCAGAGGTGTGTCCAAATCCCACCGGCCACATCAGGTGCCAGTATCAAAATCTGAGCACCCATTGGTTTGACCACAGCATCCCAGAATTCCCACTTCCTGGTCAAACCAGCACAGGCTCATTAATGCTTTGAGGTACTTCTGTTCTTTTAAGGTACTTGGTGTTTCCCTTTTGATACAGACTCTGTGAGAGGTTTGTGCAATCATGGCCCCAATTATCTGCTTTAACGGGTCCCTTGAGAGCTTTGTACTAACAAACAGTAGGGCTCATTAGTACTTTTAAATACTCAGTGTGTTTAAGGTACTTTGGATTTCCTTTCTACACTGAATCTCTGAGAGGTTTTTGTGCCATCCTTGCCTCCAATTCTCTCCTCCAAAGAGTCCATGAGGAGCCTGTGTTGGGGATGGACCTCAGTGGGACCCATTCATGCCTCAAGACACTTTGAGGTTTTCTTCCAACTTTGACTCCTGGAAAGGTTTGTGCAATCTCAGGCCCAGGGTTCAAGGGCTCAGCTCCAAATGCTCTACGGGGCTCATTAGGATCAGACAAGTCCTGACAATCCATGGGTCTGCATTGATTTCCCTCTGGTCTAGTTCAGTTCAGCAGCAAGATTTCCTTTTGCAGTTATGGAGAGATATTTCAAAGAGCTTCCAAGAAATACGTAATCCTATTTTAACTGTGTATTTTATTACTGTTCTCTTTAGAGAAGAGGTGATTGCAGCATTTAGTGACTTATATTGATCCGGGGTCTCTCCTAATGAGGTCGGGCCAGGTGAGTGAAGTTGTACCTTGGAGCTGACCCAGTGTGGACAACCTTGCCCCACATTCCCCAACCCATGTGAGAAGCTATTTTCACTTTGAAAAATTTAAATGCTTTATTAAGACCTTATCAAAATACAACAGAAGACTGAATAAAGGAAAGAATACAGCACCAAGAGCAAAGAATTCAGTCACCATATCCTTATCTAGGAAATGGATGTTCTGTCTTCTACAACTCTAGCCCCTCCCAAAGTCTTGTCAAACGACTCCTTCTTCACTGTCCAGTGGTAGAGATCACTGCCTTACACCTTGACTGGAGGTAAGGTGCTGCCATAGTAACAAGCCAACCCTCCCAAATGCCCCAACTACTGAGGCCATCCTGTGATAAAAATGCAAGGGGGAGGGGAAGGATAACTATGCATCTACAAAACTTCTCTTAACATATATTTAATATTCATCCCTTAACTGTGAGAGTCAACCATAGAGTTACTCATCTATAACAAACCCCTTTTTCTTTTTGTAGAAGTCATTTTGCACGAACAATTAAGTAAAAAAATTTCTGTCTCTCTTGAATGAGTCATACCAGCATCTGTTGATGTGGCCAAGGACAGTGGGAACCGGAGAGAAAAATCTCAGGTTTTCCTTAGACACACTTATTTGGAATGCACAAAAGGGCATCCCAGAAGTCCAGTATGGCTTTGACTCCCATCTACCATGCCTGTGTAGCTGCTATCCATAGTCAGTGTATTTTAGGGGTCAGTACAGAGGCCAACTCAATCCTGCCCTCCAGTCCCTGTTGAATTAAAAGACAACTGAGGAATTACAGAGGTCTGGTATGGTCTTTTGTCCCTACCTTACCATGCCTATGGGGTTGCTACCCACAGCAGGGCTATGGAGCCTTCTTGGTAGCAAACAAAGGGGCCAACTCGGTCTTGCTCTCCTTCCTTTGTCTTATTTTCTTAAAGAAGCTGTCCCATTACCTTTTACAGTTCTTTGTGTACTTCTCCTCAAGAGATACTGGTATTTCTCATCTATTAAAACAGAAAGAGTTCTCAAGCTGGTTGGTGGAAGCTTGACTCTACTTTTTGGGTGTCTTGGTGTTTTTCTGGTTTTCTTTCAGTCTCTGCTTGAGAGTCAATCTTGTTTCACCCAGCCTGGATGTTACAGTCCACTCTTTGGGCTCTTCTACTGGGCCTTTGACTCTGTTGGCATGAGTCCATCCCCACTCTGCAGTTCGCACGGCCAATTTGGTGGTGAGCAGTACCTGAAAGGGACCTTCCCCCTGAGGAGTTAGAGGCTGATCTCTCCATGGCTTGGTCATCACCCAATCCCTAGGATTAATATTATGGATTCTGGAATCCAGGCTGGTAGTTTAAGTAATTGCACCTTTATGTCTTAGCCCTTTTAAGGTCTGTGCTATAGACATAACAAATTTCTTGGCATTGGTTTCCCCTTCCTCATAGGTGGCAACCTTCTGGGGTGAGGTCAGGAAGGGAAACCCAAACATCATTTCATAGGGTAACACCCCCAGATCTGATTGGGGTTGCGTTCTAATTCGTAATAAGGCCAAAGGGAGACATTTTACCCATGACATTTGGGTTTCAATCATTAGCTTAACTAGAGCTCTTTTAAGAGTTTGATTCATTCTCTCAACCTGACCAGAACTCTGTGGATGCCTTGGATTGTGAAATTCTTATTTTATTCCCAGGGCCTGAACAACTTTCTGCAATATCTTTAATGTGAAATGAGTTCCCCAGTCTGAATCAATCCTTTTTGCCATCCCATATCAGGGAATGATTGATTCTAGAAGTGTTTTACTCACAACATTGGCATTGGCTTTCACAGTGGGTACCACCTCTACCCAATGAGTCATGTGATCTACTATCACTGGCAAAAATTTCCACCATTGTACCTGGAGAAGCTCAGTAAAGTCTACTTGGATGTTTTGGACGGGCCCTAAGGCTAGTTGTCACCCTCTTCTGGGTGTTTTCCTCATGATTTTCTTATTCACTTGTTGACATATCACACACCCTTCAGTTACTTGCTTAGCTATTCTGAAAATTCCTTTGCATCCCAAATCCCTTAGAAATTGATCACTTAGCGCTTGTGTACCCGAATGTGTTGTTCCATGTATGCCTTCTAGCATTTTCCTGGCCAGGAGTTTATTCAACATTTGCCTCCCATCTGCTAATCTCCATTTCTCTTTTTTATCTTTCTTAGCTCCTCTTTTAAGGAGTTCTTCCTCTTCTGTTCCACTGAATACAGGGACTTTTTGCATTTCTCTCATGGGTGTCAATACTATTATTAGTTTTTTTGTCTCTAATTCAATTGCATTTTTAGCCTCTAGATCAGTCTAATTGTTCCCTCGCTCCTCCTGAGTTGCCCCTTTTTTATGTCCTTTAACATACACCACTGCTACTTCGTCTGGTAACTGTAAGGTTTCTAACTCTTCTAAAAGAAATTTTTTGTGCATCAGTCTCTTTCCCTTTGAATTTAATAGCCCACTCTCTTCCCAAATTTTTCCAAAGGTATGCAGTATTCCAAAAGCATATTTTCAGTCTGTATATATTGTTCCCCTTTTCTGTGCTAGTATTTCCAGAGCTCCCTTTAAGGCATATAACTCACATACTTGGGCTGACCAGTTGGAAGGTAACTTTCTCTTTTCTATGGCTACCAACCCTTCATCCACCATAGCGTACTCCAATACCCTGTGCCCCTTTATTACCCGTGAAGATCCATGGATGTACAATTGTTTTCCTCTTGGAGTGGTTGGTCTGTTAGGTCCTCTCTTAATTTAGTTTGATAGTTTATAACCTCTAGGTAATTATGTACTAGTTCCTCAGGTGGTTCTCCATACAAAAACTGGACAGGGTTGAGTTGGTTACTCACAATTACCTCTAAATCATTATCTATTAAGATGGCTCCATAATTTAACATACAGGAATCAGTGAGCCATTTCTCAGCCTTTTGGCTTAGGACACTTCTAACTGAGTGTGGAGTGCATATTTTCAATTTTCCCCTAAGGGTTAATATCTTGGTTTGAAAAGACAGTCGTGCGCTAAGGAAGGCAGGAGCCTCCCTTAAAATGGAAAATGCAAACCCCCTTCCCTCCAAATTATTATAATTTTGAAATTGCATGGGGGCTCTCAGGCAAAGATATTGGATCAGGATTAATAGTTCTTTATTAGGAAAGAAAACTAAACAAATAAACAGTGCATTAATACAAAACAGTACTGATAGAGTCAGAATGTGACCTGACACCATGTTGGTCAGGGTGTTGTTAGCAGTCCAAGTGAAATGGTGGCTGAAGTCCTCCTGCAGTGGCAGATGTGGTTCTGCTGAAGCAGTGATCCTGTAGAAGGATGTAGCCTTCCTCTGAAGATCCAGTGATGGTGTAGATGGGCCTGGTCTTTCTCTGGGAATCCAATGGAAAAGGCTGCTGATCCTCTGGGAATCCAGTAGAAAAGGCTGTTCTGGTGTCCCAAAATCTCAGATTATATCCAGTTAGGAATGCTTGGCTCCTCCCTCTGGGCGGAGCATCTCACAATGGGATGCTGTAATTTTGATCAGTCATGCAGTGACACTCAATGGCTCATTAACAGCAGATGTCATCCCAGAGGGAAGATTGTTTTGTGGAAGAGATAAAGAAAACTGCCCAATTGACAGAAGATAACTACCTCACCTCTAACAGATGGGAACAGAACACACACATTGCCTTGCAATCAGGACATTATCCACCCCTTATTCTATTTCCATCTGCATCACAATAAACCCTTACACACAGTTCTCACTTAAGACTAGGTTTCCCTGTGGTACACAACGGCTTTCTCCATCTTTCTGCATTACCCACCAAGTGTAACCAGGTCCTTGAGCAAAAACAATCCCACAAATGGGTTTGTCTTTGCCTGAGGTGGGATTAATCCAAACCGTCTTTCCTAAAATACCTTTCATGTGTAGAACAGGGACTTTGTCTCCATCCGCTGTGTGCAAGGGTTCAGACTGGGCAGGACCAGCTCGATTGATGGACCCTCAGGTGTTGAACATCCAGGTGGCTTTTGCTAAGTTCACTTCCCAATTTCTAAAAGTTCCCCCCTCAAGTGCCTTCAGGGTAGTCTTAAGCAGTCCATTGCACTGTTCAACTTTCCTGGCAGCTGGTGCATGATAGGGAATATGATGGATCCATTCAATACTGGTTCCCTGGCCCAGGTGTTGATAAGGCCATTCTTGAAATGAGTCCCATTGTCTGAATCAATTCTCTCAGGGGTGCCATGTCTCCACAGGATTTGCTTTTCTAGACCCAGGATGGTGTTCCAGGCAGTGGCGTGAGGCACAGGGTTGGTCTCCAACCATCCAGTGGTGGCTTCCACCATGGTCAGCACACAGTGTTTGCCCTGGCGTGTCTGGGGCAGTGGGATGGAGTCAATCTGCCAGACCTCCCCATACTTGTACTTGGACCACCGCCCACCATACCAAGTAAAGCCAGCGGGCTTTACCCGCTGGGCCTGCTTGGTCTCAGCACATGTCTCACAGTCATGGATAACCTGAGAAATACTGTCCATGATTAAATCCACCCCTGGGTCTTGTGCCCACTTATAGGTGGCATCTCTGCCCTGATGGCCTGAGGCATCATGGGCCCATTGAGCTAGGAATAGCTCTCCCTTGTGTTCCCAATCTAGTTTTATCTTGGACACCCCTTATCTCTGCAGCCTAGTCTACCTGCTCATTGTTTTGGTGCTCCTCATTGGCTCTACTCTTGGGGACATGGGCATCTACATGGCAGACTTTCACAGGAAGCCTCCCTACCCTGGTAGTAATGTCTTTCCACTCATCAGCAGCCCAAACTGGTTTTCCTCTATGCTGCCAGCTGGCCTCTTTCTACCTCTCCAGCAATCCCCACAGAGCATTGGCTACCATCCATGAATCGGTGTAGAGGTAGAGCTTTGGCCACTTCTCTCTCAGCAATGTCCAGGGCCAGCTGAACAGCTTTGAGTTCAGCAAGATGACTTGATCCACCTTCTCCTTCGGTAGCTTGTGCAACCTGTCATGTGGGGCTCCATACGGCTGCTTTCCACTTCTGGTTCATCCCTATGATGCGACATGAACTGTCAGTGAAAAGAGAGTAGCGTGTTTCCTCTGCTGGTAGATGGTTGTATGGTGAAGCTCCTTCAGCCCGTGTCACTGGTTCTTGTTCTCCATCTGTGAGACCAAAATGTTCACCTTCAAGCCAATTTGTAATTACCTCCAAAATCCCAGGGCAATTCAGTTTACCTATACAAGCATGCTGAGTGATAAGAGCAATCCACTTGCTCCATGTAGCACTGGTGGCATGGTGAGTGGAAGGAACCTTGCCTTTGAACATCCACCCCAGCACTGGCAGTCGGGGTGCCAGGAGGAGTTGCGCTTCTGTACCAATCACCTCTGAGGCGGCTTGGATTCCTTCATAGGCAGCTAAGATTTCCTTCTCTGTTGGAGTATAGTTGGCTTCGGACCCTCTGTAGCTTCAACTCCAAAATCCCAGTGGTCGGCCTCGAGTCTCCCCAGGCACCTTCTGCCAAAGGCTCCAGAACAAGCCATGGTTCCTGGCTGCAGAGTAGAGTGTGTTCTTCACCTCTGTTCCTGTTGTGACTGGGCCAAGGGCTACTGCATGAGCACTCTCCTGCTTGATCTCTGCAAAGGCTTGTTGCTGCTCAGGGCCCCAGTGGAACCCATTCTTCTTGTGAGTGACCAGGTAGAGAGGGCTCACGATCTGACTGTATTTGGGAATGTGCATCCTCCAAAAACCTATGGCACCCAGGAAAGCTTGTGTTTCCTTCTTGCTAGTTGGTGAGGTGGAGACATCGCGGTGATTTTGTTTATGACCTCAGTGGGAATCTGACACTGTCTGTCTTGCCACTTCACTCCCAGGAACTGGATCTCTTGGGCAGGTCTCTTGGCTTTGCTCTTCTTGGTAGCAAAGCTGGCTTCTAGCAGAACCTTGATGATTCTTTCTCCTTTCTCAAACACGTCCATGGCTGTGTTCCCCCACACAATGATGTCATCCATGTACTGCAGATGTTCTGGAGCCTCGCCCTTTTCCAGTGCAGTCTGGATCAGTCCATGGAAGATGATGAGGCTGTGCTTCCACCCCGGGACAGTCGATTCCATATGTACTGCACGCCCCTCCAGGTGTAGGCAAACTGAGGCCTGCATTCTGCTCCCAGAGGAATGGAGAAAAATGCGTTAGCAATTTCCATGGTGGCAAAGCACTTCGCTGCCTTGGACTCCATCTTGTACTGGAGTTCCAGCATGTCCGGCACAGCAGCGCTCAGTGGTGGAGTCACTTCATTCAAGGCACGATAGTCCACAGTCAATCTCCATTCTTTGTCAGAAAATCGCACAGGCCAGATGGGGCTGTTAAAGGGTGAGTGGGTTTTGCTGACCACCCCTTGGCTCTCCAGCTCACGGATCATTTTGTGGATGGGGATCATGGCATCTCGATTCATCTGATACTGCCAGCAGTGCGCTGTTGAGGTGGCAATTGGCACTTGTTGCTCTTCCACCTTCAGGAGATCTACTGCAGATGGGCCTTCTCATAGTCCAGGCAAGGTGTTCAACTGCTTGATGTTTTCTGCCTCCACAGCAGCTATGCCAAAAGCCCATCTGAGTCCTTTTGGGTCTTTGTAAAGCCATTCTGGAGGAAGTCTATGCCCAGAATACATGGAGCCTCTGGGCCAGTCACAATAGGATGTTTCTGCCACTCTTTCCCAGTCAGGCTCACCTGGGCTCCCAACAGGGTAAATTGCTGTGATCCCCCTGTCACCCCGGCAATGGAAACAGGTTCTTCCCCCACATGTCCTGGTGGCATCAGGGTACACTGCACACCAGTATCTATTGTATTAGTGGGGTTCCCCAATGAAGGAGGGAATGATGAATCTGACCTCATGTTCTCAGAAGGCTAATTTATTATTTTAAGATGCTATATAATATTAAAGAATAGTAAACTAAACTATACTAAAGAATACAGGAAGGATACTTACACAATGCTAAAAAGCTAATTATGAAAACTCGTGACTCTCTTCAGAGTCCTGACACAGCTTGGCCCTAATTGGCCAATGAGTGAAAACACACCAGAAACCAATGAAACAATCACCTGTTGGTAAAAAATCTCCAAACACATTCCAAAGGAACAAAACATAGGAGAAGAAAATGAGATAATTATTGCTTTCCTTTTTCTCTGAGGCTTCTCCGCTTTCCAGGAGAAAAATCCTGGGCGAAAGAATTTTTCAGAAAATGTGAATGGCACAAGTATCAAATAAGGCGTCATATTTTTGTGGCTCTTATGTGCCAGGCCATCAGGTCCACACAATCCAGAAGATCCGTTTTTGCTGTGCCTCTTCCTGGCTAGAGTCAGTGCCCCCCTAGCCCTGGTTATCATTTCTTTCCTGGGCATACATACTAGAGGTTCCTTCAAGGGGATCTGACAGATTATACCTGGCTGCTCAGTCACAGGAGGCTGAGGCTACCTTCACTTTAGTGGAACTCTCTTGGTTGGTGTTTCCCTCCTTGAGTTGACACACCCGTGCTGCCAGGACAGAAGTGAGGGGGTTTCCCATCCCACATTCCCATGTCTACCCCATGGTCATGAAGGAAGAACCACAGGTCAGCCCGTGGGGTGTACTCTCTCTCTCTGGCTGGGGGATGTTGGGCTGTGACTGGGGCCTGTGCTTTGCACTGGTGCCATATGGGAACTGTTCCTCCTCACCTCCTCCCTCATCTACCTCATCTTCTCTCTGTGGTCCTTAATAATGGCAGAGACATGATCCTGCTTGGGGTCATTGATCACAGTCTCAGAGTTTCTAAGTTTGTTGGTGTCAGAACCCACTGTCTTTTGGTTATTATGGGCATTAATTGTTGCAATAAAGGTGGTGTATTGATCTGGCCCCAGATTTGCCAGACTCCACAGCATTTGCCCTGTACACCTGACCTTGTTGGGGTCATTATCATGCTATCCATCCCTCCCAAAGAGTACCTCCAATACTGCCACTTCTCTTAGCTGTTTGATCCCTTCCTTGAGGGTCTTCCAGCACATTCTATGGTGGTGCTCCTGCTTTCTTTCTCTGTGGACAAACCTCTCTCTGACACTCATTAAAAGCCCAGAGAGAAAGGGACCCAAGTTCCCTTACATAAATCTTATTCATACCCGAGTCCTGGGTCAAGGGTCCCAAATTCCTTGCCTCACCACCATCCAGCTGCACGCCTGTACCCATAAGGTCCCAGACCCAGAGTAACCACGTTGTATAAGCCTCACGTCCCTGTCGAACAATGTCTTTGTGCAGATTACAGAGACTTTCATACATCAGGGCCTCAGTGATGATCTCAACCCGTGGGTTGTGAGGGCCCTCCTTTCTTATCATTATCTGGGTGCTCTGATTTCATCTTAGACCTCTTTGTTTCCACATGGCTGACTGCTGCTGGCTGTGACTGCCTTTGCAGTTCAGCTGGAACCTGGACAGTTTTAACATCTGTGGGTTCCACTGCTGCACCATCAGACTCTCCCTCTTTAAGGCAGAGGGAGGGTTTCTCACCAGCTGGGGAAATGTATTCCTTCAGCATCTGGCCCATCTCCTTCACCAGAACCCCCACCCAATCTGGGTGGTTCATTTCTGAGGTGGGCCATGGGGCAGGGTCAGGCTCTGGGGCAGCAGCATCCCTTGTCTCTGGGGCAGGTGTCAGCATGGTTATCCAGGTTAATCTTCCCTTATCTCTGAATTCTGAAGAGAACAGTTCTATCAGCAACAACAACCACTGTATGATATCATTAGCATTTAGAGGGGATCTGAACCCTTTGAAAACTGGTGGGGCAGACCCAAAGAGCTGGGTGAAGGGTTGGGAGAATATTTCCCCCAGTGCTATTTCCTCACAGTAAGTACCATTATTAAAGTAACCCCAAAACCACATAGTTAGTGTGTGATAGCTCTGAATCCATGTGCCTGCCTTCCAGCAGAAGTTAAAGATCCATGAATCCCTCACCTCATTAAGCTATAAAGCAAACTGGATAATAGCCACAGTAGCTTTAGTTATGGCTAGCCTGTGTTCCCAGGGATGGCTGGGGTGCTCCTGATGGGGCAGAAAGAAGAGCTCCAGGCCCTCCGTGAGGGTGAGTGAGGGCAGCGGGCTGTCAGTGGGGGCTGGCCATGGGGGGTGCAATGCCTGGGCAGGGAGCTGGAATCCCTGCTCTGGCCGCGGTGGGATTTGCTCCTTGTGTGGACAAGGGGTGGCGTGAGCAGAGCACACAGAGATTTCAGGGACATGGGTGAGGGGATTCATGGCCAGCACCTTGCAGCTGATCCTCCTGGCCCCTCCCTTCTTGTGGCCATGGCAAGTGCTGGGTGGGATGGCCCTGGCAGGAAGGTCTCCTTGGATTCCTGCACATCCAGGTTCTGACCATGCCTCTGTTCCTCTCTCTTCCAGCCCTTTAAGCCCTGAGTGAAGACAACAGCCCCGCCCGCATAAGCACATTTTTTCCGGTGATGTTTGAGGGAAGAGCTGCAGAACTACTTTCATCTGCTGGCTCAGAAGAACCAGTATCTCTTTAAGACCTCCAGATCCCCTGGAAGGTGAGACCACCTGGAGACCAGAGGAGACCATCTGGAGTTCCAGGAACAGCTGATGATTCGCAGAGCTGAGCCTGTGGGAAGCTCCCATAGCTCCTGCCTTCTCCCTCCCTGTTGACAGCTCCCTCCCTCCAGCCCTCAGACCCTGCCTGTGGTAGTTAGTGTTTTACAGTTGTTTTAATATAAAAGTTAGATTTCCTATGTTAGTCAGTTATAATGGTTTCTCCCATGTACCCCATTTTGTTCTCCCTAATGGTTCAGTCCTAAGTTGTTTACCACAAAGTTTTCTCACCACTTGTCTGCCCGTCAGTGTGTCAGTCTCCCTGCTCCTCCCCTCATTCCCTTATAAGCCCTTGTCAATCTCAGTTGTACTACCCCTTACTCTTGTCAGTTTCTGTAGTCACTCCCCTTGTACTCTCGAATGTTCGGTGTCAGCAATGTCTCAATGGTTGATTGGTTTGTGAGGCTTCTTCCCTCCCCTGAATGATCCTTATTGGAGTTGCTAAGTGATCTGTTCCTCCCCTAAGATCCCCTCATTGGGTGAGAGTTGTATCCACCCCTTGCACCATCTCCTCTTTAAAAATGCTAGTCCGACCCATTTTCTTTGTGACTTGCACCTGACCCCTTTTGGGAGTAAATCTTCCATGGAAATGCAGACAAGTAATCCTTCCTTCTTTCCTTGGCCTCTGATTTCTCGTGCTGTGCTTCTGCTGTGTCACCCACGCCGTAGCGATTACTGCCACCCTAGACAGTTTCAGCAAAGATCAGGGAGTGGCCACTCTCGTGTGTGCCCTCGGCCACCAAGGGTGTGCTAGCCAGAGAAACCCCATCCTGTGGCTGCAGAGCGCTTCCACACCTGCCTGTCCCCTTTCTTCCCTTCCAGCTCATCCCTTTGCTTTGCCTTGGTTTAATAAACAGTTTGACTTCTTCACTTCACCTGCATCCCTGTGGAGCTGAAGCAAATCCAGGGCCCTGGGACACTCAGGCCCCTCCTGCCGTTTTCTTCCACAGCATGTTTTGTGCACAGACACAGAGAAACAAGGGCAGATCAGGCTGGAAAGGTCCCCGTGCTGAAGGTCCAGTTCCACAACACTGTGCAGTTACAGATCTTGCTGAGCACCCTGAAGCCCCTGGACTTTGGAAGAGCCAACCCGAGGATGCTCTGAAGCCATCTGTGAGGGATTCCATGGCAAGCATCCATGGAGGGCAAAGGAGCTTGGAATGCTGGAAGGTTTCAAGAATAGCTTCCTGAAAGCACAGCAGTGCGCCATCCCTGCGCAGGAGGAGGAAGAGGGCAGAACCAGGGACCATCCAGGCTTAACAGAGAGCTCTGGGTGTGCCTAAGAGCAAATGAAGCAGCAGCACGGTGCCCAAGACTTGGACATGTGACCATGCCAGTGCCCGGAGTGCTGTCAGGCAGTGCTGGGATCCCGGCTGTGGTTCTGCTCCCCACAAGCGAGGAATGGCAGCCCCAGGCTCAGAGCCAGTCAGAAAGCCAACCAAGGGAGAGCAGAAGGAGGGCACCCTTCCAGTTTCTCTTGGGCATGGCTGCAAAACAGTCCCTGCTGCTTCTTCCTTAGCCTGTGTTTGGGCTGTGCTGGTGGCAGAGCCAGCCTGGCTGTGCTCTGTGTTCCAAAGTGTGGAAAATAGGTATGATTCGTGCTGATAAAATTGAAAGAGTAATCAATATTGGTACCGTAATTAATATTTAGGAATAATAAAACAGTTAAAAGTGGTAATGCCAAAGAGGAGAGGGAGAGGAGGGGCTCCACCCCCCTCCCAGCACATGTTCCCAAGGTCCACAGGAAAGAGCTCAAGGTGTAGTTGCTAAAAATGAGCAAAACCTGGTTGGGTCCCAGAAAATGCTAATTATAAGGAATTTATTGCCTTGATATGCAGATGCAGTGATACGTTAGTCTTGGCTTACATTGTACTGGTTTGGTGCGCATGTGCAACCCAAAGGTGAATTAAAGGACACAGAGGAAGACTACGAAATCTTCATCAGATGACCCCCAAAAGACTTGTGCGACCAACAAACCGAGTGTTGGCACATGTGTGGTAAAGGTGGTAATGAAGGCAGAGATGGAAGTATGACAAACCGAAAATGGGAGGAGATGGTATTGACACATGGCACATAAGGGGTAATTTGCACTTGGCAAGCTTGTACATGAGGCGGCACGGGTCCATGAGCCCTGCACTCCATACCCTCAGTTATCTTTTGCTTATGCGCTATTATTGGAACCAAATTATCCCTTATTTTAATCACATATATTGCATCCAATCATTGTATCCAATTTTATAATTTTTTTAACCATTCAATTAAAATTGCTACCACCTGTGATATTGTTTGGTTGTTTTTTTATGATGGGACAATTGGGCAAACATAACACAAAGCCTGTTGAGAGTGGGCATGAAAAGCGCTGCGTGCACAGCAGAGAGTCCTGGAAGGTGCTGGCAAGAGTGTCCTGCAAGGACAGGGCTCTGGGCTCTGGCTGGGAACAGCCTGGTTTTGGTGCTGTGAGCACAGGCAGGAGTTGAGGCAGGTGATGAGGCAGTGGGGAGCTTGTGTTTGTAGAGGGCCTGAGGCTGCACGTCTGAACCTGCACCTGGAAACTCACTTGGGGGAATACAAGCTAGAGCTGGAGTGCCTGTCCTGAAAGGACCTGGAGTCATTCAGCCTTGCCATCTTTTCTTAAGAGTGTGTTGGTGTTCCCCAGGAAAGCCACACATTTGGGGAAATGCCTCTGGAGGAAAGGGGCTTGCTTCTCAAGGCAAGTGCTTCCCAGGGAGCTCCTAGTGAGGCAGGTGCGAGTGTCCCCGTTTGGCTCTCTGTGCTCCTTTCAATCCTGGAGGCCTGTTGCACTTGGCAGAGGGGCAGGGCGAAGGCTGTGAAGGGAGAAGGCTGTGAAGAGCAGGTTTGGCATCCACCTGGACCTGCAGAGACCAACCCAAGCACCTGCAGTAGGGTGTGTTTCCCCCTTTGGGCAGAGGTGTGATCAGGAGCATCTGTCCAGCCACGAGCCACAAAGCTCTCTTTGAGAGCTGTGAATTAAAAGGCCTTTACACACACACTTTTCTCATCTTCCCTGCCTGCTGTGTTTCAGCTCTTGGCTATGCATTTGCCTCTTGCCTGGTGGAAGCTGCTGTGGCCCAGGGCCAGCACAGAGCTGGTCTGTGTGGGCCAGGCAGCGTGGAGAGCCTTGGCTGATCTTGATGTGTCCCTGGCCTCAGAAAAGGCTTGGAAGGTTTGCCTCCCCAGGCATCCTGCTCATTGGCTCTCCCTGTGCATCTCGCAGAGAACAAGGTAGGCATTTCTGGCAGCTGGGCATCAGCAGGCCTTAAAATGGGGGCGTGTTGTGGAGCGAGCCCAGCTGAGATACCCTGAGAGGAGCCCAGTGCTCCTTGTTCCCCTTTGCTGACCTGTGAGCGTTTGTCTGCTTTCGGGATGGCCCTGGCTGTGTCAGGGCTGCTATGTAGACATGAGACAGCAGGTGTCCTGTCCCACTGGGTCCCAGCAGTGCCTCGCAGCAGCTCTGCACCCACGTCAGGATGCTGGCCAAGAGAAGTCGTGGAAGCTGAGGCAGCTGATTTTAAGCTTGTGCTGGTGCCTACAGGTCAAGGCCAAGGGTGTTCCTTCAGGATATAGCAGTCCTGAGGGTTCTCCCTGATTCAAAGATATTGGCAGACAAATGCATTGTCTGCCAACAGCCCTTTTATTGACTTGGCAGGAGGGCAGGAGTCTGCACCCCACTAAAATGTTTCTCTGCCACATATAAATATAAGTGGGTTAATGTAGGAATTGTATCAAAAACACCATCCATCTTTACACTGCTGAGGTGATTTGATAGGCAGAGCATTAGAAATACATTGTGTCAGATTCCTAGACTTGAAGCTGATGTCCAGGCACTGGCCAGGAGTGCTCTCCATGCCTAAAGCAGCACAAAATCTTCCTCAGGGCTTCCCTGCACTGGGCTGATTCCCTACTTGCCCTTAGTTCTATTGGCAGACTATGTCTAAAGTTTTTTGTCAAGTCACTCTCATGTCAATTTAGGCCAGCCAGGTTTTTCTTATGCTAACTGGTGCTAAGTACCTATGTCTGTCTGTGCTAAGCACTTGTTTCCTAATGTGAATTGCTTCTGCTTACTTATGTCAAACAAAGGCCTTGTTTCATTGCCAAAGGTGCCTGAGGCCCCCTGCTCTTGTGGCACCAGTTGCTTTCCTGTGGGATGTTCTACCTCCCTGGAGAGTAAAGAGGGAGCTGGAGAAAGAGCTGGCCAGGCTGCTCTGGATCCTTTACCAGCAGCCCTGGCTGAGTGGAGCAGTCCGAGCTGAGCGCAGAGGTGCCAATGGAACAGCCGTGCCCAGGAAGGCTTGGTGGGAAGGGTGATCCAGGAACCACAGGCCTGGCAGCCTGAGCTGCCCCCGGGGAAGGTCTTGGAGCAGATCCTCCTGAGTGTCATCCCACGGCATGTGCAGGGAACCAGGGCATCTGCTGGAGGGTGGGAAAGCTCTGCAGAGGAACAGGGACAGCTGGGGGTCCTGGTGGGGTGTTGAGGGCTTCTGTGTGTGAGTTTGGGGGGGTTGGTGTTGGTGGGCTGTTGGAGGTGTTGTCTGGAAGGTGAGAGGTCTAGGCTGGAATTTGAGTCAGTTTGAAGGCAGAATATGTGGTTTGGCACAGCTTTGATTACGGAGGGCAGAAAGAATATCTGTGACTCTTCCTGTTCAAGGTCCTGATTCTCCTGCAGGGAACAAGAGGGGAGAGCTTGTTCTGGGCACTTAAATATCTGTACCAGGGGGAGGATTAGCCCCTTTGCTATCTACTCAATTTTTTTGGCTACTTTTGTAACACTGAGTGGACCTTCATTTCTTGAGAGCTTTTATTCCTTAAGATAATTAGGATATTATCACCTCTTCATAGAAAACTGTTTGCAAACCAAAGAATGGCCTTTTTTTTTTGCCTCTGTGTAGTGTTATGTTCTGTAAAGTGACTCTCAGTGGATGACATTAAGGCAAATGTGTTGCTGCTTTGAGACAGAAAGCAAAATTCCAACTCTTCACCTTCTCAGGCCATCCCAATGAATTTGGGAAGTTTGCAACTTTTTGGATCTACTTGAGTTGAGCAATGGGAAGTAAAGCTTTCCTGAACTGAGGATTCTTAAACGCCAGGTTTCTTCTGTGCCTTCACCACTAAGGTGTTTTTGGGCTGAAGGAAGTTACTTCAATGAGAAAATAATTTCAGCATGCAGTGAGAGCTTCTGACCGAGACCAAGTGTTGCCAGCAGTTGCTCCAGGTGCTGCTGCCATCAGCCCCTGCAGGAAGGAGCACAGCCCCCAATTCACGTGGGCTTTGGCTCCCTGTGGCATAGAAGACCCCTGGGGGCACAGGTCTTTGGGGCAGGAGACGGGCACCAGCGCTGCCAGGGCTCGGGGGTAGCAGGTCTGCTTGGGCAGGGACTCTGCCACAGCTGCTGATGTCAGTGCTCCCCAGGCCCCAGGGCTCAGAGCAGCATTGGTGACCGGGCCCACATGTTCCTTGTGCATGTCACACCCGCGGGTTTAGGATGGCCACAGGCCGGGACGTGTCCCAAGGAGGCTGTGCCAGTTTCTGTGGAAGGTCCAGTGCCTGTCCCAGCGCGGCTGCATCGGCAGCCCTGGGGGACCTTCTGCTGCCCTGAGCCCGCAGAGCTGGGCGGCGTTTGCTGATGATTTAAGCCATTCCTAAAGACCCTGTGGGGCTGTCTTAGACACTTGGGGTGAGGGATTCCTTCCAACCTGGCCCACTTTGGGTGGGCTGGGGGTGGCCCCAGGGCAGGCGGCAGTGTGTGCAAGGCCCCTTTGTGACACAGTGCAGTATGGTCACCGTGGCATAGAATGGGTGTCCTAGGGCCCTTTGTGACATGTGGTGACATAGGAGCTGGCGGTGACAAGATCACACCTCAGTGCTCGGAGCACGCAACGGGACAGGACGGGACAGAGCGGTGCCGTGAGGAGCCCCCACACAGCACACTTGTTCCTGTCTGACCCAGAGCCTTTCTGAGGTGTTATTCCTGCAGCTGACCTCAAGGCCAGACCACAGGTCTTGGTGACCCGTGGCCTTCCCGAGGCTTCTCTTCCACAGGTGCCCTCGAGGGCAGAGCGTGGGACTTGGTGCTCCATCCCACTCCTCCTGTCCCTGCCACGTCCCTGGGCAGGAGCCAGTGCTCCCAGCATGACCTGGGCTTTGCTGTGCATGCAGGTTTGCAGTGCGGACCCTGAAGTCCCTGCTCTGCTGAATGCAGCACGAGGATGTGGTGGTGGCAATGGAACGCAGGTGTGGCTGGGACACGCTGCTGTGTGCTGACACCCACCACTATGCCATGGGTCTGCTGGCCAGGTGAGACCCCCTTCTCCCCACTGCCTCTGACATTTGTGCTCTGTGCCCAGGGAGCTCCACACAGTCCCCGAGGTCGTGGGCCAGAGGGCCTTGCCATGGAGGGATGGCCAAGCAGATTGGAAAAGGCTGGGAGAGGAGGGTGCCCATAGGGAGCCACCTCCCAAATAGCCCAGAGCCCCCTGCAGGATGCTGGGGAAAGACCAGACCTGTGTGTGTCAGTCCTGGCAGAGGTTTGTCCCCCTGACCCACAGTCTTGGTTACTTTATCTCCTGCCAGGGAGATGTGCTGTGTCTCCATCCCCTTGTGTTCCCGGATCGCTGGCTACCTTCTCCAGCTGCTCAGCACACAGGAGCCACGCTGGGAGCTGCCCGCCCTGGCGTTCCTTGTGGAGGTGAGCCTGATGGCCAGCACTGCCTGGCTGAGCTGCCTCCCAGCTCTCTGCCCTCCTGGAGCCACAGCTGCCAGGACAGTGCCCGTGCCCTGTGCTGCTGCCTGGGCCCGGCCCTGTGCGGCCCCGGGCTCCTGCCGGCCGGCTCCCTGTCACTGCCCTGTGCCTTTCAGGTCCTCGAGTGCCTGGACTTGAGTGAACGCGATGCTAACATAGTCCTGCAAATCTTGTCAAGGCAGCTGCAGAGTGAATGCAGGGAGAGGCGACACCTGGCACTCAGGGCCCTTCTCAAGCTCACTGATGATCCCTCCATGGTGAGAAGGGCAGCAGCTGAGGCAGAGCTGGGGAATGCAGTCGCTTGGGCTTGGCTGGGCTTTGGGTGCTGGAGCAGCTGCTCCCAGCTCTCCTGCCTCCCGGTTCAGCTGCCCAAGTTCTTTAGGACAGGCCTTTGGCCTCCAGGCCCTGCGGCATCAGGATGGCATTTCATAAACTTGTGTTCTGCACAGACCAAAAACATGCAGAGCCTGACTGAAAGTCTTGTAGAGCTCCTGTGGGATGGAGAGATAGTTATCATGACAGTCATGCTACTCAGCTCTATCATCTTAGACAGTAACAGGCTGCTGCCCAGCCCCATCACAATGCAGCTGCTTGAGGCGCTCCTGCCACTCTTTGACCATGTAAGGCTCACTGCTCCCAGCCACAGCCACTGGGTGCTACCCAGACACTTTATGCCCTGTGGATTTGCAGGCTTGCACCAAGCTGAGCTCCGTGCAGCCAGTGCTGAGGTCTTTTTTTCTTCCTTTCATACAGGACAATAGCCAGGTGCAGCTGATCTCCATACTGCTCTTCCAAACATTGGTGACTTATCCAAAGGAAAAGGCAAAAAAGGCCCTGAAGACACCCCTGCACCAGAGCCTGCTGCCACTCTTCCTCCACTGCCATGATGAGAATCAGCAGGTGGCACAGGTGAGGACTCGTGGGCTGCTGCTGTCCCCCTGTCAGGGAGCTCGGCTGCCTCCTGTCCTGGTGCCTGCCAGGCTGCAGCCTCCTCCAGGCCTTGGCACAGGGACGCGGGTCCTGTGCCCTGCGCTGTGGGGCCATCTCTGCGTCTGTGCTGCTCTCCAGGCTTCTCAGGAAACGCTGCTTTCTGTGGCTGAGTTCCTGAAAAGGAGGGATCTTGAACGACTGCTGAAGAACAAGAAGCTGTGGAAGTTGGCTGAGCTCCTGATAAGGACGGCCTGCAAGCGCCAGCCTCAGCCCGGAGAAGCCCCCTGAGGGCGATGCTCAGTGTGCGGGCCGGGCAGCTGTGCCCCTGCCTGCTGCTGCAGCCAGAGGCCGCGCGGGCTCTGCTCCAGGCTCCCGTGGGCCCGAGCCGGGTGCCCATGGAGCCCCGGCCCGGCGGGCCTGCGGGCCGGCACCGCGGCTCCCCGGGGAGCAGCCGGCTCTCTGCCCCCTGCCCTCGGGAGCCCTTGGCCAGCGGCTGCTGGCCGCGCCTCAGGTCTGTGCGGGCAGGGAAGGCCGGGGCTGGGCGCAGGCAGCGCCCGGCCCAGAGGCTGAGCCTGCGCCAACCCTTCCCTCCTGCCGCTCTCTGCAGCTGGCAGAGGACAGGAGCAGAGCGGCCGAGCACGTGCGCCGGGCCCTGCGCTACCTGGAGAGGCCACAGGAGCCCCTGCGAGAGGCGGCCATCAGGTTCATGGGTGAGCCACGTGTTGCCTTCTATTCCAAGGCAGGCGACCTGGTTCTGAGGTACAGCTCGACAGCCCTCTCTCCAGGGCCGTTCGGGCCAATGACACACGCAGACACCAGTGTGGTGGACGGTCAAAAGGCGTTTATTACTTCTTCTTCTGGGGTCTTATAGTCTTGGGGGTCTCTACGTCAAAAAGGGGTTTGTCTTTCTTACCTATGGTTAGTAGGGAATGGAAAAGTACTGGGTAAGGAGTGGAAAGTTACTGGATTCAGTGGGGCAACATTCCTACTGTTAGTGGGGCCACATTCCTATGTTAATTTCTTATCTATGAATAACTGAGGGTCTTATCTATGGGGAACAGAGGGTCCTGGCTTTCCGTCACATTGTGTCATCTTCCGCAGCGCCTCTCCCTGACTACCACATCTCCCCCCCACTTTTCACAAATGAATGAGGTAGTCATGTACATAGGTATTGAAATGAGGTATAAGGTTGTAGCTTGACAAGGGAAAGGGATTTTGGGAAACCTGAGTAAGCTTTTGCCAGACAAGTTTAGAAAATCTCGTGACTGGCAGTGTTCCTAGGTTGAATTCCCTGGTTGAATTCACAGCAATTGTCGTCGCCCTATGAACAGGATGTTGGTCCGTTCCAGGCGGCTCTGAACGAACGAGACCAGCTTGTTCAGCAGGCATGGTCCGAAGGTGACTGTTAGAAACAGCATCGCCAATGGACCTATCAAGGCAGAAATCAGAGTGGTTAGCCAAGGTGATTGATTGAACCAGGACTCGTACCAGCCCTGTTGGGCCTCCCTGTCTTTCTGCCTCTGAGCCAGTCTGTTCCGGAGTTCCGCCATGGAGTCTCTCACGACTCCCGTGTGGTCTGCATAGAAACTACATTCCTTTTTCAAGGCGGCACACAGGCCCCCTTGCTGCATGAACAGGAGGTCCAGGCCTTGCCTGTTCTGCAAGACCACTTCTGAGAGTGAGGAGACCGACTTCTCTAGATAGGAGATGGATTTCTCGATCCTCTGCAGGTCCTCGTCAATCGTTGCCTGCAGCTGTGACAGTCCTTGGTGCTGTGTCGCTAGGGCTGAGACACCCGTGGCCGTTCCGGCTGCTCCCAGGCCGAGCAGCATTGCGATAGTTATACCTGTCATTATTTCTCTTTTGTGGATCCGGCTGGGTCCCTCAAGAAGATGGTACATCTCTTCGTCTGGGTGGTACAAAACCCTAGGAACAATAAGAACTTGGACACAGAAGTCGTTAGAGTCACTGAATTTGGGAAGAAACACACAGGGACTCACTCCGGATCGCTGGCAAACCCACATCCCCGATGTGGATGGGACCGCCCACTTACTGTTTTTCCTGTTAGGCTTGACAATTTTGGTGCAAACGTCCCCTTTCCGCTTAGCTAGGGTTGCATTGCCAAAGCATCTGCCTCAGCCTGTGACTTGACTCGGGGTGATTCCTTTGCAAGGGGTGTCCCATCTGCACTGGTGAGGGGCGTCGGCTGAGGAATAACTGAAGGGAGTGTCTAAAGCGACTCCTTCGTAAAAGGGGGGTTTGACATCGTAACAAAGCCAGCAGGATTCGGTTAGGTTAGGGTTGGATTCGTTCAGGGATACAAAGGCAGCTTCTAACATATGAAGGATTGGGTCTGCGTCTGACCCGGTTAAGCGACTCATCTGAAAGGTTTCCGCTTGACCGGTCGGGACATTGCTGACCCCTGTGGGTAAGGTTTTGGGGTGGGTTATGTTTCTCCCTTTCGGCACACTTTTAATCACTTTGTTGGGTCTGACTGCTCGGGGTGCTGACGGCTGGAGCCTGATAATTTGCACGTTCACCCTCTCTTTTGACCCTTGAAGGACCACTGTCCACGTTCTGCCTGTGGCCCAGCTAGGGTGATCTGGCTGCAAGACCGTCATGTTGTAATCTGTGCACGCCCGAAAGTTAGGGATTTTAAGTTGGTTTCGATGGGGGTTTTCGCGAAAGAAGAAGGGTATTTTGCAGCCAATGGGTGCCCAGGTGAACTGTAAGAATTTGTCTGGCTCTTGTGGATCCCACCCAGGCCCCGACGGTCTGGCATCTGTAACTATGGTTTCGCAGCCCCAGTGCCCACAATATCCCCACCCTGGGTGATTGCAGTAGCTTTTCCCAGGGTTTGAAGCTGGGCACCAGTAGGATAGGTACAAGTGTCTGACGTGTAGGGAATAGGGGTTTACCCTTGGCTGTCCTGGGAACTGGTCGGTGATGCGGAGCACGAAGGATGGGGTGTTTGGTGTGGTGATTTCTCTGAGTGCTTTGCCACTACTAAGGTGTCGCATGACCCACCTGAATGGCTGATGGGGGTAGTGGTCTGGGCTCGCTTGCCCTGTGGCGACAAGCCCCAACAGCAAAATCACACAGAATCACCCTTGGTGCTTGGGTCTCACCCGTGCGGGTCTCTCGGGTGCTGCCTGGGAAAGCTGTGCCGGCTGGGGACAGCTCGCTGAGTTGCTGCCCTTCCCCGGAAGCCTGGGCTAACGCGGTCGTCCTGCCATTCCTGCTTAAATACAATCCGCCCCGCCCCATGAAAATGCATGCAGTTTATTTGCGTAATATCAAAAGTGAGCAGATTGTTATCGCTAGAAAGGTCGTCCTCAAGAGTGGGTACTACCGCTGAGTTGATCCCTATTTCTGAAATCGCTTTGGCTTCTTTTGGGTTAACTGGGGTATATGCCCTTTGTTGATTCCCCCGCGCTCCGGCAATCCCCCCCGGGAAAGCGTGCATGGAGGCTGCTGGTGCCCGGTCCCCACAGGCTGCTTTTATTTTTCCCCAATCGGTGAGTTTGTGTTGCGATTGTTTCCCGATATTGTTTAAAGCTTTATTCGGTTTCGCTCGAAACCGCACCAATTCTGCTCTCTCGGTTTCCGAATCGCAGCCGGGCTCGGTCGGCTCTTCCAAGCTGTCTGAGCAGCTGTTACTTGACTCTGAGCCGGAAGCTGACTGCCGGTACACTTCCGGCACTCCGTGCCATTTTGTTCGGCTTCGACCTCGCTCCTCCCTTTGGGGGTGGTGCTGCTCCCTCCCCCTGTGGTCCCCCCGCCTCCTGCCGGGGGAGGTCCTTGCCCTATAAGGACCTAATTTGAATAGAGCGCTCTGGTTGGTTTTGCGCTCTACCGCGGGGGCTGCCCCTTCTCCCCGCTCGCCCGCGCATGCATTGTTAAGCAGGCTGACTGCGTTTCCGCCCCCCGCCTCCTCCCTTCCGCCCTCGCCATGTGGTTCGGCGCCATTTTTAAACGCACATGGTAGGGGCGAGTTTTTACCGATCCTGGTGGGGTCCGACAATCCGGCCTCGTTCCGCGCCTCCTCCGCGAGTCCCTGCCAGAAGCATCGCGCGCGCTGCTCTGCTTCTTGCGCCGGACCGGCGGCCGGCGGGGAAGAGACGGATAGAGAAACCACGGATTTTTCGGACAGTTCCGCGGGGGGGCTAGGACCTGGCGGGCTCCGCGGGAAGGTCGGGGGGTCCCCTGGGGGTTCCGGGGGGTCCCCTGGGGGCTCTGGGGGGTCTGGACTCGGGCTCGGGAAGGGGTGAAACGCGCCCGGCCCCCGCATATTCCCGCCTTCAATCCGATCGCTCTCAGAGGCGGTCTGCGTCGCGGCCCCCACCCCCAGCTTTGGTGTAGCTAATAAACATATACGCGCAGCTTCCCGCATCTCCTGTTCTTCTAACGTCTCGCGTAGGGCCTCTTCTACTTTCCCCCACGCTTTGAGGTTTTTACCACTGCCTGCGGACTTAGAGTCCTCTGCTGAGGCGGCAGTGCACTTCTCCCGCGCTTCCGAATATAATATATTTACCGGACGTTCGATCGTCCCCAGCTCTAGGAGCCTTGCAATAGCAAGATTAGAATTCCTGAGCTCACCTTTAATTCCCCATCACTCATGAGCCTGACTTACGACCTTCGCTGTGGATTCCATTGTCCAAGCTGGTCCGGGGGGCGTCCCCCCCCGCTGCGGTCAGTCCTGCTGCCGCAGCCGCCGTCCTCGTTCCAGGAGTGTCCCCGTTCGCCGGGCGCAAGCCGCTGTCCCGGGTTTCGGCACCAGAATGTTGCCTTCTATTCCAAGGCAGGCGACCTGGTTCTGAGGTACAGCTCGACAGCCCTCTCTCCAGGGCCGTTCGGGCCAATGACACACGCAGACACCAATGTGGTGGACGGTCAAAAGGCGTTTATTACTTCTTCTTCTGGGGTCTTATAGTCTTGGGGGTCTCTACGTCAAAAAGGGGTTTGTCTTTCTTACCTATGGTTAGTAGGGAATGGAAAAGTACTGGGTAAGGAGTGGAAAGTTACTGGATTCAGTGGGGCAACATTCCTACTGTTAGTGGGGCCACATTCCTATGTTAATTTCTTATCTATGAATAACTGAGGGTCTTATCTATGGGGAACAGAGGGTCCTGGCTTTCCGTCACATTGCGTCATCTTCCGCAGCGCCTCTCCCTGACTACCACAGCCACGAGCCCGGGCTCCCTCCCCGGCCCTGCCCGCCGCAGCTCGGCCCCAGCCCCGCCTGCAGCCCCGGCAGCGCCAGCCGGGCTCGGCGCCGTGGAGCCCCGCCTAGCCTGGGCATTGCTGCTGCCGCCCTCTGGCAGCCGTGCCCTTGGGCGGCAGCGTGCGGCAAGGGCCCGGGCTGAGCCGTGCTGGGTCAGCAGCCCTTGTGGCCACAGCGCCGGCAGCGCGGCTGGCAGGGAGCTGTGCCGCTGGGGCCGTGACAGGCTCTGTGTTCACAGGCATGGCCGGGCGGAACCTGAGGGGGCAGCAGCAAGAGCTGCAGCTGATCTGCACTGGTGAGTGAGGGAAGTGGGCTGACAGCGGGGGCTGCCGGGGGGGGAGCTGCAAGCCCTGCCCCAGCTGCGGAGGGCTCTGCTGCCGTGGGCAGAGCACACGGAGCTTTCAGGGCCACGTGGGCCATTGGTGGCCAGCAGCTTTGGGCTGATCCCCTTGCTCCCTGCTCCCTCCTGGCCATGGCAAGAGCCGGCTGGGATGGCCCTTACAGGGGGCTCTCCTCGGCTCCCCGCAGGTCCGGCTCTGACTGTGCCTCTGTTCCTCTCTCTTGCAGCCCTGGAATGCCTGACAGAGGACACGAGCAGTGCCGTGTCACAGCTGACACTTGAAAACTACATGACCTCCTGGCAATACAGCGTGGGCGATATTCCACCATCCAGAGGCTGCACGATCAGCTGCGCAGGGCATGGATCACTCGGCCTCGCCTGTCGGGGCTCGGCTGCATGGTCTGCGGGATGACTGAGGAGGAGAGCTGATCTGGGAGGCTGTCTTTGCTGGGGCAACCTGTGCCAGGGTTAATTTTCCTTTTCTCTAAGATTTTTCTTTCTTCTTTTCCATTTTTAATCTATATTGTAAATAAATAAATTTTAGAGTATATAGAATTATATATATTATTGTAGATTTTAGATTACTGTAAATAATTCTAGAATGTGTTATGATACACAGACTGTCAGGAGCTTTTCTTTGCTGCCCAGGCTCTGCAGGGCAAGAGACAGGAAAGGGTGAAAAGGGTGCTTGTGCTCAGCTACCTGCCCAGGCGTGCAGTGCTGCAGGGAAAATGGCCAGAAGCCCCTTGGCCTTTGGTGGTACTGATGAAGCCTTTGTGCTGCCCACAGAACGGCTGGACAGGGGCCGGGGCTGCGGGGATCCCTGCCAGAGCGGTGCCTGGAGATGGCCACAAGACCTGTGCCAGGCCGGAAGGGCCATCCGTGTCCTCCTGCCCGTGTGCTGCTGGCTGCCTTGCTGAGGGCTCCCAGGTGCCTCTGGATGGGGCTGCTCTGGAGCTGCTGTGGGGCTGTGGCGCTGCTGCCGGGCAGCTTGGCCGGGCTGGGGCGCTGGCAAGCCCTGGGCAATGGGCTGTCAGAGGCCACAAGCAGCCCCCCCGCAGCCGCCTTGTTCCTGCCAGAGTTGACTTGCAAGAGGGATCCTGGACACTCTGCAACTAACAGCATCAGTGTTGTTGGAAACCCAAATGCAGGGAAATCTCAGACCTCTGGTCTTGTCAGCAAAGCTTAGAATTAAACACAGGATTTGATTGGAGACCTTGGAAAGTGCTTCCAAACTTAGGTGCTAGAAGCGAGAATGAGGATTTCTAGTTTATAGCAGACACAGGCAGGAAAGTTGAAGTGGAGGAAAGTTTAGAGTTTTAGAGTTCAAGATCTAGAAAAAATCAAAGTAGTTACAATGGTAAACAAGAAGTTTAGGATGCAGTGCTGTAGGTTTGTGTGTCATAACATGATTGGCTAAGGAAGCTTACACTGTAGCATGAGTCCATAAGATGAAATATTGAATGGTTGACTCCAAAACACAAATGTCCTTGTTGGCCGTGTCTTCTTGGCTGAGAAATTCTGCAAAGTGCTTGTAACTACAAGTCTTGCGGCCTTGTGAGCCATGCGGTGGAGATGTGAGCCAAACTCACCCTGTCTATGAAGAAGAGAAGAAAAAGCAATGGCATCATCGAAAAAACTCAGAGGTCCGCTCTCTAGCTCATTCCAAAGTCCTTCAACTCCCCCAAAGTGTGATTTAGCTACCAAGAGATGACAAGGACTCTTAGTGCTGACTCTTTGACTCCAGAGCAGCTGCTTTAGAATCTTTCACATAACCCTGTGTAGTTATGTGCCAGAAATGGATCATTTGAAGAAACTTTCCCAACTGACTTGCATGGAGATTTGTCTGAAAGGTATTTGAGGAGAAAGGCTCCCAGCAGAGGTCTGGGCTTTGGCCTAGCTGTGTCCCCTGTTGATTATGAAGTGTGCCATCAGCTGCAGGGCTTTCTAGGCTAAAAATATCATCAAGTCACTTGGACTTGCTCTTTTTGGCCTCTAAAAGCTGGACCAAATTTCGGGCAATTTTGGAGTCCTCATCTATGAGTGGATGGAGCACCTAGGATTTTCCCAATTGCTGGGAATGGTTCTCCAGGTCCCTGGAGTATCCAGGGCCCTGGTAAGTTCCAGCTCCATACATGCCTTGGCAGTCAGAAGCAAAGGAACCCAGCCCTTTTTGTGCTGCCTGTGTCACTGCACCAGGCTCATGGGATGGGAACACGCAGCCCTTGTGCTGGAGCTGAGCTGCTCTGCCCAGCACTGGTGGCCATCATCCAAGCTGGTTTTGCTTGTCCTGGTTCCCTGACAGCTGGGGCCCTGGGCAGAGCCCTGAAAGCCTGGTCTCCCCCCAAGGAAGGAGAAGGAGCCCCTGGAGAAGCGATACCAGGTGGGGATGCTGCTGCTGCTGCTGCTGCTGGACACAGCGAGGGTGACATCAAGGATGACAAGCTCTTCCTCAGCCTGGCCACTGGAGGCTGAAGGTGATGGACTTTGATTCTGGCACCTTCTTCAAAGCCAAACTCCCCAGAGAATTTGCAGATGAGTCTCCATCTGGGGAAATTCTGCCAGATTTGGGCATGGCCCAGTGTGGCAAGGAACTAAAGGTTCCCCCTTTGCTGGGGCAACTCATTCTTCAGTCACTGCCCAGCTGCTTTTGGCAGGCCTGGGAGGATGGGCTGGGGTGGGTATAAAATGGGAGTGGGCTCCTGGCCCTGCCAGCAGCCCCCAGCACCCACCGTGCCCTGGGCTGGGGCTGGGGCTGGGGCAGCCAGCCCAACACAAACCAACCCCATGGTGGGAGCAGAGGTGGGACTCCAGAACCTGTGCACAGCTGCTTTGCTGTGCAGGCAAGGAAGGGCTTGGGCTGCTCCACTGCTTTGTTTGCTTTGGGATCACCGTGATTTTGGGGGGCAGTACAGGGGGGAAGAGAGAAAGTGTGGGCTTCCCTCACTCATGGCTGGGTTTTTCCCTGGCATGCAGGGGTTGGGCCTTTCTCAAGGCCCTGACAGAGATAAGAGTTTTTACTGTTTTTCTTGTTTTCCCTTTTTCAATCTAATGTCTTTTCAATAATATGTTGTTTGTTTTTCCAGAGGAAGCATTCCAGATGGTCCAGTGTGGATGGGGAACTGCTGGGGAGCAGCTGTGGCATGGATGGGCCGTGCCCTTGGAGAAGGCTGAGGCCATGGTTTGGGAGCAGCTTTTCTTGCAGCCGTGGCTGGCGTGAGGTGGGTCCCTGTGTGCTTGGCAGGGTGGGATCAGAGCTTTTGGGAGATGGCAGCAAGCACAGGAGCATCCTGCTCTGGGCAGCTGCTGAGGGCTGGATGTGCCATGGCTGGCTGCAGGCTGGGTACATGTCCTGCCCTCCTGCTCTGCTGTCAAAGGCAGCAGGGATGGGCAGCTCTGGGCACAGCTCTGGGCACAGCCAGCATGGCCTGGGCACCACAGGCCTTGGCACAAGGGCACAGGAGCCCTCAGCTGATGGGCATTTCTGCTTTCTCTCCTTGCAGCCAGGCTCTGCGGGTGCTGAGGCTGCTCTGGGCTCTGCCAGGGCTCTGCTGGGCTCAGCCCTGGGCCCAGCTGGGCTGGCTCTGCCCTCACATTGCTCTGACAGCTTTGCATCAGACGAGCCCATTGTGAGCACAGCGCCTGAGCTTTCTGCTTTGGCAGGTGAGTGAGACCCTGCTGCAGGCCCAGACATGTCGACGGAAGGAGACACAGACATCAATTAGATCATCACAGGCCCAATTTTATTGATCAGTACGGCAGCTTAAATACAGTTCATAATGAGCTTCATACATATTGCAAAAGTTGAGCTCAGGATTGGTCAGTTACATATCAGCACCTACGCCTACTTCTGCATTCCTATGGTTCTACTTTTGATACTTTCTACATATTCTCAGGATATATTCAGGAATAATCTCTACTCCCTATCCTCATGTTGCAGCAAGGTCACTGACTGCTGACCTCTCCTTTCAGCTTGCTGACTGCTGACTTTCCTCCTTCAGCTTAACCAGCGGCATTATGTCAGTATGGCCTTTTTCAGCTAACCAATTATTAATAAATCTCTCCACACAGAGATTGCAGCTGGGGACACACATCCAACTGGCAAGGACCCAAACTCTCCACAGTCCTGGCTGAAGGTCGGCATCTGTACAGGGTGTTTTGTCTGTCCCATTCTTCCTTCTTTATTGGCTGGAATTGTGCAATTGCACTTTCTTCCTCCTCTAGAAGTTCCACGAGTGGGCCAAAGCTGGCAAGTGGGCCGTGCTCCTGAGGCAGTGCAGTCTGGAGCTGGTGGATGGAGAATTGCCCTTCTGCACTTCCAAACCAGAGCAAAAAGCTGTAAGTTGGACTTTGTGTCTCTAAGAAATCCCTGGCAGTTTCAAAAGCAATGTGCAGCTCCTTCCCAGGCTGAGAAGGAAGGTCATCTTCTAAGGGACTTGGGCTTTGACAGAGTTTCCATTCCCAGTCCTGCTTGGAGCTGGAAGGGCACAAAGCAATTTCTTCTTGCTTCGACCACAATTTCACATACCAATGTTGGAAACAAAGCCCAAAATCTTTTAAGAGGTTGCTGAGGTCAGTAAGATGGATCCATGCCATCAGCACATTTACAATGGAAATAACTGAGTTCTCTTTTTCAAAAGATCATTTATTTCTTAATGCAAAGAATGTAACTTTGCATTTATGTTTTGGTTTTTTCACTAACATTATGTTATGCTTTTTCACTAAAACTTGGATTTTATTCTTATCTTTTACAATTAACCTATTTTTTTCCTTTTTCCTTTTTTCTCCTTTCAATAGAAAACATGTCCTATCAAAAAGCAATGTCCTTTGCTCCTCATTCCCGTGTGGAGCAGCTCCCTTCCTGCTGGCTGAGCTGCTCAGGCAGAGTCCGGCAGCTCTTGGCCCTGCAGGGCTGAGGCTTTTCCCCATTGCTGGGCACAGACTGATGGAGCAGCACTGCTGAACACGGGCACACACAGAGGCACCAGCAGCAGCTGCCTTTGGCCACATGAGGCTCCAAGGCCCAAACTCTGAGCAGCCAGGGCTGGAAGAGACTGGCAGGATCTGATCCCTGACTCTGGGCAGACAGGGCTGCACAAATGACCCCACAGCAGCAGCAGCAGCAGCAGCAGCAGCACATGCAGCTGACTTTGAGCATAGCCCCGGCTCCTCTTCCCTCCCGTGTGCAGCAGTGTCACAGCAGCCTGAGGCACCTGGGAGCCCCCAGGGCCAGCAGGGACTGGAGATGGCAGCCCTGGGCTCCTGGAGGCTGTGCAAGGAACGGAGGTGGGCACTCCCTGTCCATGGGGAGCTTCCAGATGGAAAAGGCTGCTGTGCCCAGGCAGCTCCAAGGGTACAGAAGGGAGGGTCTGGAGCACTGGATCTGTGCCAGTGCCACAGTCCTGGGCAGCAGCCAGCGAGCCCTGGGGGAACAGAGGGCACAGCAAGAGGGACAGAATCATTCAACGGCCGAGACTGGGAAGAGCCAGGCCCGGGAGCAGGAGCAGCTGCTCCATTGCACTCTTGGAGAAAGCTCTTGGCTGGTTCAAAGTGCTGAAAGGCATGAAGGACAGAGGAGGAGGCCACAGCAAACAATGCTCGTGTTTGCAAAGCCTCCCCTCTCCGTGTCCCAGAAGGAATTGCATGGACTCTGTTCTTCTCTCCAAGTCATTCCGTTCAGCATGAGCAGCTCAGCACCAGGAGCTGAAGGAGCTGACACCTCAGGCCACAGGAGCTGTGCAAGAGGCAACTTTTGGAGCAAAGTAATGCTGCTAAAATAGACCCAGCTGAATGCAGTGGATAGAATCATGGAATCACAGAATCCTTTCTGTTAGAAAAGCCCTCTGAGCTCACCCAGTGCAGCTGCTCACCCAGCAGTGCCAAGCCCAGCACTAAACCACATCCCTGAAGTGCCAAGGCCTGGACACCAGCCCTGAGTGAGGCCTGGACAGCAGGCCCTGAGCAAAAGGTGGCCTCTGGATGAACCTTCCAAGCAAAGGTTATCTTTGTATCTGCTCCCTGATGAAATATGCATGGTCATGAGCCCTGTGGTAGATGTAGCCACTCCTTAGTGAAACATGTATTGACCTTTGTGTATTTAGAAGCCAGACAAGGCCATGAAATCTGACATCTGGCCTTGTTTGGTGCTGTATGGTCAAAGATACTTCCCTTGGTTCCTCCTTTAGCCCTGGCCAGGATTTGGGAGGGACCCAAGAGGAGGATGAAACCAGATGTTGCCACACTAGCAGTGCTGTCAGTTTGTTCATTCAGCACTGTCAGAGCTGGGCCCTCTCACAGTGGGGTTGGAGCCTCACCTGGGGCTGGAGGCACCTGCAGGAGTTCCCAGTGCCCAGGAGTGGGTCTGCAGCCCTTGGCTGTGACAGCTTCCCCAGCTGCTGTGTGGATCTGGGGGATGGTAAAGGCTGAGGGTAAATGATGCTGGATCTTTATTAATCACTGCAGGCAATCTTTGGTGGGGATGGTTGGGTGCATTGCTGAGCTGCTCCTTTTGTGATTCTTTGCTCTGAACTGCAGGAAATGACAATGATTCCTTCAGTTGGAGTCTGTGTCTTTGGTGCTGACTTTGCACACTGTAAAACAAAACTGGCACAGTCTGGCCAGATCCCAACAAAATTTCACTTGTTCAATCTAAATGTGAGGAATCAGTCCCATCAGAAATTCCCAGCTGGGAAGCCCTTCCCTGGAGTTCCCTGCCTCTGGAGTGGGCTGAGGTCGGAGCCCCGTGGGAGCAGTGGGGCAGTTGGGTAAAAGAAGCTTCACCCCTGGATGGCTTCAAATGCATCAAAAAATTGCAAATGGAAAAGGAAAAGACCTTGTGGGTTTGGGCAGACAGAGATTCATCTGTTGAGAGTACATTGGAAACAGCATCTTCAGAAGAAGCAATTATTGTTGGAATGCTCCTACATGGAGCAACAGAAGAAGGTTTTAATCTTGAGCTCAGAGGCATTTGTGCAAGTGAAATATCAATATAATAACCAACTATATATGTATTTAAAGGATAATAAGACCTTAATATATATTTATAGATTTTTATACATTTGTGTGTCTATATCTATCTATATCTATATTTCTATATCACTATCTACATATAAAATAATAATAATGTGAAGTAGTGCTGACAATACTAATTTGGTATCTTTGCTGCTCAGGCATGTAACACTAAATACCCTACAGAACAGGATTGGCCTGGCCCCTAATGTCAGTGGTCAGCTTTGTGAGATTGTATACAATGAAAAAAGGAGGAAGGGAGGAAATTGGCCATTTTTACAGGGTTTGCTGCTACTGTGATGCAGAGTGCTTTGTCTGTTCCTGTGAAAAATACAGTGATTAAGCCTGCAGGGTTTTTCATGTACCAGACTATGCACAAGCTGTAGGATTGGTTGTGCAGGTGAAGGGATTGATAAAAGAGCAGTTGAAAAAATGAGGAGATGGGAACCTTTGCCCATGGAGAACCCATCTCCCAGATGTGCTCCATGCCCTTCACAATGGCCCACTGGGGAAATGGAAACCCCCAGGCTGTGCACGGCTGCCCCCAATTTGCAAATCCAACCATGGGCAGTGAGACTTGGACTGCCTGGGAAATTGTTCTGGCTGTGATGGCCCCTGGCAGGTCCAGCCCAGAGGCTGCAGGGCTGGGCCTTCATGCATTGGAATTCATTATGATAAATTCAAAGCAAATGAGAGCTATCAATACTGAAACAGGAATTCAGATTCCTCCAGGACACTTTGCTTTGGTAACTGCTCCCTTGGAGCTTGGCCTTGCAAAGTGTTCCTGTCATGGCAGGAGGAATTGATGCAGAATATCCAGGAGAAATTACAGTAATTCTGTTAAACAATAGTGATCAGAATTGGATTATTCAATCCCGTGACAGGGTAGCACAATTATTGATCTTGCAATTTTAAGAACAATTGTGAAAACAGAAGATCCACCTCCAGTCACCACCGTTTGTGAAGATAAAGGGTTTGGATGCAGCAGCCCTAATAATGGAGCCAGAGTGTGGGTCCAGAGGCCAAAAGGCCCTCCCGAGGCAGCTGAAGGAACAGCTGCTAGGAAAGACAACTCTGAGTCCTGAAACCTGGGCAGGAACAATGGGAATGTGTCCCTGCAGCCAAGGATTCTGTGTGAGAACAAGTAGATCTGACAGGAGATTGTTTTACACATCCTGCCAGACCAGATCTCCCTGTTTGCCCCAAGGGCCCCATTGGAAAATGCTCTGATCCACGGGGCTCCGTGTGAAGGCTGCTGTGACACTGAGGGACTTGCACAGGAATTCCATCCAGGAGCCTGGGTGCCCCTCAGGGACTGGGACCCGGCCCCTTCCAGCCAGAGGGGAAAGGGCCCCCCCAAGCCTTGTTAGCCACAGACAGCATGGTAAAGCTGAACAGCAAAGGGCCTGGGGGAATTATTCTGGAATTTAAAAGGTGCCAGCTCCATGGAAAACAGAATTCTTGTTCCTAATTCGAATGAGATTGAGAATAAAGAATGAAGAACGGTGTCACTAAAGTACTACTGATGTCTGTAAGGTGTACCTTGATAGTCAGCCAGAATCTTTGTCTGCCACAAACACCTCCAAGTGTTTCACCAAGGGGTTAGTCATCAAAATGTAATGATGGGTTATGATGGATTGCTGAGCTTCTTTTGTAATTCTTTGCTAATGATGATGTGCTTTGCTGAGCTTATCCTTTTGTAAATCTTTGCAGCTGTGCATGATATAAATGACACAATTCCTTAGGTTGGTGTCTGTGTCTTTGGTAGTGACCCTGCCCACTGGTGAAACAGGGCCCCCTCTTGCCTAAGTGCTACCCGGGAAGGAAAAAGCCCACCCTCCAAAATTTCCCCCTTCCTCCCTGTTCCCCCCTTCACACCCTGAGCATGATGTGCTCTGGTCTGGGCTATGCCCGGGGTCAGTTGGGGTCCCCTGTCCTGGCTGTGTCCCCTGCCCAGCTCCCCCGCAGCCCCAGCCCCTCCCCAGCGTGGCTGGACGAGGGGCAGGACAGGCCTTGGCTGTGCTGCAGCTCAGCAAGAACAAAACCATCTCTGCGTGCTCAGCCCTGTGCTCAGCACCCGGCCCAGCAGTGTCTCAGTGCCAGGGGCTGTGCCCTCAGTACCTGCCAGGGGTTTCCATGGCAACTGCCAGGCCAGGTGACCCAGGTGTCCCCCCCAGTGCCAGTTGCCATGGAAACAGTGCCCAGCCCTGCCCCTTTCTGTCTGGCTGACCTGGCCTTTGGCCCTGGCAGTGCCGGTGGCTGCTGGTTCCTGATGCCTGAGCGGGCAGCGTGGCACAGAGCAGGTGGCCATGGCACAGCCCCCAGCAAGGGATCCCCTCTGGCTCTGGGCTCTGACACCAGCCCTGAGCAAGGGGCCAGGGCAGCTTTCCATGGCCACCAACCATCACAATGGGACCGGGCATTGGTTGCCATGGCACCAAACCAAGGACTGGGTCCCTGTGGCCATTGGCATGGCACCTGGTGGCACCAAAGAGTGTCCCTGCAATTGTACCTGGAACAGCCCTGGCACTGCTTTGTCCTGCGGGTTGCCATGGCAGCTGAGGACAGCATGGCTGGGGCTCTGCAAGGGCCCTGGGGCAGACGGGAAGGAGCAGCAGAGCAGGGGCTGATCCATCCCCAGTGCGCTGGACAGCCCAGGGCAGCATCCCAGAGCATCCTCATGGAGCTGCCAACAACATCCTCCCTCTGCAGCCCTGGCCTCTCCCCAGCTCACACAGGTGCCCCATCCTTTCACGCACAGACATGGCAGCACTGGCTCAGCAGCCCCTGTTTGCATTGCACAGAGCAGGGGGAGCACCCCCATGCTGTTGGTGTGGGGACATGAACCTGGGGGAGCACAAATGCCATCAGCCCCTGGGGACAGCGGGGAAAGCACTCAGCTTTGTCCTGGCCTCTGCAGTCAGCCAGAAAGTTTGTTCCCATCAGCTGGGAGTTTCCTGTCCCACTGCAGATGCTGTTGCTCAGAGCCAGGGCACCTGGCAGCCACCCCCAAACTTCCCTGAGCATTTTCTGGGTTTCACCTTTGCTTTCTTTCCATTTCCCTTTTATGAATTTCTTCCTATTGCCCACCCCTGTTCCCTCCCCTGCCGACAGCCCATCCCTGTTTGCCCTTTCCTCTCTGGCCCCACTCCCCATTGCAGTTCCTGAATTGGCCCCATGGGAATGTCCCTTGGGCAGCAGGATCATCCTACAAGTGCTGCAGGAATTGTCTGCAGGCTCCTGCAGTGCCTGGTGCTGCTCCCTTGCCAGAGGCACCCCAGGCCAGGGGGGCACATCTGGGCTGCTGTGTCTGGCTCTGGTGCTCCCTGTTCTGGGCAGTGAGGAGCTGCAGAGGCTCTGCAGGACTGACAGGATGGGCTTTGGGGCTGGCAGGAGAAGCTGAAGGACCTGGGCTGCTGGAGCTCCTGAAGAGGAGGCCCAGGGCTCCTCCTGCAACTGCTCCAAGGGTGGCTTCAGAGAATCCCAGAATCAGCAAGGGTGGAACAGGCCATGGAGATCATCAAGTCCAACCTGTGCCCTGACACCGTCTTGTCTCCCCTGAGCCTCCTCCAGGATAAACAACCCCCAGCTCCCTCAGCCACTCCTCAAAGCTCTTGTGCTCCCTCCCCAGCCTTGTTGCCCTTCTCTGGACATGCTCCAGCCCCTCCATGTCCTTCCTAAATTGAGGGCCCCAGAACTGCAAATAGCACTCGAGGTGCTGCCCAAGCAGTGCTGAGCACAGGGGAAGAATCCCTGTCCTGCTCCTGCTGGCCATACCATTCCTGATCCAGGCCAGGAGCCATTGGCCTTCTTGGCCACCTGGGCACACTGCTGGCTCATGTCCAGCCTGCTGTCCATCAGTCCCTGCAGTTCCCTTTCTGCCTGGCTGCTGTCCAACCCCTCTGTCCCCAGCCTGTCGTGCTGCAGGGGTTGTTGTGGCCAAAGTGCAGGACCTGACACTTGCACTTGTTAAACCTCACCTTGTTGGATTTGGGCCCTGGATCCAGCCGGTTCAGGTTCCTCTGCAGAGCCCTCCGACCCAACTGCAGATCCACACTCACACCCAGCTTGGTGTCATCTGCAAATCTGGTGATTTTCTATTTTTTTCACACATTTGATAATCATTTCCTCAAAATCATTAACATATTTCCCCTCCCTTTAACCAATGTGTTCTTCTCTCCTTAGGGTCTCTCTGCTGGTCCCTGGTGGTCGTGGAGCCCAATGTTCACGTGGGCCTGGCTGAGCTGGCAGGACACTGAGGCTGCTGAACTTCCAGTTCCCCTTCTCACACAATGGGCATTGTGTGGTTTCCACAGGTCTGGGGTTGTGGAGAACAAGCTCCAGGTGTCAGCTCACCTGGTGGAGACAATTTATCATCTGATAACATGAGGTCACAGAGTGGGTTATGACATCACAGAGTGGGTTATGTGAGGTCATTGAGCATCTATGACATCATAGGCCATCACTGTGACATCAGAGATCCAGCTATGACATCACAGTGCAGATTATGACATCACAGACTCTCATGTGACATCAGAGACCAGCTGTGTGACATTAGAGACTGGGCTGTGACATCACAGAGCAGGCTGTGACATCACAGAGGGGCTGTGTGACGTCCCAGCAGGGCTGTGTCAGGTCACTGGGTTGGTCACTCTGCCCCAGCCCCCCCTCACAGTTTCTCAAGTGCAATGCTGTTCATGCCCAGCAGGGTCCCTGTCCCCCGGGATCCCCCCAGCCCACCTGGAGCCTCAACCTCCACCAAAGGATGTTCCACAGGATCCACCCCAGAGCCTGACATGGGGACAAGGGGCCAGGGCTGTGTGACCAGGACATCAAGGACAGGGATTATCCAGGTCACTGGGGCCTGGGTTGGGTTCCCCAGGGCAGGAAAGATGCCTGGCAGCTGGAGCAGGGTCTGGGAAGGGCCTCCAAGGTGGGGCTGGAGCCCTTGGGCTGTGGGCAGAGGCTGAGGGAGCTGCGCTGGTCCAGCTTGGAGCAGGGAAGGCTGAGGGGCTCCTCATCCCAGCCTGGCAGTGCCAGCCAGGAGGGGATGGAGAACACAGAGCCAGGCTCTTCACAGGGAGCTGGGGGGAGACAAGAGCCAGCGGGTGGAAGGGGAAAGAGGGGAGATGAGCCAGGGCATGAGGAGATGAAATAAGTCAGGCTGCTCTCAGCATTTCCTCAACGCCAAGAGCAGCCTGACCTCCCTTCTCCATCCACCACTGGCAGTTTTGCAAATCAGGAATGGTTTGAGCTGTTTTGCCCCCACTCCAGGATGAGCATCCTGATACAAGAACTTAATTGTGTTTATATCTATTACCACATTTGTCTAAAATTAATTTTAGTATGGAAATCATCTGTGGATGGTGCACTCATCAGATGCTGCTGGGACGTCACACATAGCTCAGGGAAGAGCGTGATTGTTATTAAATGGTGTCCTGTTCAACCATGGTCTGTTGGCCATGAAGAGAAATTTTCTGTGCCTCTGAGTCTCACCAGTTCCTGACCCCCACAAACCTGATGAGTTGTGGTTCCAAATCCAGTGATGGAACTTGGACCTCCCTCCATCCCCAGAGCAGAGCTCCCTTGTCCCAGAAAGTCCATGGCAATGCAGGGCTGAAGGAGACAGGACAGGCTGTGGGGATCAGGGGCAGGGCACAGCCAAGGATTTGGGGTGCTTGTGAGCCCAGGGCAGGACCCAGCCCTTGGCCTTGGTGAACCTCATCCAATTGTCCTGGGCCCATGGCTCCAGCCTGTACAGATCCCTCTGCGGAGCTTCCTGCCCTCCAGCACAGCCACACTCCCACCCAGCTTGGGCTCACCTGGGAACTGACTGAGAGTGCCCTCGATGGCCTCATCCAGATTAGCAATAAAGAGACTGAACTGACCTGGCCCCAATCCTGAGCCCTGGGGATACCCCTGGATGTGACTCCATTCCTCAGCTGCTCTGAGGGCCAGGGGTTGGATGAGGGAAATGGTGGGGATGTGTGTCAGGGATGTGTGCCAAGGCCTGAGCCCCAGCCCCTGGCCAGGCAGATCCTCCCTCCTTGCTCAGGGCTCTTCCCGGGATGGGCACCGGCATGTGGGGATGTGCAATGCCAGGGACAGGAGCATGGGGCGGCCCCTGCCAGGCTGCTTAGCGGGGACAAGGAGGCAATGAGGCCCCAGGCCTGCAAGGGTCACTTGTCCCCTCATGGCCTCAGGCCCAGGGCCAGCAGCCATGGCCAAAGTGCTGCCCAAGGTGGCTCTGGCAGGGCTGTCTTGCAGCTGCTGCCCATCCCTGTGCTCTGTGCAGCCCAGGCTGTCCCACGGTGTCCCTGCCCTGCGCCTCTGTCCCTGCAGGCTGTTGGCATCCCCCGGCTGCCCCACCTGGCTGGGCCCTTCCTTTGCTGACAGCTCTGCCTCCTGCCTGTCTCTGCCTGCCCACACAAAACCTTGGGCTGACTCAGACTCCTTCTGGGAGATGTGTTGCACCACAGCCCAGTCCTGGGAGGGAAATTCCTTTCTCTTTTTTCCTAATCTGATCTTCCCCAGGTGCAATTAGCTTCGATTTTTTTCTTTCTCTGGCTGTACTCTACCATGTTAAAAGGATCCACCATCTCTGAAACCACCCTTCAGTCCCTCCCAGGGCTCTCCTCTGCTTTCCTCAGTCTCCACCCCACTGAGCACAGAGCTCCTCTGTCCCTATACAGTGCTCATGTGCTTGAGGCCATGGGTGCCTGGACATGAAGGACAGTTCTTTTCTACTGGAAGGAAACCACAGAGTCCCAGGGTTTTGAAGGCAGATCAGAGGCAGTCACCAGAGGCCAAGGCAAGCCAGACCTGTCTGTCCTTGCAGCTTTTGTCTGAAAGCAGCCTTTGAATATTTGTGTAGTTTTGGAGGTGGAATTCCATTTCAGCCATGGGTGCCTGGACCAGAATGACAGTTCTTCTCCACAGGAAGGAAAGGGCAGAGCCCCAGTGTTTCAAAGGCTGATTAGAGGCAGCCCCAAGGAGGCCAAGGCCAGCCAGACCTGTTTGTCTTGGCAGCTTTTGTCTACGAGAAATCCTTGGATAGACAGAGTTTGGGAAGCCAAATTCCAGTTTCGTCCATGGGCACCTGGACAAGAATGACAGATCTTCTCCATAGGAAGGAAAATACAGAGCCCCAGTGTTTCACAGGCAGGTGAGAGCTGGCCCTCAGGAAGTCAAGGGAACCTAGACAGTCCTGGCAGCTTTTGTCTGGGAGCTGTCCTTGAATATAAGGAATTTTGGAGGTGGATTCCCAATTTTGGTTATGGACACCTGGGCTTGAAAGATGTTTTTTTCCATTGAAAGAAAAGCTTGGCCCCCCAGTGTGATCCTCCCATCCTCATACAGGTGTTGCGTCCTGCGCAGGATCAAAGTCTAGCCACCAAACACTTCTGGCAACGTTCCAGGACTTCCGAGCCCCCCAAGGGTTGTCTCGGCGACTCTGGACATCAGGAGTGATGTGCTGAGTTCCCACAGCCTTCCAGTGCCAAAATGGTTTCCTTGGTTCCATGGAATTCCGCAATAGCACAATGGCCCCTTGGTTCCACAGGGCATGGCTGTGTCACACTGGCCCCTCGCTTCTATGAGGCCCTGCAGTGTCACAGAGAGCTCCTTGGTTCCACAGGGCCCTGCAGAGCCCTTTGATTCAACAAGGCCTCAAAGTGCCATAATGGCCTCCAGGATTCCATGAGGCCCTGCAGTGTCACAAGGGCACCTTGGCTCCATGAACCCCTGAAGTATGGAATGGCCTCTTGATTCCATTGGGCTCCTCACTGTCACATCAGTTCTCAGTTCCATGCAGCCCTGTAGTGTCCCAACAGTCTCCTTGGTTCCACAGAGTCAAAATGTCCCCATGGTCTCATGGAGCCCCACTATGATCCCCTTGATTCCGTGAGGCCCTGCCTTGCTACAATGACCCCTTGGTTAAACGAGGCCCTGCAGTGTCACCATGGCCCCTTGATTCCAGTGGGTCCTGAAGTGTCCTAATGATCTCCATGGTTCCGTGAGGCCCCAGAATGTCACAATGGACTTTTGGTTCCATAAGGTTCCATACTGCAAACAACAGTCTCCTTGGTTCCACAGTGTCACAAGGGACCCGTGGTTCCATGAGGTTCAGTAGCATAACATGGACACCTTGATTCCCTGAGGTTGTGTAGTGTCACAATGATCTCCTTGGTTCTGCAGCCCTGCTGTGGCTGCTGTGTAACAATGGACCTGTGGTACCGTGAGGTACCATAGTGTCACAATGGTCCCTTTGGATCCACAAGGCCTTGCTGGGCCACAATGGACCCTTGGTTCCATGAGGGGCCAGGGCTCCCACAGCCTCTCACAGGTCCTTACAGACTTTCTGAGTTTTCCATGGCCCCTCATGGCCCCTCATGGCCCATGGCCCCTCACAGCCCCCCACAGCCCCTCATGGCCCCTCACAGCCCCTCACGGTCCCTTCATAGACCCAGGCGTGGGGCTCCTCCCAAAGCAGGAGGGGTCGGGCCCTGCTTGTTCTCCTTTCATTTCAGTCCCTTCACAGCCACGAGTGCAGAAAGGCTGAAATGGAGCCTTTTCCCAGCGTTTCCCTCGGGGTTAATTGCAGGCTGAAGCTCTGTGCTGGCCCAGGCCTGAGCGCCACCATCCCTGCAGCCGCCAGGCCTTTGCTGTCCCCCCGTGTCCGTTCCCTGTCCCCGAGTCCTGCCCAGCTCTGGCAGTAGCAGCCTCTGCCTTGGCAATTGGAGATCACGGCTGCTCTTGGCCCTCTTCTGCTTGCCACCTGAATTTTATCAGTACAACAGCACTTGCCTCTTTCAATCACTGTTGCCCACTGTGCTTTTGTGATGGTGAACTCAGGGTTTTTGTCACAGGCATCATGATTAGTAGAGATTGAAATACTCACAAGTCCTTGAGCACTAAGTCCAGGGGAATGAAAGCCTCACAGACCACATTTGCAGCACTCAAACACAGCCCTGCTGCTGGTGCTGTTGAAATAGAATCAACTGACAGAGACCATCACAGAAATTGCCTCTAGAGTGGCAAATCAAATGAAAAAATCCACCAGGAGAACGAAAAAACAGAACTTGACTGCCTTCATTGCTTCCTCAGAGCAGCAGAAAATGGAGATGCCCAGAGGTATTTTGCACTGCTGCTGATCCCACTTGGAGCCCAGCTCTCTGCAGAGTCCCAGCGGGAACCTGAGCCCAGCCCAGGGAGCTCCCAGAGTGTCCTGGAGATTCTTTCTCTGCATTCGGTCAGGCTTGCATTCCCCAGCAAGTCCCCAACAAAACCTCCTGTTTTCTTGGGTTAGAACAGGCACAATGAAAAACTCAGCAATGGCACAACTCCCCAGCCCACAAGGAAAAGAAAGAACAAGTTGTCAAGGAATCCAAACATTTGTCTTGCTTTGCTGCAGAAGTCGTGCTGCACTCACAGTGTGGAAAGCCAAGAGAAGCTGCAGTTGGGGGCACATCTTGTGACAGATGCTGCACCTCGTTCTGCAGGAAAGGTTCTTGAAAAGGGCAGACAGGAGTGTGGAGAAGATTCCTGGACAAGTGAAACAGCTTTGCAGAAGTGAAATGAAAATGGGAAGGAACAATCCTTCCCGTGTTTTCCTCTATTTATTTCTATTCTCCCCTTTTCCATGTTGCACTGCTTCTCCATGCCATGAATTCCAAATGCATCTCACCTCTAAGATTGGTGACTTAGTGTGAAAAACGCCAATCACTTGTTTTTAAAATTTTTAAAAGTTTAATAGTAATAAAATAGTTATAAAAATAGTAACACAATTAGAGTAATAACAATTTGGACAAATTGAATTAAGACAATATGAGACAATAAAAACAAAGAGTTACAGACGTCTGGGTACCTTTTTCTGGGCATCACGAGCCCGAAAAAGGACCCCTGCCCACAAAAGATTAACCCTTAATAACAATAGCCCGTTGCATATTCATACCCTTCATACATAATGCATAAATTCCATTCAAACACAGGATTCTGTCTGTTCATTGTCAGCTTCTCCCTTCCAATCTTAGCAGCATCACCCAGGCGGGAAGAAGTTAGTTTCTTCTGATAAGAAGGCAATAAATTCCTTTCCCTGAAAGATTTAGGTGTTCTGTGGCTGCTATCTGCTGCAAGTGCCTCATTCCTTTATTAGACTTAGTGAGTTTTAGCCAGTGTAAAATACCATGAGCTACACCCAGTTTGCCTTGCCCTGGTTTTGTTGGAAAGCAATGCTGGAGCCATAAGTCCAGCGCTTGGGTCAGGCATGAATCCTGCAGGCAGGGAATGTGCCCCAGCAGTGTCTGAGCCTCAGCAGGGACAGTGCACAGCAGCGAGCGAGGGATTTCCTGCGCCCTGTGCAGGAGTCAGGACTCTGGATCTGGGCTCAACAGAGTGAAGTTCCCGTGTTTGGAATGACTCAGGGGCTGCCCCGAGGGCAGCGAACGGGAGAGTTCCTGGCTGGGAGAGGCCCCAGCAGAGGAAGGGATCTTGTCCCTCCTCGAGGCCTTTTAAGGGTCTTCAGGTCACTTTGAAGTAGAGGTTTTGTCTTTTGAGGGTTTTTTTGGGGAATCCCACCACTTCAAGGGTGTTTTTTCCTTCCCATTTTAGGGTGTTTGTGGGGCCGCAGCCACACAAGCCCTTTTCAAGGGGGGATCATGACAGTTTTAATTGGCATTTTTATGGGTCCCCCACTCCAAGCCCTTGTAGGGGATGTTTTGCCTCCCAGGGTGATTTTTGGGGTTCTCTCTACCATCGCCGCTTAAAGGGCCCCCATCATAATCAGGTCCCGCTATAACTCTCCTTAAAAGGGCAACACCACTCCCATTGATTCCGACAGCGGAGCCCAAGACAGGGCTGTCTGTGCAACCCCACAGGTGCCAGGGGCTCTGCAGGAGCTGGCAGAGGCTGCCCAGCAGGGAGGCCATGGGGCACAGAGCCCCAGGGCTGCTGTGGGTACCACGGCACAGGGGCCATTCCCAGCCGCAATGCTCCTGGCCTGGGCTGGGCCTGCACAGGGGCTGGGCCACCATGGCTGGGCCAGCACAGGGCCACAAAGGGGCCACGCAGCCGCTGCCGGGGCTGACAGCAAGGCCAGGCACACACAAGCAATTGCTGAGCATGGCCTGCGCTGGCCCAGGCCTGACTGTGCCAAAGGCAGAGCTCAGCTGTCCTTGGGGGCTGCAGCAACAGTGCAGAGCCCAAAAAGCCTACATGGCTGTGCTGGAGACCAAGGCTGCAGGAGGGAAATGCAGGACTACTGTAGAATGGGAGGGGATGAAATTCCAGCAGACTCATCAGCTTGCAAGGTGCTCTGCTCTCCCTCAGCTCCTCTCCGAGAGATGCCAGTCCCAGCTTGGCACCTCAGGATACTGGGGCCCTACAAGGAGACCTGCCTGTTCATAGGCACACAACTGATATCTGCCTGGAAAGGGGCACAGGTGTTAATACCTGTTCGTTTCATCATATAGAAGCAAACCTTTGTTATCTGGGTCACTTAAATACTTTGAAGACACGACAATGTTTTCCCACCATGGACAGGAATTTCCTGGATTTACTGTTTTCTTCTACTGATGGCAGGAGAAGAAATACTGATCTTCCCCTCGACCTTTGCCACCAACATTCAGTCTAATATTTCACTCCCTTCTTCCTTCAGGTGTTTCCAGCTCTCCTGGTTAAATGGCCATGTCTATGGACATCTCTTCATTTAGAGCAGCTGCATCCATGTCCTTCCTGTTTCTCCCAGATTTCCTCCTGCAGCAGTTCACTGGTCATTCCAATGCGTCTCCCTTGAATTCCTTCATGCTTTGAACTTTCAGAAGTTTAAATATCTCCTTACTCAGCATCTTAGGTGTATTTTTATCTTTCATATCACCTCTTCTTATGCCTTTGTCTAAAATCCTTCCAATCACATGTGGATGGTGGACATGTCAGATGCTGCTGGGATGTCAAAGAAGCTGAGGGAAGGGTTTGATTGTCTGTTAGATTTTATCATTTTCACATTTTTTATGTTGGCCAAGAAGAAAAACCTTTCTTGTGCCTCTGAGTCTCAGCAGTTCCTGGTCCCTGCAAGGACACAAACCTGCTGATTTGTGGTTCCCACTCCAGTGGCTGCACTTGCACATCCCTCCATAGCCAGAGCAGAGCTCCCTTAACCCACAAAGTCCCTGGCACTGGACGGATGAAGGAAACGGGACAGGCTGTGGGGATCAGGGGCAGGGCAGAGTCAAGGGGAAGAATGACTTTTGCATTTGATGGAGCTGTGCCTTCCCTTGGCTTTGTTGGCTGACAAGAAATGAACATCCCTCTGTGCCTCGGGCAGCTCCTTCTCCAAGGAAAGCAGGTGGGAGTTGGAGCCAAGGAGCTGAAAGCTGCAGGTGCAGCCTGGGCTGGAGGAAGCTCAGATTTACACAAGGCTGCTCTGAGTGCCAGGGCTTGGATGGGGGAAGTGGTGGGGTGGGGGTAAGGACAGAGTCTGATTGATTGTCAGCCATGGAGGGTCTTGATTTTCATATCTATTCCAACTGCATGAGGAGGAACTTGGATTCAGTGTCAATTGGAGATTGCACATATCCATGTATTAACAGGAAGAAAAATCTAAGCAGGGCCTAAAAATGTTTTCTCACTGTCTTTTGAAATATGATCTATTCAGATTGAATACACTTCAAGCCTCTGGAGCAGGAAAATTCAGCAGCAGCCTCCAAGGTGCTGAGGATGTCAGCAGCCCCCACTGAGGCCATCCCTGCCCAGAGACTGTGGGGGAATGGGCAGACAAGGAGAGCGTCCCTGGGGCTGGAGCAGCACAACTCAGAGGCAGCAGCGGCTCCAGCTGGGAAATGGAGTGTGGAATGTGGCTGGGAAAGCCCTGCCTGGGCTGGGCCAAGCAGGACAGACAAGTGCTGACTCCTATCCCCCAAACAATTCTCTCAATGAGACATTTTAAAGGAATTACAATTATTTGTGTACTCTGAGTTGGATGTACTGGAGAAATACTGACAAGAGATTCTCAGGAGCTCAAAACAACCAAACAGCCTTTACTGGGGACTTTAGAAAATCAGAGAATCTTTGGTAAATGGTTTAAAATGACAGTCAATCAACAAAACACACTTCTCAAAGCATTAACTTGGCACATTCAACTTCACAAAGTCTAAGCCCATTCTATTTTAAGTTAATCAAAATTTGCAAGGTGACAGAAATAGAAGAAGTAGACAGAGAAAAAGACAAACAAGATACAGAGAAGCACCCACACCTGGATTCCAGTGTTGTTCAGATGGAAATTCCAAGAGGAGGTAGGGTCAAAATGTATGCTTACCTTGTGGTCAGACGTAAATACCCCTTGGTCTTCCTGGGCCCTTCCCCCAGGTGGGACTTGGGCTCATTTGGTCCCTCAGGAGCTGGGCTGGGGCTGCAGAGGTGGCTGTGGAGCATTGCCTGTGCTGTGCCGGGGACTGGCAGACACTGCTGGGCTGGGATAGAGGCTCTGGGGCGATTGGGTTCCAGGGCAGGGCAAGGCTGGACCTGCCTGTTCTTCCCCCACACAAAATATTTTGAGCCAACAATCTCCTCCAGTTTGTCACAATAGGCAATGTTGGAGGTGGAACCCAAATTTGGCCATGGGCACCTGGAGAAGCAGGACAGTTCCTTTCCATAGGAAGGAAAGCACAGAGCCTTCCCCAGGGTTTTGGGGACAGATGAGAGGTGACCCCTGTGAAACCACTGCCAGACAGACTTGTCCTGGCAATATTGCTATGGGAACAATGCCTGGATATAAGGAAGTTTGGTGGTGAAATCCCAGTTCTGGTCATGGGTGCCTGAAGCAGGACAGTTCTTTTCCATAGGAAGGAAAGCACAGAGCCCCAGTGTTTCAGCAGCAGATGAGAAGTGACTCTCAACATGCCAAGGTCATCTGTACCAGTCAGGTGGCCCACGGGAGGCCAAACCAGCCAGACCCGTTCTGTGTTCCCTTGGTTTTGTGGGGCCCTGAGGTGTCACAAGGGTGTCTTGGTTCCATGGGGTCCCACAGTGTTACAATGGCCCCCAGGTTCCTGAAGGTCCCACAGTGTCTCAGTGGTCCCAAGGATTCCACGGGGCCTTGCAGTGTCACAATAGTCTCTGTGGTTCCACAGGCCCCACAATGTCATGTCACTCCTCTGTTCAGTGAGGCCTGCACTGTCACAATGGACCTTTGGACCTTGGGGGTTTGTGGTATCACAATGGTCTCCTTTGGCTCCACAGTGTCACAATGGATCATTGATGACTGGAGGCCCCTCTGTGTCACCCTGGAGCTTTGGTTCCATGCAGCCCTGCTGTGTCACAATGGTCCCCCTTGGTTTCTTAGTGTCACAATGGACCACTGATGACAGAAGGCCTCGCAATGTCACAAAGGCCCCTTGGTTCCATGAGGCCCCACATGTCACAATGGTCTCCTTGGTTCCATGGTGCCCCACAGTGTCACAATGCTTTGCTTATTCCATGGGGCCTCGTAGTGTTACAATGGTCTCCATGATTCCATGAGTCCCCTCAATGTCAAAATGGCCCCTTGGTTCCATGAGGCTGTGAAGTGTCTTAATGGTCTTTCTATAGTTCTATGGTTCCATGAGGCCTTGCAATGTCACAATGGACCTTTGGTTCCATGGGATCTCACAGTGTCACAATGGGCCCTTGGTTCCATGACACCCCAAACTGCCATAATGGTCTCCACAATTCCATGTAGCCCCTCAATGTAACAATGGACCCTTGGTTTGATGGGGTCTTTCAGTATCCCAATGATCCCTACATTCCATGGAGTCACACAGTATCAGTACGGTCCCCTTGGTTACATTAGGCCCAGCAATATCACAGTGCTCTCCATGATTCCATGAGGCGCCACAGTGTCACACCGGTCCCTTGGTCTCACAGGGCCCCACAGTGTCACAATGGTCCCTTGGTCTCACAGGGCATCACAGTGTCACAATGGTCCCTTGGTTCCATGGGCCCTGTGCTGCTGCATTCCTCCCTCCCCTTCTCAGGCCGCCCCTGACAGCTGAGAAATGCTCCTTGGGCCTCGGCCTTGGCCAACAGCCCCTGGGCTCAGCTCCTCTGCAGCTCATCACAAACACTGTCTGCTCAAGCCACTGCTGCTGCCCGACCAGCTCCTGGTTCCTTTAGCAGCAGCCCTGGGATCTGTTTTTGTTCCCTCAGTGGCACAACATCCCTGTTCTCACACTGCCAAAGAAAGCTGTTGATGCCAAGTGCAGCCAGGATGAGCCATTGCTAGGACTGAAGCCCCTCTCTTGGGGCCCTGCAAACAGCGCTCCAAAAGGAGCCCTTGGAGCTCTCCTGGGCCAGTGACTCCCTCTGAGTGGGGCCTCTCCCAGCCGGGAACTCTCCCGTTTGCTGCACTCGGGGATCCTGAACAACGACGGAGCCTGGGCCAATCCCCCCACTCCTCCAGGCTCAGCCCACTGGGGAGATGCCAAAGGATCCACAGGGAGCATTTCCTGCCCTCAGGGGAATTGCTCACAGGTGCCTTGCACTGACTCTTTGTGTCTGTGTGCACACAGGAGTGCCTGTGCTGGGGAAATGTGCCAGAAATGCTGCTCTCTGAGGGGCTTGAGTGCCTTGGATATCTGAGTCAGTCAGCCCTGTAAGTGAGGTTGTCATGAGGTCTAAGCTAAGTTAAATGCTCCTGAGTGTTGTTCTTTTGCTAAGTTGTTACTTTTAATGTAAATTATTAGGTAACTAAAATACTGTTAAGTATTATTCCTCTGTTAAATTGCAAAGTCATAGGTTATAAGTTCAGTTAAATAAGGTTAGCTGCTGGTTTTGGCTAAATTGTGACATTTAAGCTATCAGTTAAGTTTAAGGTATAAATTGAGTCCTGTTAAGTTTGAGCTCTGTTGAGCTTTTAGGCCATATTCCTTTTATTCTTGCCCTCTGGTCACACACACACACACACACACACAGACACACACACACAGGGACAATTCTCAGTTCATTTATGGTTTGATTGCCTGGATTTGGTTTGGTTTTGATGTTGCTTTGTTTCCTTGGTGTGCCTGAAGTGTCCAGTCAGGAGCAGGGTGACTCTTGCCAAGGAACTTTGTGCTGCTGTCCCTTAATATTAAATCTGGTTTTTGCTGCTCCCTTGCCAGGGATTCTTTCAGCGCTCTCAAGGCCTCATTGGTAGCAGGGTGAAGGAGCCCTGGCCAAGGCTCTGGCCCTGGGGGACACGGGGACGCTGCCGGGAGGTCCCTGTCCCCCTGTGCCACCCCCAGGGCCCTGGCCCCCCATCTCCGTGTCAGGCTCTGGGGTCGATCTCATGGAACATCCTCTGGGGGAGGCTGCGGGGCCAGGGGCGAGGGGACCCAGGGGGACAGGGGACCCCGCTGTGCACAAGCAGGGTTGGACTGCTCTGGGGGGAACTGTGAGGGGGGCCGGGGCAGAGTGACCTCCCCAGGGACCTCACACTGCCCCTGTGATGTCACACAGCCCCTGTGATGTCACACAGACATCCTGTGATGTCACACTGATAGTACAACCCTGGAAAAAGTTAAAGATAGAATCTAAAATGTTAGGCTTTGTGCTTTCCCAGATCAACTGCACCTGCGTAAGCTGTATGATAAATTATATAATTGTTAGATGTGATGATTGTTTAGTAATTAAATGTAATTATTATATAACCATAAGAAGAATAGTGAGAAATTATGTTGGAAATTCAGAGAGGGACTAAATTTATGTATACAATAGAACAATATAAGTTTAATAATTAACATGAAAGTTATGTAACGATAGAGTATAAAACATGATCATTTCGGATGTATGGTCGGAGTCAGATTTGGGTTGAATATACCCCGATTCCCAGAGCTCTTAATAAAAAGCACCACATATAATCCCCCGTGATTATGTGTTTTTGAACACTAACATTTTGGTGACCCGAAGATGGAACCCTTGTGAGTGCTGCTGAGTGAGTTCGCGACTCGATCATGCTCCAGCCGGCACCGAGGGATTCTCGGGGAGCCCATCAGCTGCGACCGCTTCCGCCGCTCACAAACATCCCCGGGAGAAAGGTAAGGTGCTTTTTACTTTGGTTTGGATGCCTGCCAATAAGACGCAGCGAAAGCTACGCTTGGTTGGGCTAAAGGAATTCCTGTTGGTGTAAGCCTAGGCACCGTTCCGTAAGAAAATTGCGAAAGCGTTGCGGGTTTGGCATTTGTGGTATTTTTGAAATGGAGAAACTTAAAGGGATTTTGGGCAGTAACACCCCTATCCCGCAAAATTCTCCTTTGGGGTGCTTATTAGCACATTGGAAACAAGGTAACTTTGGGGAAGGATTACGTAAAACCAAGTTGATTTATTATTGTAATTCATGGTGGCCAGAATATGCCTTGGAGAACGGTGAAAAATGGCCAAAATACGGTACTCTGCAATATAACACTATTTCGCAGGTAATGTCATTTTGTAAACAAGAAGGAAAATGGGATGAAGTCCCATATGTTGATCTGTTTTTCTACTTACGGGGAAAGCCAGAATGGCAGAATGAATGTGGATTATTAAGGGTTAAAACATCTGCAAAGTGTGGGGTTTGTGAGGAACGTTGTTTAGAACGCTTGGTGTTAAGAGAAAGCTTGAGTAGGGAAAATTATAAAGATATTGATTTACAAGTAGCTCCAATAGGAACAAGAGAATCTAACCCTATCCCACCTGTTTCATCTGTCCCTATCCCACTACCTGCTCCTCACCCACCTATCCCTGAACCTGTCTCATCTAGTACACCTTTCTCTCTTTATGCTCCTCTCCTATCATCACCTGATCCCTCTTCCTCGGAAGATGAGCAAAACCTAACTGTGATAGAAAGGGGAAAGAGGTATGCGAGTGAAAAAGATAGCAATGGTAATGAATCAGTGACCCCAATAGCCCATAGAACCCGGGGTCAGGCAAAGCTTGCTCCAATTGTGCATAGAGATGGCATAAGGAAACAAAAACAGACTGTGATTGCCCCCTTGCGACTAGGTGTCGGAATGGAAGGGCCAGTATTTGTAAAAGTGCCTTTTTCCCCGGCAGACTTAGTCATTTGGAAACAGTCAGCCGGAACTTATAGAGAAAATCCTGATAAAGTGGCACACGTAATAAAAATGGTTATGAAAACTCAAAATCCTGACTGGGATGACATACAAGTAATATTAGATACTCTGATGGATTCTACTGAAAAAGAAATGGTACTTAAGGCAGCCAAAGAGAGGGCAAGAGAAGATATTAGAAATGGGCTGGTAACAGGGAATTTAGATGTGAATTTCCCAATTGAGGATCCAAATTGGGACCCTAATTTATTGTGCGATATGAGGAGATTACGGAAATACCAAGAGTGGATCCAAATAGGAGCTCAGAATGCTGTGCACAAAACTATAAATTCCAAACTATATGAGGTTCGACAGGAAAAGAAGGAATCTCCCACTGCATTTTTGGAGAGGCTTAAGGAGGTAGCAAGGAAATATACAGACCTTCAAATGGATACAGAGCAAGCAAAGGTTCAGCTCGCTCTCATATTCTTGGGTCAATCACAGGATGACATTCGTAGAAAATTGCAAAAATTAGAAGGGGAAGAATTAAGGAATTTGGATAAATTACTCAAGGTCGCTTGGAAAGTATACAACAATCGGGAATAAGAAGCTAGTAAAAGGCAGCAGCAGTAATACAGGGGAGAGGGAACCCAAATTTCAGGGGGCGTAACAGGAATGGTCAGGGTAGGAGACCAGTTACCCAGGGGTTAAGCCTGAATCAGTGTGCATATTGTAAGCAGGAGGGGCATTGGAAGCGAAATTGCCCAAGTTTGAATAACCAGTTTGACCAGGGCAATCAGTTCCAGCAGGCTACCAAAGAGATGGTCCTGGGGGAGTATACCAGCTGACTAGACGTAGAACCGGGAGAACAAGTTAAGGAACCTGTTGTAAATATACAGTTAGGGCATAAAGAGGTCAGATTTCTAATAGATACGGGAGCTACTTTTTCTGTATTGAATGATTTGCAAGGACAAACTGGGGACAAGGAAACGACAATAGTCGGCGCTACAGGGAAAGAGGAAAAATGGCCTTTCCTGCAACCCCTAGATTTGTGTTTTGGAAACAAGGTTATAACATACGAATTTTTATATGTACCTGAGTGTCCAATTCCGCTTTTAGGGAGAGATTTGCTAGCAAAACTTGATGCGGTAATAACCTTTGAAAATGGAAAGCTTATAATGAAAATACCCGAATCAAAGATGGGACAGATATTAATGATCAAAGAAAAACCTGTTCCCTGTATCCCTAGGGAGGTAGAAGATGCAGTGATTCCCTCTGTATGGGAGACAGATATACCAGGGAAATCTAAATTGGCACAACCAGTGCATGTAGAGTTAAAAGAAGGGGCAAGGGCTGTACAAGTCAAACAATATCCCATAAAACCAGAAGCATGGCAAGGAATAGTAAAGATTATTGAGAAATTCTTGAAATACCAAATTTTAGAAGAATGTGAATCAGAATTTAATACACCAATATTTCCAGTAAAGAAGCCAAATGGTGAATATAGATTAGTGCAGGATTTGAGAGCAATAAATAAAATAACAAAGGACATTTATCCAGTGGTAACAAATCCTTATACATTGCTAACATCCATAAAGGCGATATATCAATGGTTTACCGTAATTGATTTAAAAGATGCCTTTTTCTGCATCCCCCTTGACAAAGAAAGTAGGAAACTGTTTGCCTTTCAGTGGGAAAACCCAGGGAATGGAAGAAAGACCCAGCTCACCTGGACACGACTCCCACAAGGCTACAAGAACAGTCCCACCCTATTCAGAAACCAACTGGCAAAGGAACTGGAGATTTGGACTGAAAATGGGCAAGTACCAAGAGACCAATACTTATTGTTGCAGTATGTTGATGATATATTAATAGCTACAGAAGAAAGAGCAACCTGTATAAAGGTAACCATTGAGATTTTAAATTCACTGGGGATGGGAGGCTATAAAGTATCCAGAGGAAAGGCACAAATCGCACAACAGACTGTGATTTACCTGGGATGTGAAATTTCACAAGGGCAACGAAAACTAGGTACTAATCGTATCCCAGCTATTTGTGCTATTCCAGAGCCCCAGAATTTACATGAGCTGCGAGTCTTCCTCGGGATGGCAGGATGGTGTCGCTTGTGGATCATGGACTATGGACTGATTGCAAAACCCCTGTATGAAGCTCAGAAGACGCAGCCATTCACCTGGGGCAAACCACAGAAAGAAGCCTTCCTAAAATTAAAGGAAGCACTGACAACTGCTCCAGCATTAGGGTTACCTGATCTGTCTAAAGATTTTCAGCTGTTTGTACATGAAAGGCTGCGCCTAGCACTAGGAGTCCTGACACAACGTCTGGGAAGCTGGAAAAGGCCGGTGGGCTACTTTTCCAAACAACTCGACAACATAAGTGCCGGGTGGCCCCCATGTCTGCGGGCAGTCGCAGCTAGTGTGATCCTGATACAAGAAGCCAGGAAACTTACTATGGGAAGGCACATAGATGCCTATGTACCACACATGGTAACCACTGTCTTAGAACAAAAGGGGGGCCATTGGCTATCTCCCAGCAGGATTATGAAATTCCAGGTAGTCCTGACTAAGCAGGATGATGTCACACTAAAAACAACTAACCTTTTGAATCCAGCTTTGTTCCTAGGTACCACAACTGAAGAAGGCCCATTAGAACACAACTGTGTAGAAGTAATAGAGTACACCTATTCAGCAAGAGAAGACCTGAAAGACATCCCACTAGAGCAGTCGGAGTGGGAGCTGTTTACAGATGGGAGCAGCTTCGTGGAAAATGGAATCAGATACGCCGGATATGCGGTAACAACAGTCAATACAGTAGTGGAGGCAAAGGCATTACCACCAAATACATCTGCCCAGAAGGCAGAACTGGTTGCTTTAACCAGGGCACTAGAATTAAGTGAAGGGAAAAAGGTAAATATCTGAACTGACTCAAAATATGCTTTTGGAGTGGTGCATGTACACGGAGCACTGTGGAAAGAAAGAGGACTGTTATCTTCTCGGGGTAGGCACATTAAACATCAGGATGCAGTCCTGCAATTGATAAAGGCAGTACAAAAACCTGAACAAGTGGCAATCATACACTGCAAAGCACACCAATCAGTAAACTCCAAAATCTGTGAGGGAAATCAAAAGGCAGACTGGGCAGCCCGACAGGTTGCTCGAGAGGTACAAACAACAATGGCAATGATACCTTTGAAGCTTAATGTATCCCAATTCAATTTGCCTCCAAAACCAAAATATTCAGTAGAAGATGAGAGACTGGCATGTTTGCTAAATGCACAAAAGAATTCAGAGGGATGGTATGTAACTGCACAAGGACAAATATTGGTACCCCCCTTGATAATGAGAGAAGTTCTACAAATTAAACATAACGAATGTCACTGGGGTGCAGAGGCATTGGTAAAATTGCTAAAGCAGAGTTTCATTTCAGTACGGATGTTAACAATGGCAAAATCAGTAATGTCAAAATGTGATATCTGCTTGAAAAACAACCCAGTGGCCAGGCGACAGGCACAGTTAGGAAGAATTCGGATAGGAATAAAGCCAGGAGACTATTGGCAGGTAGATTTTGTAGAGCTACCAAGGACTCGAGGATACAAATACCTGTTAGTGGGGGTTGACACATTCTCTGGGTGGCCAGAAGCCCTTCCCTGTCGCACGAACCAAGCAAAGGAAACAGTTAAGTGGTTACTACAGGAGATTATTCCCAGATTCAGGGTACCCCTAGGGGTATCATCAGATAGGGGACCCCATTTCATAGCTACAGTAGTAAGAGAGGTAAGTAGATTGCTGGGGATAAATTGGGACCTCCACACACCATGGAGACCCCAGTCAAGTGGACAGGTAGAGAGGATGAATCAGACACTAAAAAAGCAAATCAGTAAAATATGCCAAGAAGCCAAATTGCAGTGGCCCCAGACTTTGCCAATAGCACTGTTGAGGATTCGGATAAAGCCTAGGAGTGGGATGTCAGTCAGTCCTTATGAGATATTGTATGGGAAATCATATGAATCTCCTGAGCCTTACCCTAATGTACATGTCACAGGAAAGCAGGAAGTGTATAATTATGTTCTGTCTCTTGGGAAAACTTTAGCTCGGCTCCGGAGTATCCTCATGTGGAATGGACCACTGACTCTCGAGAACCCAGTCCATAACATACATCCAGGAGACGAGGTGTACATCAAGAACTGGAATGAGGAACCGCTAAAAGGAAATTGGAGTGGACCCCATCAGGTACTACTGACCACCTTTACAGCAGTCAAAGTAGCCGGCGTGGACCCCTGGATCCACTATACCCAAGTGAAGAAAGTCCATCCTGGATCACAGACTGTATAAACTCTGGAATGAACAAAGGCTGCAGATAAGACGTGTTTAATTGCTTTCAGAATGCTATCACTAATTGTGCTAACGTTATGGTTATTAATATCTTTGGGATGTGGAATGCAAAATGATCAACCAACCACTCTTCATTCTAGAATGAAGAGAGAAGTACAAACGGAAACACAGGTGATAAAGGTTTCTAATGCAGTTTGGGCTGAGAACGTAATGATTGGATTAGTCAAAGATTTTGCCAAAATGCAAAACACCAGCCGAATAACTGCCTGTCTGCCAATACCAAAGGCAGTGGGAGACCCAGTAAATTGGGGAATCATAACATCAAAACTACCTGAAATACAAAAGAACAAAACAATTACATGTAAACTGGTACCCGAATCAAGGCAAGTTACAGAAACAACTCTGCTATGGAAATGTGAGGCCAAGGATAGGAAAGATCAGATAGAACCTTGGGACAGTGCGTGGTCTGTGAGTATTCTTCAAAGATTCCAATATATGGCAAACACCCCTTGGTGTATTAAGTGGGAAGGCCCCGAGAATGAAACAGATCCAGCAATAACGAACACTGACACTAGTAGCAGAACGAGGGCAGACAAAGTAAGTTGGTGGGCATGTAATAAAACTTACGACTGTACTTCAGATGATGAAGAGATAAAACAGATGCCACCCCTGGCAATAGCCCTACAAATTGGTTGTGCTTGCAGAGGGATCAAACATAAACAAGGCAGAGTGAATTATAAAGTAATTATAGGGTGTACCAGGATTACAATCCGAGGTCCAGGACAATTTGTATGGGCAGCAAGTGATGGTACCTGGACAACACATCTGCCTATAGATGGGAAAGTAAAGGAGATTACTTTAGGCCTCCCAACCTTATGTCCAATTTGGAAAAAGTCCCCATTTAATGGAAAACACGAACTTCTGCAGAGAAGAGCAAGATGAGAAGTTCTAGACAATGAAAATCCAGATGACACTTGGCAAGAACCCTCTAGTGGAGTGAAATTTGGATGGGCCCTAGAGTCATTGCTTGGTCCTATAGCAAACTATAAGAGCAGAGACATGCTGTATGAACTTACAGATCAGGTAGGTAGACTGGCAAGAGTCACCCAGGAAGGATTTAAAGAATTAAATATACAATTACAAGCCACCACAAAAATGACTTTACAAAATCTATTGGCCCTAGATATGTTACTCCTGAAAGAGCATGGAGTATGTGGATTTTTAAAGGGACAAGTTGATCATTGCTGCATTCATATCCCAAATGTAACTGCAGATGTAGAATATGACATCAATCAGTTGAAACAAATAGATCATGAAGCACAAGAAGAGCAAAATAATTTGGCTATAAGCTGGTTAGGAAAAATCTTTAAAGGATTAGGGTGGAATGTGAGTTCATGGATTAAATCTATCATTGAGAGTGTGATAATCTTACTAATTGTATTCTTAGCAATTTGGTTAGTTTACAGCATCTTAAAGGGAGAGATACAGAAGAAAACATCCTGGAACCAGAGGTTAATAAAGCCACTAACACGAGATCCACGCCCACCATCTTCTGGTTCTCCAGTTCGTAACAGCATCCACGACAACGTTTACATCAACCCTGGATTTGAAGAACCAAGTACGAACTGAGGAATAAAGGACTGTATCAAGTGAAAACATTTCACCTATAGTGAAGTGAAAATATTTTCAAAGGGGGGAGAATGATAGTGGAACACTGGAAAAAGTTAAAGATAGAATCTAAAATGTTAGGCTTTGTGCTTTCCCAGATCAACTGCACCTGCGTAAGCTGTATGATAAATTATATAATTGTTAGATGTGATGATTGTTTAATTAAATGTAATTATTATATAACCATAAGAAGAATAGTGAGAAACTATGTTGGAAATTCAGAGAGGGGCTAAATTTATGTAAACAGTAGAACAATATAAGTTTAATAATTAACATGAAAGTTATGTAACGATAGAGTATAAAACATGATCATTTTGGATGTATGGTCAGAGTCAGATTTGGGTTGAATATACCCCGATTCCCAGAGCTCTTAATAAAAAGCACCGCATATAATGCCCCGTGATTATGTGTTTTTGAACGCTAACAACACTGCCCCCTGTGAGCTCTGAGATGTCACCCTGTGATATCATGCAACTGCTCTGTTGTGGTGGTGTTCACAGGGGTCCCAGGATAAGGGAAGATATGAGAATCTTTACTCCATGTTTCAAAAGGCTGATTTATTATTTTATGATATATATTATATTATATTATATTAAAAGAAAATTATATTAAAACTATACTTAAAGAATAGAAGAAAGTATTTCATCAGAAGGCTAGCAAGGAGTAGAAAAGAATGGAATGATTATAAAATCTTTTGACTGACCAGAGAGTCTGAGAATGACCTGTGATTGGCCATTAATTAGAAAAAAACACATGAGACCGATCAAGTTGCACCTGTTGCATTCCACAGCAGCAGATAATTATTGATTACCTTTTGTTTCTGAGACCTCTCAGCTTCTCAGGAGAAAAATCCTGGCAAAGGATTTTTCATAAAATATGTCTGTGACACTCTGTGATGTCACAGAAGACTCTGTGATATCACAAAGTCACACTGTGATATCATAGTCTGTTTTATGATGTCACAGCCAGTTCTGTGATGTTACTCAGTCACCCAGTGATGTCACAACCCACTCTCTGGTGTCCCAGAGCTACATACCATGATGGCAGGGTCTGGTCTATGGCGTCACACCCTACTCCATGACATCACAACCAGCTCTGTGATGTAACAATCCCTTCTGTGATGTCACAAAACCCCTATGTGATGTCATACTGCCATGCCATGATGTCACAGCCTGCTCTGTGATGTCACAGAGTCCCCTCTATGATGCCATAGCTGCTCAAAGACCTCACACAACAAACTCTGTGATGTCATGGCCCAATCTGTGACCTCACACAGCCTACTCTGTGCTGTCCCACAGCCCCTTGCTGACATCACAGCTGCTCTGTGCCTCTATGACACAGCCACAGAGGTGCCTCTGTGAAACAGCCCCCTCTGGAACATTCCACAGCTCCTGCCAGTGCTGAGCCCCTGTGAGCTCTGTCTGTGCCCTGCTGGTGTCCCTGAGGGGCCCTGGCAGTGCCCCAGCCCTGCCGGGCTGTGCACCGGAGCTGCTCCTGGCCAGAGCTGTCTCTCTGCAGCACTGCCCTTGCCAGGAGCTGCCTCTGGGCCAGGAGCCTGTTGGAGAATTTTGCTCAGACATGGCTTGAAGGAAAAAAGGCCATGAAAATATACAGCTAATTGAAAAGTAAAAGGCAGGTGTAAACAGCAAAGTTCTCAGACACGTTCCTGTAAACAGCAAAGTTCTCAGGCTTGTTTTTTAATAACAAGTAAATACCTTGTCCTTGGATAGTGATGGGAAAGCAGAGTGACAAACATGGAGGCCTTGAGAACAGTTAATAACAGGATGAGAAAAACAAGTTTTGGTCTCAATAACAAACCACAGGTATTGAAAACAAGAGGAGGGGTTGGTGTGTAATCTGTAGCCAATGATGAGCTCGAGTTTTGCAATATGTATGAACTTAATAACACAGTTATAAAAGTGTGCATGCTGGATCAATAAATCGGAGTTCGATGCTGATCAATTAAGATGGGTCGGCTCCCTTCGCTTCCTCAGGAGCCCGGCCCAGCTCAGCAGCACAGACATAGCATAAGGACTTTAATGACCCTCTGGGGCTTTGGTGCTCTTTGCATCAGATCCAGTCCCTCAGAGTGGGCTAAAAGAACTTCTCAGGGACTCAAAAAGAGGGGGAAACACTGAAGTTTCTCATAGTTTAAATAGATCCTTCTGAGGGACAGGACTGAGAAAGTGTCCCCAGGTTCCAGAACACTGGAGGCAGTGATGACAGGTGGGGACAAGCAAGGGAAAGGTGTCTCTAGTGCTGAGAAAACCTGCGCCTCTGTCCCTGCAGGCTGTCGGCATCCCCCGGCAGCCCCACCTGGCTGGGCCCTTCCTTTGCTGACAGCTCTGCCTCCTGCCTGCCTCTGCCTGCCCACACAAAGCCTTGGGCAGCTCCAGGCTCCTGCTGGGGATGTGCTGCACCACAGCCCTGCCCTGGGAGAGAAATTTCGCTCTCCTCATGTTGCACCTGGGCCTCTCCAGCTGCCTTGGTGTTATTATTCCTTTCTCTGGCTGTTTTACACAATGAAGAAAAGCTCCAGCCTCTCTGAAACCACCCTTCCATCCCTCCCAGGCTGTTCCTGTTCTGTCCTCAGTTTCCACACCACTGACCTCAGAGCCCTCAGCCTCTCCCTGCTGTTTATGTGATGAGGCCTCCAAACCCCATCCTAGGAGATTTTTGGTTCCTCTCCAAGAGCTATGAAATGGAAAAAGTGATCAAAGTTATTTTCTCCCAAATACTGCAGTGACAGAAATTTCAGTATTTGTAAACTGAATGAGGGTGGATTTACATTTGTTAGGAGAAGGAAATATTTTACAATTATAAAAGTGGCAAAAAATGGCAAGTGTTTTTCCAGAGAAGTGGATTCCCCATCCCAGGAAATGTCCAAGAGCAGGAGCTTTGTGCAGCCCTGCCAATTGAAACCCTCTCATCCCCAGTGACAGAATTCCTGTTGTGTGGGTTCTCTGATGTCCTGGGAGCCCTCACAAGGCTTCTGGCCAGAATGTCTGCTGAGGGCAGCCAGGCTGCTGCAGGGGCAGTGACCTTACAGCCATGACCATGGCAGCCCTGTCCCCTGGGCCTGGCTGTGTCCTTTCCTCTGCCCCTGCCTTGGCTCTGCTGGCATGAAGAGTTTTGTCATTAATATCTTGTCCCCAAGGTGCTGGGGCCAATGGCTTCCCAGTCAGGTTCCTGGAGCAGAAGTGGCTTTTCAGAGCCCAGCAAGGAATGAGCCCTGAGGCAGCAGCTCTGCAGTGGTGGCCACCAGGCCGGGCTGCCAAGGGAGGCTTCTGGCCATGGCCTGCAAGCAGCTGCTGCTGCCAAGGTGCCTTTGGTGCCTCAGGCTCTCCCTGGCACAGCTCCCAGCACAGCACTGTGCCCTTGTGCTCAAGCCCTTCCCTGTGCTGGGGCTGGCCTGGTGCTTTTCCTGCAGCGGGACCTGCCCCACTCATGGCACAGGAAAGGCAGTTCCTGCTGGAGCAGGAGGCTCTGCCTGCAATGGGCTGCAGCAACTCCAGACAGGCCCCGTTTGCAAAGCCCCCAGTGGGAAATGAAGGAGGGGAGTCACACTGCTTTGGGGGTGAATAATGCTGAAACCAGCCTGACTCCTCCATCCCAAAGTTCAACATCCTCAGAGGGAGCTGAAGCTGTGGCAGAGCTCGAAAAATCCCCAGAGAAAAGAACAACCAAGTGACACCACTGAGAGCTTCTGCAGAGCTGCTGAGCTGGCCCAGCCTGGGCACATCTGACTGACAGGGCAGCACCTCAGACTAGAAAAGCCCCATCCCAAATTTTAACGGCAGCATCTCCTGACATTTCCCTTCTTGAGAAGTGTAGGGATTCCTCCCAGCAGTGGGGACACCCTCAAGGTCACTGCTCCAGGCTGAGCCAAAGGGATTTGCCCATGGTCATTTGTCTGAGGGAGTGACATCAATCTCGGCTTAATTTCAAGTTTTGCTTAATACAGTTGCTTTGAAATAATTTCCTAGTGCTCTGTATAATATATTTTACATTTCTTACATCCTGGCATAAATATTTCTGATTAAGGTAATTTTGTCTAATCATTACCATAACAGAGAATACATATTTATATAAATATATCTGTCCATGAGAGAAACCCCTGTGAGTGTCTGGGACATCCCAGCTCTTTGGCAGCCTGGGGACTCCTGGGATGTCACCATGGAGACCCCGTGAGTGCCTGTGACAGATCGGTGCCTTTGCTGCCCAAGGTCCCCTGGGATGTCACCATGGAATGGCTGTGACTGCCTCTGACCACACGGCTCTTTACCATCCCCAGAAAGCCCTGGGAGGTCTCCATGGAGCCCCTGTCTGTACCTGTGACATTCCAGCTCTGGAACAGCCTGGGGACTCTGGGAAAGTCCCCATGGAACCCCTCTGAGGGCCCGTGACTAATCTGATCCTTAGCAGGCATCCATCACCAGGCCCCTGTTGCTATGGTCAGTTTCCATGGCAACCATCACCAGCCCCCTGTTGCTATGGTCAGTCCCTTGGCAGCTCCATGGAGACCCCATGCCAGGGGTGGTTGCCATGGACACCAGCTCAGGCCTGCAGCCAGAGCCGTAGCCATGGCAACCATTGGCAGCCCCATCCCCAGGCTCATGGGATCCCAGAACCACAGAATTGGCTGAGCTGGGATGGACCCATCAGGATCCTCCAGTGCAACTGCTGGCCCTGCACAGGACACCCCAACAATGCCAGCCTGGGCCTGGCAGTGCTGTCCAAACGCTGCTGCAGCTCAGAGAGCCCTGGAGCTGGGACCCTTCCCTGGGGAGCCTGGGCAATGCCCCAGCAGCCTCTGGGCAAAAACCTTTTCCTGACATCCAACCTGAGCCTGCCCCGACTCAGCTGCAGCCGTTCCCTCCACTCCTGTCCCTGGGCACCAGAGGGAAGAGGTTCCCACAGCCCCAGACAGGAACCTGCTCCCAAGGCTGTTGCCATGGCCACCAGGGCTGGGACCAGCTGGGATGCTTGGTTTCCACGGGCCGGGCTTCAGGAATGGGATTCCCCAATTTCCTGCTCCTGCTAAAACTGTCCTGCCCTCACTGCCCTCCCGCCTCCCATGGAAAGCACAAAAGGCAAAGATGCCGGGCTGGGATAAGAACAATTTATTGGGAACAGCAACGAGATAAGGAACAAACAAAAACAGGAACAATATTGATAACAGAAGGGACTGTTTACAGGGAAAACTACAAGACAACTCACTGGGTCTTCCTGGCCACAATTTCCCCTTCCTGGAAATTTCATCCTTCTCCTCAGGGAGAGAGAGAGTCCCTTTCCTGCCCCTGGCAATGACCTGAGGTGGGAATGAATGTAATGACACAGCCATCGCCAGACCTTCATGTTTTTCCATCCCACATCATGTCATTGGCAGGGACAGGAAAAGGTACAGGTGTCTTCCCATCATGGATCATGGGGAACATGGATCATCAGGGCTCTTCCCAACGTGGATACTCCAATGATTGGAGTTAGGGCAGTGCACAAAATCCTCCTGCACTTGGGGCATTGGAGGCCTTCCCTTACCGGTGCCTCCGTTGGTGACTGGTCAAGTGAGAGCTCTGGGTGAAGCTCTTCCCACACTGGGGACACTCTCAGGGCATCTCCCGAGTGTGGATGCGCTGGTGGGTGATGAGGGTGGAGTTGTGCTTGAAGCCCTTCCCACAGTCGGGGCAGCAGAAGGGCCTCTCCTCTGTGTGAATCTGCTGGTGCTGGATAAGATTGGAGCTGGTCTGAAACCTCTTCTGACTCTGGGGACACTCGTAGGGCCTCTCCCCAGTGTGGATGCATTGGTGCCTGACGAGTTCTGACCTGTAGCTGAAGCCCCTCCCACATTCCGAACACTCGTAGGGCTATTCCCCAGTGTGGATGCGTTGGTGGCGGATCAGGGTGCTGCTCTGCCTGAAGCTCTTCCCGCACTCCAAGCACTTGTGGGGATTCTCCCCATCATTAAGCTGCTCATCGACCACCAGCTCTGAGCTCTGGCTGAAGCTCTGTCCACCTTCCTGGAACAGGATGGGTCTTTCCTCCTCAGAGTACCCTGGGCTGAGTTTGCAGCCCCTCCTCCTGTGAGATCTCTGGGGATTTTCCTCCCCGTTGGATTCCTGTGCCCTGGAGTCACTCATAACAGCCTCTTCCTCCAGGTTCTTCCATGGGGATTTTTTCTCCCTGGTCGCCATCCTCAGCTCCTTCCCTGGGGCAGGAAAGACAAGGAGAGGATGGGATTTGCCTCTGTGCCACAGGGAAGAGGAAGGAGATCCCTCCAGTGCATCCCTGGTAGGATGGGGTCGGCAGCAGGGTTGTCCTGCAGCCAGGGGCCATACCGGGCTGGGAGATGGAGCAGGAGAGAGAGGGGAAAGAGGCACTGACTTCCTCCTCACCTGCCTGGGTGTCCTGGGGCATCCTCATCTTCCTCGCAGCCTCCTCTTCCATCTGGCAAATGTTTGGGAATGGGAAATCCAGTTTTCGGAAGAAAACAACAGATGAGCACATTGTTTTTTGTACTGGTTTGAAGGCAAACCTGGGAAAGGGTCTAAGCCAGAATCACAATTTAAGAAGGAATTGAAGATCAAGGCTATGATAGAGAAAAACTGCCTTAAACTGACAGAGTCAGGATATAACCTGACACTCTGTTGGTCAGGGTGGTGGCAACAGTCCCAATAAAAGGTGTTTGCAGTCTTTTTGGAGAGGTGAACGTGATTCTGTCAGAGCAGGGATCCTGTAGAAGGGTCTGGTCTTCCTCTGAAGGTCCAGTGGTGGGTATGGAGATCTTGTCCTCTGGGAATCCAGTAGGCAAGCTGCTCCTGGTGTAAGGCTCAGTTTATATCCAGGTAGGAATGCTTGGTTCCTACCCCTAGGCCAAGCATCCCACAATGGGATGATGGATTTTTATCAGTCCTGCAGTGACACTCAATGTCCCATTCACAGAAGATATCTCCCCTGGAGGGCTTAATCAGGGCTGAGTCATGGAAGAGATAAAGAACACTGCCTCACCTGTTTATAGGAGTTTATGAAGGTGGGGATTGAAAACATGCATTTGGTTACATCTTGCATTGCAACCTGAAACAGTGGGGTAATCCCTGCTCAGGGGGTGAACACCACCCCCATTACCCAAACTGGCTCAGCTGTAAAACCCCCACCCCGGGAAGGCCACACACACAGGGGACAATGTCACACTTGGCCCTGCTCCGGGGGAGGTCTCTGTCCCTGTCACTCCCTTGCCATGCCCCGCTTTTCTCTTTTAACTCTCTCTACCTCACGTTTACTGTTCAATAAAATCCACTTTGGATTTGGTCTTGTTAGCACCTTAATTGGGGCAGAGGCATCTCTCTAATAATTTTCTTAACCAGATTGCCATATTATTTTGGCACAGTGAATTCAGGGCACTGTTGTCTCACCCCAAGTGCCTTTGACAACAGCATGGTTCCCTCCTCTGAGGAGGTTGTGGTTCTCTCTGGAGGAACTCTTGGAAGCTGGGCTGCATCTTCCTCTGAGTGACTTATGGGAGAACTGATAAGGAAAATTGCCTTTGTGGGCCCGGAGTGTAAAGAAAATATTGTCCTTCCTTGAAATGATTTTTAAAATCACTAGAGGAAAGGGAGAAAATTATACCAGCGAGACTGACAAGGTTCATTTACCCCACAGTGAGGAACACAAGGCTGCTAAAAGTCCTACAAGAAGCCCAGATGAAGTAGAAAATTCCCAAATAACTCCTGAATTCCCAGGCTTGAGTGCTTTGCGAAATGTAAGAATCATTATTCTCTTCATCCCTGTCGCCTTTGTGACAGCTACAAAGAGTTTCCTTTTCTTTTTAATGATATCTGTATTGGGCTGAATTTACACTTTTATCAAATGTGCTAGCAGCTGAGCTGGAGTTGTGCAGGAACCAGTGGAACTTAGAATTGCCAAAAAATTGCTTGTAGTGTCAGTTTATTAATGTTTGGGATTTGTTTGCATTTTCATCACATGTGACTTGTGGGAAAATCAAATATTCATCAAAGTGATTTATGCAGAGTCAAGTTTAATTTCTGCCAAATTATTTTGTCCAGTGCCCAGGGGATGCTCGAGGGGTCTCTGTGCCTCTCGCACTGGGGGATGCTTGGGAGGGGTTTGGGGGGGTTTTTCCTGTCCCTGTCACTCCAGGCCATTCCCCAGGGGTTGTCCTTGTCCCTGTCACCTCAGGCCATTCCCCAGGGGGTCTCCATCATTCTCACCCCAGGGAATGCCAGGGGGGTCTCCCTCCCTCTCACCCCTGTGCCAGGGGGTGCTCGGGGCAGTCTCTATCCCTCTCAGCCCAGGGGATGCTCAGGGCTCTCTGTCCCCTCACCCTGGGGGATGCTCAGGGGGGTCTCCATCCCTCTGGCCTCAGGCAATGTCTGTGCAGGGCTGGGGACCAGGGGCTCTGTGTCCCTCTCACCATTGAGGGTGCTCGGGGCTGGGGGGGCTCTCCGACCTTCTCACACCTGGGGAGGCCAGGGGGTCTCTGTCCCTCTCAGCCCTGCTGTGACCAAACATCATAGGGGTCAGAGGGACAGAGACACCCCCAAACCCCCAGAAGGGCTGAACCTGGGATTTGGTTTGGGGCTGAGGATTTAGGAAGGGGCTGGAATTGGGGCTGGGGTTGGAGTTGGGGCTGAGAATTGGACTAGAGTTGGGATTGGGGTTAATGCTAGACATAGGATTTGCTTTAGGGCTGGGGTTGGGATTGGGTCTGGGGCTAGACAAGTTTGGAACTGGGATGAGATTAAATAAAAACTGTGAGTGTGTCTAAACGTGGAGTGAGATTGAGACCAGGATCAGGGTCAGGTTTGGGACTGAGCTCACCCAGAGTGGGACAAGGGGGAATGTCACTGCAGGATGGTTTGGAGAGAATCCTGGTTTGGGGAAAAACAAGGTGTGAATGCCTTCGTTTGGGGATTTCTCCCACCCACGTCCATCTCTAGAAGTCACCTGGTGTTCATAAAAACCACCAAAAATCAAAAGTAAATTAAAAAAAGCCACCAGGAGTTTCCCATTTCCAGTCTCATCCCTCTGGGGTTCTGGTGGTCCCCCACCTCAGGGCTACTGAGGATCCCATGGGTCCTGGGGATGCCCTCTCCCTAGGGGCCTGCTTAGGGATTCTGGGGGGTTTTGGGGTCCCAGGGTCCCCCTCTCCAGCCTCCCCTCAATCCAGCAACTTGGGGTTCTCCCTTCTCTCCACCACCCTGTCCTGGTTTAGGGCAAATTTGGTTGAAAACCTCCAAAAGGAGTTTCCTCTAGAAAGCAGATTCAAGTAGCCCAACCCCCAGCCAGTTCGGGAAAATATTTCCTCGTAGAAGAGTGCAAAAAACCTGTTTATGTTACAGGCAAAGCATTCACCAGCAAAACAAATGAACAAAATAAACTATAAGACCCCTTTCCACTCCAAAAGAGATGAAAAACTCAGAAAGTCCCTCTGTGGGCAGTAGCTCTGCTCACTCAGTCTCTTATCAGTCGCTTATCAGTCTCTTATCAGTGCCTCCAGCACTGGAAATGCCACAGCCCAGGCTCGGCCAGGTGGGCCACAGGTGCGAGGTGCTGGTGGTGTTCTGGAGGTTCAGTGCAGAGCAGGTTTAAACAGCTCCAAAGATAAAGAAAAACCACAGTCCAGGGCTGAAAACAAACTAAAAGCAAAGGAGAGCTCTGTCCTGCTGTCTGTCTGTCCAGGAGCCAGAATGTGGAGGAGTGAGTGCAGTTTCTGAAAACAAACTGCTGCTTCTTCCTCCTCCCCTTCACTCCCAGAACCAGCCTTAAAGGTGCAGAACTCATTTCTGGGCTAAACGGACCGATGGGGTACAAGCATCATGAAGTCACCCCAGGACACCCCTGTCAGGGTCAGGGGGTCCCGTCCCTGCCTCATCTCCGGGCTGCCGGGGGTCCCCCAGCTCCGGTATCGCCCCTTCCCCTCTCCCCGCCCGGGGGTCCCCCGTTCCACAGCCCCGGCTCTCATGGGGATCGCCAAAACCAATGTCCCGCCCTGTCGGTACTGGGCCATCCCCACGTGGCCCCCCCGGGACCCTCCTGAGGAGCGATCGTGGCTCCTCACCTCCGAAAAAGCTCCTCTTAGGGAGCCCGGGGATACCCGGGGCTCGAGTCCGGGATCTGCCGGCTCTGAACACTCTCCAAAAAATCCTCCCGGAGACCCCTGGCTGGAGTTATTTGGGAATTTAGATACTTGATCTGAGCTTCTTGTAGGACTTACAGCAGCCCCTTGTGTTCCTCACGTTGGAGTGAAGGAACCTTGTCAGTCTCGCTGGTATCATTTGCTCCCTCTCTTCCAGTGATTTTAACAAACTTTTCAAAGAAAGACAACAAAATATTTTCTTTACACTGGCCACCCACAACAGCCATTTTCCTCATCAGTTCTCCCATAAGTTCCCCACGAAGAAGGAGAGACTGCATCCAAGTTCAAAGAGTTCTTCCAGGAAGAACCAAAACCTTCTCAGGGGAGGGAACCATGATGTTGTCAAAGGCACTTGGAGTCAGTGAGTGCCCTGAACTCACTGTGCCAAAGTAATGTCGCAATCTGGTTAAGAAAATTATTAGAGAGATGCCTCTGCCCCAATTAAGGTGCTAACAAGACCAAATCCAAAGTGGATTTTATTGAACAGTAAACGTGAGGTAGAGAGAGAGATGGAAAGAAAGAGAAAAGAAGGAACAGCAAGGGAGTGACAGGGACAGAGACCTCCCCTGGGGCAGGGCAAGTGTGACATTGTCCCCTGTGTGTGTGGCCTTCCCGGGGTGGGGGTTTTACAGCTGAGCCAGTTTGGGTAAGGGGGGTGGTGTTCACCCCCTGAGCAGGGATTACCCCACTGTTTCAGGTTGCAATGCAAGATGTAACCAAATGCATGTTTTCAATCCCCACCTTCATAAACTCCTATAAACAGGTGAGGCAGTGTTCTTTATCTCTTCCATGACTCAGCCCTGTTTAAGCCCTCCAGAGGAGATATCTTCTGTGAATGGGACATTGAGTGTCACTGCAGAACTGATAAAAATCCATCATCCCACTGTGGGATGCTTGGCCTAGGGGTAGGAACCAAGCATTCCTACCTGGATATAAACTGAGACTGGCAACACCAGGAGCAGCTTGCCTACTGGATTCCCAGAGGACAAGATCTCCATACCCACCACTGGACCTTCAGAGGAAGACCAGACCCTTCTACAGGATCACTGCTTCAACAGAATCACGTTCATCGGTCCAACAGGACTGCAGCCACCGTTTAATAGGACTGCAGCCACCACCCTGACCAACAGAGCGTCAGGTTATATCCTGACTCTGTCAGTTTAAGGACCCCTAGACTTGTAAAATTCATTCTAAGACAGGACACTGGGAGTGGCTGGATCCAATCCCAGCCACAGATTTTGTCAAAGCTGTAAAAGACTGGATAGGTGGAATTGAACTTTTACACAACTGGTCCTGCAAGATTAAAGACTGAATACCAGATAAATTTATAGAAATACAGCTCTGATTGATTCTGATCATTATTAGACAGAATGGTTCATTTACACCATAGAGTAAATGAAGAAAAGGAGTTATTGTTGTGGTCCATGGTGGTGCTGAATACAACCTTGTGTCAACAGGCAGGAGCCATGAGAGCACCAGCACAGACAGACAACACACAGACAGACACACAGACACACGACACACAGACACACACAGACACACACAGAGACACACAGACACACACAGAGACACACACATGACACACACAGAGACACACAGACACACAGACGCACACAGACACACATATACACACACACACACACACACACACACACACGGACACAGACACTGGCACAGACACACACAGACACACATAGACACACACAGACACACACACACACACGCACAGACACAGACACACACAGACACACACACACACACACCGACACACACAGACACACAGATACACATATGCAGCAGCTCAGCAGTGAAGACACAGGAGGATCCAGGCATGGAGTTCCAATGTGCTTCATTGTAGAGCAAGACCAAAAGCGTCCAGGGCCCAAAGGCAAAGACAAAGGAGGGTCCAGAGTATAAATAAAGGGAAAGAGGCCGCAGAGGTGAGCACCAGGGCTCCAATGCTCTGAGGGCTCTGGGGCGGTACACAGGGAAGGGACCAATAGGAAATGCCAGGGTAGATGGATAGTGTTACACACCAATGGAAACACAGGGAAGGGAGAACTCACCAGAACATGAACACATAAAAGGAGTAGGAAAGGCCAATAGGCCAATAGAGAGGACAGAACTGGGACAAATTGGCATAGTGCTGCAGAGCACCAGGGGGGAAGCCTTTTTTCTCACCCTGAGCTTTGAGGAATGCCCAGAGCCTACGGTGTGTCTCTCCAGGACATTTCTGCTGCCTTTTCCCTGGTAGGCTCACAGGTTTCTACAGTTGTGCAGTGTCACAATGATCTCCTTGGTTCTGCAGCCCTGCTGTGGTTGCTGTGTAACAATGGGCCTGTGGTAATATGAGGCTCTGTAGTGTCACCATTGTCCCTTTGGGTCCACAAGACCTTGCTGGGCCACAATGGCCCCTTGGTTCCATGAGGTGCCCGTTGTCCCACAGCCCCTCACAGACCCCTATGGCCTCTCAGAGTTCTCCATGGCTCCTCATGGCCTCTCAGGCCTTTAATGGTGCCTCATGACTGATGGCCCCTCACAGCCCCTCTCCCCTCACAGGCCCTCATGGCCCCTCACAGCCCCTCACAGTCCCTCATGGCAACTCATAGCCTCAGGCCTGGGGCTCCTCCCAAGGCAGGAGAAGAGGTTGGGCCCTACTTGTTCTCCTTTCATTTCAGTCCCTTCACAGCCAGTGAGTGCAGAAGGCTGAAATGGAGCCTTTGCCCAGCGTTTCCCTCGGGGTTAATTGCGGGCTGAAGCTCTGTGCTGGCCCCGGCCCCAGTGCTATCATCCCTGCAGCCGCCAGGCCTTTGCTGTCCCCCCATGTCCGTTCCCTGTCCCCGAGTCCTGCCCGGCTCTGGCAGCAGCAGCAGCCACAGCGCGGGGGGCGCCGGCCTGGCCCGGCCGGGGCTCCCAGCCAGGAGCAGCAGCAGTGCCGGCCCCTTCCCACCTGCTCCTGCCTCAGTTCCCAAGGGCTTTTTCCAGCTCAATTCTGGAGCAGAGCAACCAGCACCCACACACAGCCCTGACTGCTCAGAGCCCACCTGTGCTGCCCTGAGCCAGCCCTCAGAGGAAGAAAGGATCAGGTTCCAGTGCTGTTTTCAACACTCTTTTACTCACCCTGAGGTGACAGCAGGAGGCTGCTGGTGCCTTTGCCTTGGGAATTGCAGTTCATGGCTGCTCTTGGCCCTCTTCTGCTTGCCACCTGAATTTTATCCATAAAACTGCTAGTGCCTCTTTCAGTTGGTGCTACCCACGGTGCTTTCATGACAGTGAAGTCAGTATTTTTGTCTCGGACATAAAGATCAGCAGATACTGGACTGTCCACCAGCCCCTGAGCACTAAAGTGAAGGGAATTAAAGCCACACAGGCCACATTTGCAGTGCTCAAACAGAGCCCTGTTGCTGGTGTTATGAACAAAAATTCGGTTAATATTTTTTTTGTGAGAAAAAGTGACCACTACTGCTGGGCTGCTGCCTGTGTTATGGTAATTACGGGTCGTTGTCGTTAATGGTTGTTTTTGTATTAGTAAAAACCCTGGCTGGGGCGAGTTAATGGCCCTTCTCCTGAGACAGTAACGGGTGGGGACCTTCCTGAACAGTGAGGAGAAGAGACCTGGAGGGGAGGCGTTATGCAAAGTGACTCCCAAGACCAGAATGCTTTGTGGGACCCCCGACTCCAAACTCACGGAGAAACCCCAAAAACAACAAGCCAAATAAGAGTTGAGAGATTGGAGTGATGTCTGGATGTGAGGAGCGGAGTGCTGGGCCTGCAAGAGATGCTGGAAACCTTCATCGTTCCTCACCCTGTCTTCGAGATCCCCCGGGCCAGGTCTGGGAGGGGAGCGAGACTCAGACCAAACTAACAACTGGAAAGGGATCACCACGCCCTAAAGGCTCCCAGGAGGACCTGATCCCCAGCTCTGCCCCTTGTGGACAGAGCTGCGCATATCCTCCTCCTCTAAGTCGCCTTGGGAGAGACGATGGACGCTGCAGACCCGTCGAGCCGCCCAGTCCTGACCTGATCACTTTTAATGAAGGCATTAAAAAGGAGAAGAAGTCTCCTGGCCCTGTTTATTATTTCAGCTGGGGCACTCGTCCGGGATAGCCACGCCGCAAGAGGACTCAGGACTGGCCATCTTGGATCTTCAGAGGACAGCTGGCTACCAGGACCAGAGGGATCGGCTCAGGACAGCGACGCAGTGGAGCACCGGAGCACCGGACTGGTGAAAAATCCGGTGGCGGGAGTGGGAGACGTGCGCATGTTTGTGTGAGTGAGACGTGGGCCGGCAGCCGGACCCTCAACCCGAGAGTGGACCCCTCAGTACCGCGTTTCCTGACTCCTGCGAAGGGGCAGGCCGGAAACAGGGGAAAGCGAGTGGAATTAGCGTGAGTGAAGTCGTCTCCCAAGGGGGAATAAAGGGCCCTCCCACTCTGGGCGTGCGGAGTGAATTACTGTGTATGAGTGGCACGCACCCAAAGTAAGTCCTGACAGAGGGAGGTCAGGCACTTTTGCAAGTCTCGAGAAGGATTCGAGTAAGATTTTTCAGTCCCGAGAGGATTTGGGTGGTTCACAAGCCCTGCAGGAAAAGTAAGTCCTGACAGAGGGAGTCAGGCACAAACCCCAGCGAAGGAGGCTGTGGTTTGCTTTTAAGTGCTGATACGGTGAAGCCTAAAAATTGGTGGGTTAGGCGAACTAAAAAATCAGGCAGTTGTTTTTCCTGACTGAGGGAGTCAGGCACGACCCGGATTCTTGGCCGAGGCTTCGTGTGTTCAAGTCCCGATAGATGTAAGACCTGACGTTGGGAAGTTGGGCAATCAAGAGATTGGGCAGTTGTGTTAGTATAAAGTTCTGAGCATCAGGCAGAAATTTAAAGTTCAGTGGAGGAGGCTGAAGCTGCTCAAACAAGGTTTTTTCTGAAATTCCTGGTCAGTAGAGGCACCTTTGGGACTTTTTTATTGAGACCTGAAAAATGGGATGTTGTAGTAGTAAAAAGACCGGCAAGAGACTGAGGTATATACATCCCAATAGTCCCTTAGGAGAACTGTTAGTAAAATGGGATTCTATAGAGGCCACGGAGGGATTAGATAAAGTGAAAATGATCCATTATTGTATGGAAGTGTGGCCAGAATTAGAGTTGCAAGGAGGATGGCCTTTGTGTGGGGCAAAAGATAAGTGGATGTGCCAACAACTAAATAATTATCTGACAGTTCGAGGCGATACTGATCCTGAGCAATTACTCTATGTATCTTGCAGGGTAAAGAGCACTGTTGAGGATGAAGGGGTGCGAATTTGTAAGGTACAGAGGAAGAAAGAGGGGAATGAAGGAGGGGATGATAGGACTAGTAAAAGATGGGACCCCCTGGATTATTTGCCTCCTTCTGCCCCTCCACCTTATAATCCTCTTCTTCAAGCACCTCAAATGGCAGGTCTGGTGCTTCCCCCAGCTGCCATCTCATTACCACCCGCTCAAACTCCTCCTTCTACCTCTTCAGCTTCCACTATGATAAACCCAGTATCTCCTCCAGTTCCTTCTGCACCACCACAAGTGCCTACTCCACCTGCTGCATTCTCCACCCCTTCTCCAGCTCCGCTAATATCTACTCAGGCTCTTCTTCCCCTCCTATTGCTGTCCCTTTACCTCCTCCTAGTTGTGGCACAAATGCCTCCTCGCCCGATGAACAGCTATCAGCAAATACACCTGCTGATGGGCAGAAAGTTCAGGGTAACCCAGAGAACCCTCAAAGTAGTTTGGCATCTGAAGATGGGCCTTACTGTAGTACCAGATCCAAGACCTCCAAGGCGGAGAGACTGTTTCCCCTCAGAGAGGTTCCTATGGGAGGAGTGGCGGGTGGTGTTGGCTTTGTGAATGCTCCCCTAACTGCTTCTGAGGTGAGAGGATTCAAGAAAGAGTTGGGGCATTTAGTTAAAGACCCAGTGGGCATAGCCAACCAAGTGGATCAATTTCTAGGTCCAAATATCTACACTTGGGGGGAGATGAATTCCATCCTGAGTATATTATTTTCCCCAGAAGAGGTCCAGATGATAAGGGCGGCTGGCATAAGAATATGGGAGAAAGACAACAGTCCAGGACCCCAGGTGCCAACAGGTGAACAGAAATTGCCACTAACAGAGCCCAACTGGAACCCCAATCAGGAGGAGGGGAGGAAGGCCATGAGGGAATATAGGTCTTTGATAATACGAGGGATCAAAGAGTCAGTTCCCAAAGGAACTAATACCCAATTGGCATTTGAGGGTACACAGGAGAAGGATGAAGCTCCTGCTGCCTGGCTTAATCGCCTAAGGCGGAACTTCCAGTTGTACTCTAGAATAGACCCAGACACCCCAGAAGGTCAAATGCTGCTAAAAGTCCAATTTGTTACCAAATCTTGGCCTGATATAAGGAGAAAACTGGAAAAGGTGGAAGATTGGCAAGAGAAGGACATTAATGAGTTATTAAAGGAGGCATTGAAGGTGTATTTAAGGAGGGAGGAAGAAAAAGTAAAGGCCAAGGCTAAGACCATGGTTGCTGTAGCTAGAGAAAGTGCAGGGTGGGCGGGTCCACCACCAGGAGGAGGCAGAGGTAGGCCAGTACTGACCGGTGCACGAAGGACGGAGAGACTTCGAAAAGTCCCTTTGAGAGGACGACAGTGTTATTACTGTGGGGAGGCAGGACACACCAGGAGGTTTTGTAAAAAGCTCAGTCTCCATGAGGCAATAGCCAGGGAACAAGATAATTTAGGGAAGATCCTTAAAGGTGACGATTAGAGGGTCAGGGGCTTTACATTATAGGGGACCGGATGCAACATCTAGAAGAGCCCTTGGTAAACTTTGAGGTGGGACCCTAAATGAAGAATTTGAATTTTTGAGTAGATACAGGAGCAGATAAGTCCTGTCTCAACAAAGTACTAAAAAGTATTGTATAGTATAGTATAGTATAGTGTAGTATAGTATAGTATAGTATAGTATAGTATAGTATAGTGAAACACATCTGAAGTTAGAAAAAAACAGCTAGGTAGAAAGGATATCCAATAGCACCAAAACTGGCCAGTAATACTTAACTTGTAATAAGTGATGTGAAAGTAAAAGGTACCTTTTTGTTGTCTTGTTGTGTGTGTGAGAGTGAGTCACAAAGTCAGCCTCAACTTCCCGGGCAGGTGGGAAGGGAGCAGTGGAAGTGTGTGTATGTGTGACCTGCTAACCAGGCTTGTGTCCCCCGGGCGGGTGGGGGCTGTGGCCAAAGAGTGTGTGTGACCTGCAAAGCAGACTAGTGCTCCCCAGATGTGTGAGGGAGCCGTAGCTGTAAGAGCGTGCGTGACACGCAGACAGCCTCACAGGTGAATGTGCACCAGAGGCAACCAGAGCCAGGGCCCTTCCAAGAGGCCCAGGGATACTGAGACCTGTGGGCCAACCCCAAGGTGAGGGGAGCCACAGTGATTTTCTAGCAATGATCCAGTTTGTGTCTTGAGAGTGTGAAGGAATGTGTGAGAATGAATATAGACAAATAAGAATAGAAGTAATGTAGATTGTGCATTATAAGTTTTACCACATCTCCTTAGAGGGAAGTATATTGTGTAGAAGAATGGTGTAAAAAAAAAAAAAAAAAAGAAAAAATTTAAGTGTAAGGGGTTGAAAGAAGTATTTAAGCTGTAAGTGAAAGTAAGAAACAGAAGCAAGAGATAAATAGATAAGATCTTGAAAAATAGAACAGAAAACCAGTGAATTAAATACACAGAAAAATAGGGGAATAAAAATACTTTGGGAGTTAAGTTAGCTGAGAAATACAACTCCTTGCAAAATACAGAGTATGTAGAAGTTGATGAGAGAAACATGCAAGCTATGGAAAAAGAGAAAATAACCAATAATATTAAACAGAAAAAACTGAGTTTTGATAAAATCATTAATTTGCAGACCATTAATGCCTGTGTTTGAAAGCCCATTTCAGGTACTCTTCATTACTAACTCGACGGTGCAGACCAAAGGAAAAGGTTGGACTCACATCACTCTCACCCCCTGGCATTGGACCAGGATTCAACATCAGGTTTTTTTCCCTCTGGCATTCTGGCCTTGGACCAGACTCCACCCCTTTCTCTTTCTGGCATTGGGCCAGACTCCCAGTTTTTCCCTCTGGCATGGGGCCAGAGTCCATACCACTCTCACCTCCGGGCACTGGATAAGGATTCATCCACATCACAAGTTAATTCACCTGAGTATACTGTGATTTAAAGTTGACTCTCAGAAGGAAGAGTCAAAAAGACTGAACTGTGTGTAAAAAAATTGGTATCAAGAGTTCTAATATTGTTTAAAAGGTTTCAAAACTGTTATGTGTAAACTATGTTGGAAAAAAGTTTAAGACTGTAAATAAGTGATTCTGGTTTAAGTTCTCCAATTTAATTCTAAAGACTCCAGGTTAATCCTCTACAGGACACTCCCCTGGGGGAAACCAAAATTGGTAGGGAACAGACCAAGAGAGGTTTAACCAGAGAAACGGGTAGAAGGGACTCTAAAGAGCTTGGAAGCTTCTCCTCAGTAAAATTCCCCAAGAGGCAAGGCCGGGTGGGCAGGCTGTGCAAGATGACCCATACCAGACTCTTGGGAAGGGTGGCACTGATGGCTCTGATGGCTGGTGGTGCTCTGGGAAGCCCAGCTGAGCCATGCAGTGAATGCTACCAACCTCTCTATGAGGAGGAAGAAGTGAGCTCCTTGTCAAGAGTCCACATCAGTTCTAACCCTGATTGTGTTAACCTCTCCCAATTTGTCCTTTATCAGAAAAATAAGAGAGTGTATTGGAGAGCATACAATACTGCCACTTTTAGGCAGCCACTCCTAGGAGAGTGCCCTATAGGGGAAGCCTGGTTGTGCTTTGAGTGTGATGCTGCTGAAATAAGCTCAGCAGATCTAGTAAAAAGCAAAGAAATGGTGAAAATGGTAAGAAAAATTGTTTGTTACAAGTATTTATATGAGTTACTGGAAAAGAGATAAACTCCTTTTGGAACACATTTCAGGGGAGCTCAACCCCTAGGTTTGATCTCGTCTGGCAGCTGCGCCGCTAGAGTGATAAAACCAATTTTCTTATTACCCAAAGAAACTGGATCAAGTTTGGGAGGTCCTATATATAATGATTTGGGAGAAATTAAACAGAACAGGCAAAGTGAAATAGAAATTGAGAAAATCCAAAATTGTAAAAGCCAAATTCGGATCCCAATATCTATGTTAAACAAAGTTATCTGGCTCCAGGCAGTATTAAAAATAAAGAATTCAATTATTAGGAACATTTCAAACGAAATAAAAAGATTAGCATGTGTAAATAATGAAGAACAAACTCCTACACTTGATCCCAGTGGGTGGGAGAACCTAAAGATTTTCAAAAAGGATGTATGGGAAAAGGTAGTTTTTCTCGGTGTGTGTATACTTGGAGGATTGCTCTTTTTACTATGCTTATTTATCTGTTTTAGTAGAATAGTACTTGCCGTGCAGACCAACCTGAAGAAACCAAGGAAAGTAACAAGGTTAAGTAACCATGATTACCAAAGTGCACAAGAGATTTATAGTAGATTCAAAACAAAAAATTGTGAGTTGATGCAAGCTTAGAATTTAAGCTCGATCAAAGAAAAATAGGGGGGACTGTTATGAACAAAAATTCGATTAATATTTTTTTTGTGAGAAAAAGTTACCACTACTGCTGGGCTGCTGCCTGTGTTATGGTAATTACGGGTCGTTGTCGTTAATGGTTGTTTTTGTATTAGTAAAAACCCTGGCTGGGGCGAGTTAATAGCACTTCTCCTGAGACAGTAACGGGTGGGGACCTTCCCGAACAGTGAGGAGAAGAGACCTGGAGGGGAGGCGTTATGCAAAGTGACTCCCAAGACCAGAATGCTTTGTGGGACCCCCAACTCCAAACTCACGGAGAAACCCCAAAAACAACAAGCCAAATAAGAGTTGAGAGATTGGAGTGATGTCTGGATGTGAGGAGCGGAGTGCTGGGCCTGCAAGAGATGCTGGAAACCTTCATCGTTCCTCACCCTGTCTTCGAGATCCCCCGGGCCAGGTCTGGGAGGGGAGCCTGACTCGCACCGAAAGGCTCCCATGAGGACCTGATCCCCAGCTCTGCCCCTTGTGGACAGAGCTGCGCATATCCTCCTCCTCTAAGTCGCCTTGGGAGAGACGATGGACGCTGCAGACCCGTCGAGCCGCCCAGTCCTGACCTGATCACTTTTAATGAAGGCATTAAAAAGGAGAAGAAGTCTCCTGGCCCTGTTTATTTCAGCTGGCACTGTTGAAATAGAATAAACTGACAGAGGCCATCACAGAAATTGCCTCTGCAGTGTGGAATTGAATTCAAAAATCCACCAGGAGAAACAGAAACCAGAACTTCTCGACTCATTTCATTACTCCTTCCCAGCAGCAGGAAACACAGATGCCCAGAGGTGTTTTGCACTGCTGCTGCCCCCAGTTTGGGCCTAGGCTCTGCCCAGGACCAGCGGGAACCTGAGCCCAGCCCAAGGAGCTCAGCGCACGCGGGGCCAGGCCCAGAGCAGCGGTGCAGATGGAATGTCCTGCAGCCCAAACCTCCTGCTCCTGCCACACAGCGCCAGCCTTCTCCCCCTCCTCCTCCTCTCTCAGCACGGCACAAATTCCAGCCCAGAGGAGGCTGCCCCAGAGAGGGCTCCAGCTCCTGTTCCAGCCTGAGTGTCCCTGCAGAGGAACAGGGCATCTTTCAGGCACTTGCGGAAGCTCAGGCTTCTCACTTCATAGGAAATCTGGGATGCAGATGGCCTTGCTAAGAAAGCCAGAAGCCAAGGGAATGGATTATAGATTACTGAAAGAAAAAGTCACCCATCTTCCACGCAAGGTTTACCAAGTCGTTTCCTGCATTTCTTCTTTTTAGATTCTTTCAGTTGGCTGCTCTGGGAAGTCCAGCTTGTACTGGTGCTTATCATGAACTGATTGTGCTCTTGATTTACACAGCAAGACACCAAATGCGGAATCAACTATATGGAAATGTTATGAATCATCAATCGAAAGCCAAATTATAAAAAATGCGAAAAAATTTCTTTATCTTTTTCCGCGACTAAAATATGGTCTTCAAAATCACCACAGCCAAAGAGACAACGTCGAGCCCGGGTTCGGTGCTGGGTGAACCTGGATCCCACCTCTATTGCATGGACCCTCCACCATTCACAAGAGCTGCTTCTTGTAGGGATGCTTTATACAGTTTATTATGCCTGAGCGAAGAAGTCCCAGTTTCTTTTGTAACTCTGCATATTCATAGCTGGTTCTTTCAGTGTGCAGAGCTGGACAATCACCATTTCTTTGTTGATAGCCAGCACTGATCGGATTCAGGGAAGTCACGTATTCACAGGTATCTTTCTGGTGACTTTGGCTATCTTGATCAATGTTATCAACAGGGCAATGATCGCTCTTAGGCGTCTTCTGATGACTTAGGATAATGGTGATCATTACGCTGGGTGTGTCTATTCTTGGGCTAAAGTGCCAATCGTTATCTGGCCACCATCAGGAATTTCGGAATTTGAATAGACGCCTGCCTCTCAGGCTGCTTGTGGTCAGAGACTTGTTTGGATTTTGCAGTCTTTATGAAATACATGCTTTTATAGCATGAATTATTTCCCAACATATATTACAACACCACTGCAATCTCACAGAAGAAGGCAATCATACAGATCAGTGTATGGTCAAATCGCCCCCTAATTCCCATAAAGTCCATCTACTCTGCATACGCTTACTTTGTATTTTTGTTTCTCGGTTATCACAGAACTGAGAGCTGCAAGAAAAAAAGAAATATGAACAGTCCTTAGATAAGGGAAATACTGGACTGTCAGGAACTAAAAATAGTTGATAGCATATGTATCAGGCAATTTTCTTTACTCTCTACCAGTGTCCATTTCAGGCATCCTGTTAGCATGACTTAGGGTTTTGAAGCTAAATGTAGCGGGCTGCAATTTGAGAGGCCTACAAGAAAAAAACTTACCAGACTTTTTTCCCCCCCGAGTGACAGGGGCAAATTACAAAATGAAAGGGCCTACAGAAATTTAAAATTTTCTAATTTTAGAAAAATATAGTATTAGCATCAGATTCCAAGGGCATAGAGATATAGGAGCAGCAAGGAAATGCTCCCAGAAATGTTTTCTAGCCTGAAGAGACAAGCTAGCCACAGGAAGAGGAGAGAGCCACTTATTTTAAAATGTGTGAATTACTGAATGCAAGAGCCATTGGCCCTTTCAGCTTCTGTTTTTAACAAAAAGTAAGCTATTAACTTGTGTTTATGAAGACTTTAGTTGGACTTCAATATTTTTGAGACAGCTGCTGAGCAAAATACAAAGAAACCACATTACATATTAGTAAATGTAGCGTTTAGAATACTACTTAATAGTCCTATCTCACAGCTAAATGTTCAGTTCTTCATTAATTGTGATCAAGTCCATGAAATGCAGTACCTAATCCAGTTAAATCCTACCTTCACCTCAGATTTGCTTGTGTAACTAATATTTTCCACTCCACTCCCTATCCCTTCTCTCACCACCGTCCTCAAGCCCTCAGCCAGGCACCAGCCAACTTCTCACCTCAACTGCTGTTAGCAATTACCAAGCACCTGTTGATAATTACCTGAGCACCTGCCCGCAGCTGCAGGTCCCTGACTGCTGGGAGAACAGGTCTGAAGTACAGACCCGAACACCACCACCCCCCACCAAAAAAAAAAAAAAAAAAAAATTAAAACTTCTCTAAATAATTTGAGACTAGTAAAAGATCAGGACATGGAGGGACTTGTTCATCCCCTTTAGGCCAATCAAGAAAAAGTTTATAGCCTTCTCTGGAAAGGGAAGACTGGGGGGTTTTTGTTGAAGCAGAAGCATGTTTTATCAGCCCAGTTTCCTTCCTTATTTGTTCCTGCTCCCCAGGAGGCCATTCACTAGGCATATATATAAATATCTATGTCTGAAAACACATCTACCTGAGTGCATAACTTACACTGTTGCAATTTAAAGCATAGTTTTTATTGTACAAAAATGCAAAAATCTGTTCTAGAAGAGGCACAACTTGTGGAGCTGTAAGGACTCTGACAGCACATCTGCTACCAAAGCAACAATTCCTACTCTGCAGTGGCTTAAGTGGGCTGAGATGGAAGTGTTTCTTCATCAATGCATAAACCACAACAAAGTAGTGGTGACAAGCCTTTTTTCCAAGTCTGACTGAAGGTTTGGGAAGCAGGTTTGCCTGCAGAGGGCACACAGAAGCATGACACGTTTGCCTACTCTGCACCTACAATTTCTACACCATCATATCACTACTCGGTCACTGAGCAAGCTGACAGTGTATGACAGGTTATCCATCCTGCATAGAAAGTCAGAGAGAAGAAGAGAGGAAGAAAACATGGAAGATGACAATGCAAAAGAAGTTGAAGAAATGTGGCAAGGATTGAACATGGGGGGGACAGAAATAAGAAGAGACCATGCCCTTGAACTGTAAAGTCCTGTCAGGAAACTGCAAGTACTTGCATATATGAGTTCACCACCTGGACTTGCATGCTTCTCCACATTACCATTATTTCAAAAATTTTGCTTCCTGGACAAGCTGCCAGGTCTCCAGTACCTGTTCTAGCTCCCTTCCAGCAGTCTGCATCTGAGCAGGGAGTTGAAAATAGATCAGGGATTACCTTTTACACTGTAAGCATTCAAGACAGCCAAAGAACTTCGAGGAAAAAGGCCATACTGAGTGCCCAGGACAAAGAGATCTTAAGAAATTGGAAGAAGGAAGTATTGATTGAGGGTCACAGTTATGTTGAGGTTTAATCTTTCAAAGGTTTGTTGCTTTTCTACTGAAAACTGCAGGTGAGAAAGCCTAGGCAGAAAAGGGAAGGAGAAGCTATGTAAACAAACCCATAGCTGTACACAAGGACAGAAGCAGATTTCTTCTTCACCAGGCTGAAGAGAGTGGTTTTATTATTCGAAAAACAAAAGCCAAACTACCCCAAGTCAAATATATATTCTCCCACTACATTTAGACATTACAATAATAAAAATGCACTATAAAACTACTGCAGTAAATTACTCAGTTAGGAACAATAAACAGGGCATATGTTAATAGTATTCATATCTATCTTTGGAAAGATGAGCAATTACAATCTGCATCCCAGCTCATGCTCAGTATTTACTACAATCTCAAATAACAATAAAGTCAAACACAACAGATGACTGATGTTCCTACCTTCTGCTTTACAAACAGTTTTAAAAGATAGTTTATTGCAAAATCAGTCTCAAGTATGTTCAAGGCCGTGGGAGCTCTCTAAGCTTAATTAACAACAGAAATAAAAACTATATCTTTATAACAAAGTTATAAAGATCACAACTTTAACATCACACATGTAGAATCAATTTTAATATTTGTGTAAAGCCAATATTATATTATAATTTGTATATAACAATCTATTTGTAATATTGCTGAAAGAAGGCACACTTTTCTAAATACCTACTGGCTTTGGTAACTGCTAAAGGTAATGTAGATTGGGCTGTACTACTGTTTACTCATCTTTCTGTTGCACAGAAATCTTGGATACTTTAGTGCATACATCTTTAGTGAAATTAAAGCGAGAGGAGAAATGGGCTAAATTCAGGTACCTAAAGATACGTATCAACATTTGCAGACCTAAATCAAATACACAAGAAAAGCTTTTCTATGGGAAGAATGCCAGAGCAAATTAAAATATGTATTGATAAGAATAATCAATAGTAAAATCAATAATCAACAGTAGAAATGAAGAGCATCTGCACTATAGGAGAGTGTATTAAATCACACTCGGCATCAAGAGAACATAATTCGTACTTTTTCACAGCCTTCTCCCTTTGCATGCCCCTCTGCAAAGTGCAAGGGGCCTCAAGGACTGAAGGAAACACAGGGAGTCAAATGGAGACACTTGCAGCTGTCTCACTGGGGGCTCCTGGGGAAGCAGTTTCCTTGGGAATCAAGCCCCTCTCTTCCAAGGGCACTTCCCCAGATATGTACATTTCATGGGCAGCACCAACTCCCCCTTAAGTGCATGGTGCGGGGGTTCATGGACATCACACCATGACCAAAATGATCCAGTGAAGCTAAATTTTTTATTCCTAAAAAGACTCTATTTATAATAAATCTCTACTGTCCACGTGTCTCTAGCTAATACATGATTGGTTAATGCTAGCTGTTCACATGTCTAAAATAGAATGCTGATTGGATTATCTAATTTTTTATGCATCTTGCTGTAGTTGTCTGGCCCACCCATGGTTCACTTTCTCAAGCCTGCTGACAAGCTTGCTGAGTCCTGATGACTCTTCTTCTTATATCTTTTTAGAGGATATACCAAGCTGATTTCTGAATATGTCCATAATTCATTCTTTGTGAAGGTGTTCATTGTCCATAAGTACAAGCAGGCTGGATTGTGCATCAGCTGAATATGGCCATTGTCTTGCAAAAACTCCTCCATTCTGTCTCTGAGCCATCATTTGAGCTGGTTAAACAAAATCCTCCCTCTCACTCTGAAAAGAATGTGGAATTAGAGTTGGACTGTGACCCTGAAATAGAAGCAGCTCAGCAACTAAAGTAGAAAAAAGTTATTCCAAAAGCTATTGTAGAAGGGACTTTTCTCTCCAATGATGTAGAAGCTTTTCTTGTAGTAACTAATGCTGCAAGTAGAGTTTGAGAACCTTTCAATTGGAAAATTTTAGAAAAATTGAGAGCTGCAATTTCAGAATTTGGTTGAAAATCCCAACTTTCACAGTCACTTCTGCAGTATATTTTTCCATCTAACACAATAATTCCAGCTGATGTGCATACCCTAATAAGACTTAGAATGCCACCCCATCAGCAGGTGATGTTTCATAAAAGCTGGGAGGAAAAGTGTGCTCAAGAAGCAGCAAGACTTGTGCTAGAGTGCAGGGTAATCCTCTGTATGGTTTAACAGCACAACAGTTACTTGGCAAAGGCCCGGGGCTACTGCCACTGCCCAGGCTAAGAGCATTGATCAAGTCTTACAGATGAGCCAACAACTAGCATATGATGCTATCCTTGCACTTCCAGATAAGTTACACACTATGTCTTTTACACAGATTTGTCAAAGAAAGAATGAAGACTTTGATAAATTTGTAGTCAAATTGCATTGAGCTATCTATAATCATTCTCATTTAAATTCAGACACAAAGATACAATTGTATGGACTTTGGGATCATTACTACATTCCAAATAGCTTTCCCTTCAGTCACAAGAGCCTTCCATCTCTTCCAAAAATTGCCTACTGAAACTCTTCTGCTCCCATCCAAATCAGTTCACTACTCCAGCATAACCCTTGAAGCACGGACAGATGACTCTTCAACTAATTATAGTAGAAAAGAAGGGTATTTATTGCAGCACTGGACACATGTGAACTAGTTTCCAAAGACATGTTCAAGGAGTTGCAGACTCCTGCTCTCTATTTCTACAGAAAAGGTTTTACATTAGGTTCCTAAGGACCCAGAATACAGAATTATTATCTGCCCGCTTCGCAGTTTTATCAGCTGAATATCTATTACAGCTGCACAATTGTACTCCCTCAACTGGGTTGGTGGGATTTTGAAATGAGGGAGTGGTTGTATGGGAGGAAGAAAGCCGTCTTCCTCATGGTGAACTCTTCTCCCATGGCCAGTTGGCAAGACCTTTTGACCTGCTACTCATGGTCCAAGCTTCTCCTAACTGTTCAATTATTCTTAAGGCAAGGTATTTCTATGGTCTCTGCTTCTTCACAATTGCTTCCTCTAACCCTGTCACTCCTAGCTTTATGCTCCTAATATATTTGGTACTCTTTAACTAAGGTACATGATTTCTGCTAGCTGTATTACTAACTAAGCTTCTTACCTCATTTTAAAATCTTAACTAAAACATGCAATCTTCTGCTATTCCAATTATATTCCCAGCTGGGCCCTCGACTTATCTGCACTTTTCAATTATCCTAAATACATTTTCAGCTAACCCCTTGACTCACCTCAGGCACATCCCTGACTGCCTCTCTCCCAGCAGCTCAGAGCTGCATTGCACAGCGCTTGCTGTGCACCACAGAGCACAAAGCAGGCTGGCCTGGTGGGCCTGAATATTTCTGCCAAACACTCTGCATGTCACACCTTTGCTCTGGCTCAGTGCAGAACTGCAGGGTTGCAGGCGCTTCCTGCCAGAGCTGCGTGAGGCGCTGGCTCCTGCAGATGGGCCCTGCCAAGCTGTCCCTGCCTCACGCTGGCCTCGCTTCCCTGGCACAAGTGCTGGGCCTGAAGGAGCTGCCCTGTGCTCCAGCCTGCCGAGCAGCCCGGCTCCCTGCCCCGGTGCCCAGAGTGCTGCACACACTGCTGGCCTTTGCCAGGAGTTGCAGGGCAGCCGGCAGAAGAGGAGGAATCCTCAGCCAGCCCAGCAGCCCGCAACTGCCCTTGGCCTTTCCCTGCTCCTGGGCACACTCCAGACGGCCATGGCCTCCAGGCCGGGCTGTGCCCAGCACGGCTGCGCTTCCCCTCGGCAGCAGCCAGCTGCCACCTGGGCTCTGAGAGCGGAGGATTCGCCCGCTCCCAGCAAGAGACACCCAGGGCCCGGCTGCTGCCTCTTGCAGCTCCAAGGGCCTCCTTCCAGCCTGCCTCTGCCGGGGCTCAGGCTGCTCCGGCCCCTGCCGGGGCTCTGCTGGGGCTCCAGCCCGGGCAAGGCCGGGCCCGCTCTCACCTCACAGGCGCTGACAGCTCTGCACCACAGGAGACCTTCCTGAGCACCCTCTCTGATCTTTCTGCTTTCTCACTTGAGCAAGGCTCTCCTCCAGCCAAAGAGATTATTGCATTTAGGGATACAAATCCAAGAGGCAGGAACCCCAATGCTCTCCAGTCACAGCTGAAGGCCTGCATCTGCAAAGGATGTCTTGGCTGCCCCACTCCTCCTTTGGTTTTGCCTTCAGATGCCATTGCCCTTTCTGCCTCAACTAGAAGTGTCACAGATGTACCAAAATGGGCCAATGTGCTGGCCAAGGGCAGTGTGCTCTGGAGATGATGAATGAAGAGTCTTCCCAACTTTGAAAGCAAAGTTGGGAAAAAACAACAATCACTTGTTTTAAAATTTTAAAAGTTTAATAGCAATAAAATGGTTATTAAGATAGTAATAAAATTTAGAGTAATAAGAATTTGGACAATCAGAGTTAGAACAGTAAAGGACAATAAAAACAAAGACATACAGACAGTCCTGGTACCTCCTGGGCAATTATGCCCCGAAAACACACAGGCTAACAAAGGATTAGCCCTTAAAAGCAATAGCCTGTTGCATATTCATATATCTCATACATGATCCATAAATTCTTTTCAAACAAAGGGTGTTATCTGGTTATTGTCAAGTTCTCCCCATTAATCCTGTTGGCTCCTCAAAGTCGGGAAGGAGGTGGAAGAAAGTTGGTCTTTTCCAATAAGGACGCAAGAATTCTTCTCTTGGGGCTTTAGGTATCCTGTTGCTGTTATCTCTGGGCAAAGAATTTCTTGATTATCCCATCCCTTTCTTGAGCTACTTAAAAAAGTATCTTACATCACATAGTTTCTATTTTACATAAAGTTATAACCTAAAACTATATTTACCACTGAAATAATTACCAATATAGCCGGACGGGACGTGCATGAGCTTGTCTGGCCTTTGCTGCTTGACCAAATAGCAGCAACTGTGGAATTTTACCCTAGAGACACTTTTGGTTAGCTGGATGCTGCAGCTGGGTACTTGGAGGCAAGTCCAGGCATGCAGGAGCTCAGGTTTACCTTTGGTGGAGAAGCTTTAAGGCGAGGTGAAGGAAAGGAGTCGGTTCTGATGGAGGGTTTCTATCCAGAGCTTTATTCCTGGCCCAGAGGCCTCTGGATCCAGCAATGGCTCCAGGAGAACTCCCAACCGCATGGTTTGCTCGCCCTTTTACCCAGGGCAGAGGGGCAGGGAAGGAACACGGGGGACCACCAACCAGGTACGGGGTGGGAAGTCTCAAGGGACAGAGGACACATGGATGGCCCAATGTCCTTCCAGGAGGGGAGGGCATCTTTTGAATTCTGCCAATCACTCAACGCCCTTCTGGAATGCCAGGATTGACAGACAGCGCTCAGCAGGGTTCAGGGTGTGGAAAGGAGGGATGATTGACACACCTGGCAGGGAATTATCAGGGAGGAACCTGGGGTACCTGAGGCAAACCATGACATCACACTGGAACATACCACACTACTTTAAAAAATACAGTACTACTACCTAAAAAAACATAACACATATAGTATATTAATATATATAAATACATATATATATATATATATATATATATATATATATATATATTCATTCTAATATCTGTGAAGAGTCTATTCTGTATTATGTACTTTTCACAATACCAAAGAAGCCATTTGCACCTTTAAGAGACAGCTGACAACTCAGAAGGAAATGCTCAGCTTGTTCACATGGTGAGAAAGAAAGGATTCTTCCAGATGAGTTAAAGTTTCAGAAACTTTATTTATTTACAATCCTACTCTCTAATCCTCTAGGGTAGTAATTACAGAAAAATGGACAGGCACTAAATGAACCAGCCTAACCTTCTGGAGCTAACTAAACTAACTAACCTTCTAGGACTAAGTCAGGTTTTTAATAAAGCTGCATTCAACTCTGTGGATAAAAAGGTGATGTTGCAAGCAGAAAGAAGAAGCAGAAGAGTTGCTGACAGACAAAGGGTAGCAACCCAAATAAAATGACCCTTACAGCATCTACCAATTAGATTAAGAAAAAGATGCGTGCTTGCCTCAGGACAAAATAGAGCTACCAGTCAAGAGATATGTAGACAGAATGCAGCAACCAACCGAACAATGCATGACTATAGAAACCTACAGGACAGGAAATAATTATAAACTATGTTTAGAAGCACAATAAATGGCTTCTCCTTCATTCAAAGTGAATTGTGCAGAGTCTTTTGTCTTTTCTCCACATAATCCTACTCTAAATCCTACTCTACAGTCCTACTCTACATTCCTACTCTAAGACGGCTATGGAGAAAATGGTCCTGATGTGATTATAGCACTGTTTGCTTCTCCATCCTCCTCTTCACTGAGATGATGAGTGGTGCCAGGGTGGATGCAGCCTCGGCTGATGTTAGAAATGGATGCTGTCCACAAAAAAAACCCCAAAAGACCAAAAAACAAATACAAAAAAAAAAAAAGAAAACAAGCAAAAACAAAACAAAACAAAAAAAACAAAACAAATACAAAACAAATAAACCAAAAAGAGACAACAAACCAAACAACAAAAAGACAAAGAACAGTGAACAGTGAACCATTACTTTCCAAGCTCAGTGCTTCACAGGCTTAATTGGGATTGCTCTGGGTCCTAAAAAGACCCAGAAAGAGGAGCAGTGGGACCATCTGCTACCCAGCAGTCATGTGCAGGACCCTGCCATCACAGGCAAACCTGGCCCAGAATCCCACTCATCCATTTATTCAGGTTTCGTTATCTTGTTGGGATTTTTGCCCTGCCAGTGCTCTAGAAATGGCGCTTTCTGTCCCTGGGTTTTCTTCCTTTCAGGAAACTCCAATGACTCACATAGGTCCCTGCCTTTGAAAGACAGGCACTGTGCTGATTCCCACAGGGACAGAAAGCAGTGTCTGCCTTTCCATGCCCTGCCCCTCGTGTGCTGGATGACACCTTCCTTCCCAGCAGGGCCAGCCCAGTGGCACTGGGCCCTGCAGTTCCCTCTCTGCCACACAACCTGGCAGTAACCCTGGCACAGTTCCCGTCTGCTTGAGCATGCCAGGCAGCAGATGGGGCTGGGACAAGTCCCTCCCAGCTGTCCCTGTTTGCGTGGCAGAAACCTCTGAGGGTGGGCTGGGGGGCACAAACCAGGGCCCCTCACAGTGAGCCCCCCACAGCCCCTCCTGCCCACAGCCAAATCTCTGACCCCTAGGCTGGGACTGGCTTCCTTGGGTTCCTCCACCACCATTTCATGTCTCTGTACCCCGCATTGCTCTACTTCAGTTCTTTTGCCATTAGATAAAACTGAACACTCCATCAAATCACAAAAGAAGGCAACAGAAACAGTCAGAGGACAGAGCACCTCTCCTCTCAGGAAATTCAGAAAGAGGTGGAGTTACTCAGTTTTGTGAAGAACAGGCCCCGGTTTATTGCCACTTCCAAGACTTCACAGTGGCTTTGAAGAAAGTGAGGGACATCTTTTTTAACAGGGCCAGTTACAATAGGATATGGACAAATATTTTTAAACACAAAGGGCATCTAATCAGAGTAGGTCTAAGGAAGATTTTGTTTACTCGGAGCATGGTGCCACCCTGGCACAGCTTGCCCCAAGAGCTTGTAGGTGCCCCATCCCTGCAACCATTCCAGCTCCGGTGGCAAAGGGCTCTGAGCAACCTGATCTCTTTAAAAGATGTCCCTGCTCATTGCAGGACACTTGCACCAGAGGACATTTACAGGGCCCTGCCAGCCCAGCCCAGTCTAGGGTTCCTCACCATTTTCATTTGAAGAGCAGCAAGAGTGGAGATGAGGAGGAAGGGGGCTCATCTGCTGCCTTGGGCTTGAGCGGAGGAGGAGCCCATCCCTCAGAGCCTGTTTCACCTGCAGCCTCTTCACATTTTACCTGCAGGAGGTCCTTGGCAGACCAGCGATGCTCCTTGTCTCTCTGCAGGCAGCAGCTCAGGAAGTCATGCAGGCAAGATGAAAATAGGTTGGGCAGCTTTTGTCTTCTTCCTGTGGCTATCAGGAGCTGAGGCTGGGGAAAAAGGAGACACCAGGCTCCACCTGCTTCTTTCCATCTGTCACTGCTCTCCCAGATCCCATTGATTAAGCTCCACTCTGCAGTGGCAGTTTCTGCCCTGGCAGAGACCCAGAGATGACTTTGCTTTACCAACCAAAAACCCAAACCCCGATGCAGCCACAGCTTTCCCACCATCCTGCAGATCTTGCCTTGGCAGCTGATTTCATTGACTGACCTAGTTAGTGGGAACTACATCAGCACAAGCACATTTCCTTCCCTGAGGATTCATACCAGCTTGAGGGGGTTTTTGGAAGAATGACTTTGCTATACTGACTACACTCTGTATCCAAGGGTTAGTACATGGAAAATATCTCTGCAGTGCTTCTTGTCCCTTAAGCACAGCTGCCATAAAACAAAATGAATATAGCTTTTTGCTTTGTTCTTGAAAACAATGGGAATTGGAAGAAAAGAAAGGAAATCCACCAAGTATTCCTCACGTAAGGAAACAAACATTTGGAATCTCATCTTCAACACAGACACATTAAGATGCACAAATCTACTGGGATGAAAACACCTGCTTGGACACACAGGAGCCACATGCAGCTCTGTCTCTCATCAGCCTGAAAATTTCTGCTTTACTTACATGGAAAAGAAAAACTTTTCATGGTCAAATCAGAAGATCCCTACGGTCACCCTCTACTCATTTGGCTACTCAAGTCAATGCATGAATAGTAAGCCCATCCCAGAATGTGCCAGGAATAAATGTGAGGTTTTCGCAGGCTCTCCACATCACCAGGCTCTGGCTTGGTGACGGGCAGAATGTGGCTTGGGCTAGGAGAGAAACACGGTCACTGAGTGTTTCAGCAGCACTGCACAAGAAGCAGAAAAGACTTTGTGGCCTTTACACCCTCATGCCCAGGTTTCAGGCATGTTTCCCAGTGAGAAGAAACTGCACAGGGGGTTAAGTTCCTCTCTAAAAACCAGTACCTTAGCAACTTTCATGTGTTTGGGCTTCTTTTCTTCATTTCTGCAAATGTAACACCAGTTCTGAGAGGGTTGCCTTGTGGTTTTAGGGGCATCTTCACAGACAGACAAGTGGGAACAACTTGAAACCCAAAGCAAATGTTGTCTGAGAAGAGCTGCGGAGTGTTTGCCTGTGGTGAGGCTTGAGCTGTCTGGCAATCCCTTTCCATGATGTGCAGAAACATCCAGCTGCTCCCCAGAACTCAGTCCCTCTGGGCACGCAGGCCTCTGGAAACACCTGACAATTTCAGCCTTTCTCCTGCCCAAGAGCATCTAACCTAAGCTGAGCTCCAGTTTCTTCAGCAAGGCCAAGGATGCTCACTTCCATGCAGCTGACAATGTCCATGGAGCTCAGCAGGTCTTTCTGATACTCCTCAGGCCAGGGAATTACAGTGTAGATTGGCAAGACATTGGCTGATCATTATCCAGTGTGGTTCATGTGGAACCAAGCTCTAACACGCTGACAAGCCAGAGGGAGAGAGCTCATTCTGCTTTTGCAAGATGGTATTTAGAAACATAAGACGACTTGGAACTATTCAAACTTGCAGAATCCATCTCAAATAGACAAAAATAACAATGGCAAGAGCCCTCGGAGCCTCCATAAAAATGCCCACCACTGTCATGATAACTCTGGGCTTGTGGCACAGAAATAGATGGTGACCAAAGAGACTTTGCTATAATCCTCTTTAACTCAACAAAGGTTATGATGGCTTAGCTCCTGTGCTCAAGTGAATGTGCATTTTAGAACTTCCCAAGAAGGTGAATTCAACCTCCTTCATTGCTCTCTGCTGGAGTCCCAAGAGAATTTCAGTCTGCTTTTTGTCATTTACAGCTGTCACCGCTTAGCTCTTGAACATGACACTCCCTCATGACTGATGAAAGTTGTCTAGTTAAGAGTGGGTCAAAGACATGGTCTTGCTCTAGAAGGAGATGAGAAGGTTTCTGCAGTCTTTGTCATCTCTACTGCTTGTGATTTCTAGACAAAACCAGTGGGAAGTTTTCTGAAGGCAGTCCAGAAGCTGGCAATATGGACAGCTTACAGCCCAACACTTGCTGCAGTGCAACCATGGTGACACCAGAAAGGACTTCAAAAATTTAAAAGGGCAAACAAAGCAGTTGGAAGGAAAAGAACATGAACCATTATTCCATTTTTTCTAATCTATCTTTCTTTAAATCATCATTTTCATGCAGTTTCGCGGCTTGCGTTGGTATCCCTCCAAAGGAATCTGAAACAGAGTAAGCTTTTTAATGGAGTAGAAGTGAGAAACGCAGGCCAAGTTGCCTTTTTTGCCATCAAATACCGGTTATGCTTGAACTACCCTTTGCTCAAGGTGCTTAGCTTCCACTAAGAATTGATGAGCACATTTTGATGTGAGCAAATTTTACTGTCATGATGGAGTAAATTTTGCTGTCACTCAGAATTTTACTGTCGTCTCAATAGCAATGTTTGTGTCAAAATAGTATTTTGTCTCCTGTGTCTGAAGCAGGTAAGCCTTTTGCTGTCAGCAGTGTTGCTTAACCTTTGATGTCATATCCCTCTTCATATCCATCTTCTGCTTAAGGCTTATTAATCTACTTTAGAATTGGCACGTGGAATAAGACTACTTTTCCTTTTTGAAAGCTGATGTCATTTGACCTACTTACAGCAAATAATTCATTAATTGCAAGTCCCCAGCTAGCATCTTTTCGGCATATTCTAACCTTCTAAAGAAGTAACAAAAGCACTCTCCAATACTTGACTTTCTTAAGCACACAAAATGCTTCCCTCCTTTGCAGTTGGCATCTCTCAAATGAACCACATGTCTGCAGTATTTTAACAGGCGCCATATTTAGCCAAGTCAATCATAACAAACAAAAATCAGTCCCTTCAATTCAGAAATAGTTTCCAGTTGTTCTTGAATATACAAAACATACCCTTACCGTACGCATTGCATGCAGATTTAATGGTTGTGAAAGCAAACCCTGTTTCTCTTGTGATAGAACGGTTTTCCACAGTTTTCCACAATTGTTCTTGGCACAGTTTTCTACTGATGTGATTGTTAGGAAACTTGAAGGTACTTCTAAGGTACTGTAGTAAGCAGAAAAGGAGGAGAGGTTGTGCCTTATTTCTGGTTTTCTTTTTGGATTTCTTCCTCTTGCTCTTTTTCATGTCACCTTTCTAGATATTGTGATTTAGATTGGTAGTTTACTAAGCTGTGTTTTCTGTCGGGAATTCTTGTAAATTCCCAAAGGAACCCAACTGGTGAATAGGCATCTTGTTATGATTTGCTAGCTGCATAGAAAATCTTCCTGCCACTCTAAAATGTTTTTATTTGATACGCATTTTTATCACCATTCAAATGAAAAGAGAATCGTTCCTCTAGTCACTACTTTTGTACTAGATTCAGTTCAATGTGCGCTAATGGTGCAAAAAAGTCCTGCTGGAAGAAAGGATCTGCATAGAAATTGACCAAGACACGTGCTACATGGGTCTTGGAAAGGTTTGAAGTTTCTCTACCTTTCTGGCAGTCTGTCTTCACAGCAAGACTTGAGGAGGGCTTTTGCTAGCATTTCTTTGACAGAAAGCAAGAACAAAGCAAGCAAAATGGAGCAGCAAAAGAAGATAGCAGCAAAAGGCACATTAATCTGTTAATATGTTAATCATGCATCGATGGAGTATACCATCTATGCATGCCGCTGGCAAAACTATATACAATCATGAACGGAGACGGGACATCCGGACCAGTGACATGAGCTATTTATTCAGCACATCAGTCTCAGCACATTGTTAGACCATGGAGACAGGATGTTAACAGCTCGCTGATCCACAGGGAGTGCCAAGGGGGTGTGACATTACAGCATAGCATAAAACCATCTTGGCCTAGATTTCAGCCAATCACACCTAGAGCAACACATATTGACAAGAATTCTATCCAATCCTATGAAACACACGTGATGGTAGGTAAAAGAAAGACTGGTTCATAAGAGACAAAGAACAGAGACCCATTCATACTAACTTTCTAAAGAGATACATTAAATAACCTTGTTGCAATTCATAAGCCAGTTCTACAGAGGTCTATTGTTATTTGTCACCTATGCTCTACTGCTTAGGAAACTTTTTTGCTGTATTTGCAATGCTAACAAAACTTCTGCCTGAGGCCTACTCTTTTTAACCATTTCCTCCAAACCCTCTAACTTTATGAATTCCAGCATATGCATACTAATAAATGGGGACTCCAGACAAAGGAGCAAATGCAGACGAATTTCAGGGAAGGAAGTTAGTGGAGAGCTAACTGCAGTCCCTCGACTTCCCAAGAAATGGTGTCCGGTAATCCCAACCAGAAAGAAACAGAACTCCATTTTCAAATGGGTTGCCACCTATGGTCCTCTCTTCTTCCTGTATGAAGGAACTGTGTTTTGAATCAATCTTCAAGATGGGATGGCTAAAGACCTTAGATGCCTCCAATTTTTTTTTTTTTTCCAGAAGTAACTGTCTCAAAACCTCTTCAAAGCTGACTTTTTCCCTTAAGATGCCATCATTTAAAAGAGCACCTTTTCATTTAACAGGCTATTTCAAACATCATTTACGAATTTAGACTAAAAGTAACACTTTTCCTAGTAGTCTTTTATTTTTTGCAGCTCAGTGCTAACATAGGCAGCAAAGAAGAGAACAGACCACAGCTCTTTCTGGAGCATCTTGAACAAATGCCCTTGCTTATGTTCTAATCATTCACTTCACCAAAATACCTAATGATGAAGAAAAGGTTGTTTACATGGCAATAGATGGGTGTGATTTCTCAAGTAGAATTTTTATCACATAGATGATACTTGGCAAACAGCAAATGAAGGGGTTTTCTTCAGCTCTCGGACTGATGTTACATGTGGGTAATTTAAAGAAAAGATAACAAGAAGGATATTTTTAACAGGTGAATTTAATTACACCCCTACCGTGGGCATCTGAATCTTATGAATAGACAGTGTCTGATTTAAAAAAACACAAAGAATGATCACAGTTTAAAGAAAGATAGGATCATAAACCCTTTGCTGATGGAATGTAGCCTATTCATTGGTTGAAATGAAGCAGGTAGAAAGGACATATGAAATATTTTTTTTGTGGATCAAACATTTATTTTCGAAAGTGATGCTTACAGATGGTGAACTCACCAACTTAGATATTGCCAGTAGACAAGGTTGCATAACTTGCTTCATCAAGTTATGCCTTGGAATCATCATCCAAGGGGATTTTCCCTGCATCTGTGAAAATGTACCTACCTTTTTGACAATACTTTTGCAGCAGCATTGTTAGGCCTGATCAGCTGGTATGGAGGGTAAATTAGCAGCAGCAGCAAGGTGACTGGCCAGGAGAATTTGCTTCAATGGATTTTGATCTCCTGGATATTTTGAAGATCTGCTTCAGCCCCGTTTGTCAAACACCACCTTTAAAGGGTGCTAAACAATTGTTCAGGCTATGGATCACATGAAGAAGTATTTTCTGGTGTCCGTACTGGGCCATATGCTCTTTATTCTCTCCCTCAACCTCTCCATCACCTCTCATCTGTTTCACATGAGCTATCTTCAAGGTCCACAGGCTAGTTTTCACAGAATCTTCAGGCCTGATGCAGTAAGAATGATGAATAGAACAGAGCTGGGATCAATTTTCCAGCTTCGATAAAATGCATTCTGCACACAAATCCAAGGAGAAGGTGTTGCCCCGATGCCCAGAAAAACTTTCACTACTACTAGTGCTCTATGTCAACCGCCACTTAGTCTGAAATAAAAGCTTTTCCTCTGAGAGCATCTGAGAGGTTTGCATGAAGCACTGATATCTGATATATGCAATTGCTTCTAATTCTTCTTCACTAAATATTGGTTCCTCCCCTTTTTCAGGTGTCATTTTTGTCTTCAAAATTTTTACTGGATCCCCTGGTTCTAGAGCTGCTTCTCTGGCTATCTGATCAGCCAGTCGGTTTCCTTTAACTTCTAAACTGTCTCCTCTTTGGTGCCCCTTTATATGGACCACTGCTATTTCTATAGGTTTTTGTAGGGCCTCTAGTACTGATCAGACTAGGTTCTCATGGGCTAAGCTGTTTCCCTTTGAACTTAAATACCCACGTTCCTCCCATATTTTCCCAAATGTGTGAACTGTCCCATACGCATATTGGGAGTCCGTATAAATGGTTCCCCGGTCCCCCTCCAGTAAGTCCAGTCCCCTTTTCAGGGCATATATTTCACAACTTTGGGCTGACCAGCTTGGGGATAGTTTCCCTTTTTCTGCAATTTGTAATGTTTCTCCATCTATAATGGCATAACCTGAAGCTCTTTTTCCATTTACTACTCTCGAAGAGCCATCTATGAATAAGCTTCTTCCAGTTGCTAGAGGCTGATCTTCCAAATCTTCTCTTACTTTTGTTTGGAGATAAACCAATTCTAGACAATCATGTTCTAAATTCTCTATAGGCTCTCCCATTAGGAATTGTGCTGGATTGAGGGCATTTGATGTGATAAATTCTAAGTCCTCTGTATTCATTAGTATTATCTCATATTTTAATATTCTAGCATCGGTTAACCACTGCGGAGCTCTCTGTCTCAGTACTGCCTTAAAATCATGAGGAGTATGCACTTTAATTTTTCCCTGTAAGGTCAATTTTTGAGTCTCCTCTATCAGGATTGCGGTTGCTGCTACTGCCTGTATACAAACTGGCCAGCCTCTAGCCACTGGATCTAACAATTTGGAGATGTATGCCACAGGTTTCCTGCACCCTCCCCACTCTTGAGTTAATACTCCATAGGCTATACCTCCTTCTGCACTCACAAACAGGTCAAAGCCCTTTCTGAGATCTGGTAACCTTAGGACCGGGGCAGAGGACAATTTGTTTTTTAAGTTTTCCAATTGTTGATCATCTTCAGCTGTCCAAATTAGGGGTTCTGGATCCACTACTTTATTGTACAGAAATTTCACACTCTGTGTGTATTGATCCAACCATAACTTACAATACCCAAACAAGCCCAGGAGTTTTCTCACATCTCTTTTCGTTTTTGGGGCCGGGAGAGCTAAAATACCTGAAATCCTGTCAGGGCTTAGTTTCTTATACCCTCCCCCTCTTATGTGCCCCAAGTATGTTACTTCTGATTGCACAAATTGTAGTTTCCCTTGGGAAACTTTTAGTCCTTTCTCCCCCAGAAAATTCAAAAGTTTAATACTAGTTTGTCTGACCTGATCTTTTTCCTTTCCTGATACCATCAGGTCATCAACATACTGCAAGATCTGCACTTCTTGTTCAGGGACAAATTGTTCCAACAAACTCTCTAAAGCTTGTCCAAAGAGATTGGGGGATTCAGTGAACCCCTGTGGTAATCGGGTCCACCTTAACTGTTGTCTCCTTTTCGTACTCGGGTCCTCCCATTCAAAGGCAAACCAATCCCTACATTCTGTTGCCAGAGGACACGCCCAGAAAGCATCCTTCAAATCTATGACAGTGAACCAAGCATGTTCTCTTGGAATTCTGCTTAGGAGACTATATGGGTTGGGCACAACTGGATGTCTGGCAATGGTTCTTTTGTTGACTTCCCTCAAATCTTGTACCAGCCTATATTTCCCTTCAGCCTTTTTAACTGCCAATATAGGGGTATTATGTGGTGACATGCAGGGTTCTAAAATTCCCTCCTGCAACAGTTGCTCAATGACTATAGCAAGCCCCTTCTTTCCTTCTAGGGAAATCAGATACTGTTTAACCCGTATGGGTGAGGTATCATCCTGCATTTTTATTGTTATCGGTGGAATGTCTAATAAGCCTCTCTTTCCCCCCTCAGCCCATACCTCAGGATTTATCTCTGCAACATCTCCTTGAGACAGCCTCATCACTTGTACTACAATCCTCCCTTCCCTTGGAACAATCCCAACCCCCAAATGGACTTGCAGATCCCCTCCTAACAAACTTTTTTCTAAGTTAGGCAGATAAAGAAAATTAGCTTTACATTGCCTTGAGTTTCCAATTATTTTCACTTCTTCAATCACCGATGCTCTAAATGGTCCCCCTCTGCACCCAATACTTCACGAAATTGTCTCCCAATTTCCATACCTTGTGGTATTTTGTTGAGACAGGACTTATCTGCCCCTGTATCAACCAAAAATTCAAATTCCTCATTTAGGGGTCCCACTTCAAAGTTTACCAAGGGCTCTTCTAGATGTTGCATCCGGTCCCCTATAATGTAAAGCCCCTGACCCTCTAATCGTCACCTTTAAGGATCTTCCCTAAATTATCTTGTTCCCTGGCTATTGCCTCATGGAGACTGAGCTTTTTACAAAACCTCCTGGTGTGTCCTGCCTCCCCACAGTAATAACACTGTCGTCCTCTCAAAGGGACTTTTCGAAGTCTCTCCATCCTTCGTGCACCGGTCAGTACTGGCCTACCTCTGCCTCCTCCTGGTGGTGGACCCGCCCACCCTGCACTTTCTCTAGCTACAGCAACCATGGTCTTAGCCTTGGCCTTTACTTTTTCTTCCTCCCTCCTTAAATACACCTTCAATGCCTCCTTTAATAACTCATTAATGTCCTTCTCTTGCCAATCTTCCACCTTTTCCAGTTTTCTCCTTATATCAGGCCAAGATTTGGTAACAAATTGGACTTTTAGCAGCATTTGACCTTCTGGGGTGTCTGGGTCTATTCTAGAGTACAACTGGAAGTTCCGCCTTAGGCGATTAAGCCAGGCAGCAGGAGCTTCATCCTTCTCCTGTGTACCCTCAAATGCCAATTGGGTATTAGTTCCTTTGGGAACTGACTCTTTGATCCCTCGTATTATCAAAGACCTATATTCCCTCATGGCCTTCCTCCCCTCCTCCTGATTGGGGTTCCAGTTGGGCTCTGTTAGTGGCAATTTCTGTTCACCTGTTGGCACCTGGGGTCCTGGACTGTTGTCTTTCTCCCATATTCTTATGCCAGCCGCCCTTATCATCTGGACCTCTTCTGGGGAAAATAATATACTCAGGATGGAATTCATCTCCCCCCAAGTGTAGATATTTGGACCTAGAAATTGATCCACTTGGTTGGCTATGCCCACTGGGTCTTTAACTAAATGCCCCAACTCTTTCTTGAATCCTCTCACCTCAGAAGCAGTTAGGGGAGCATTCACAAAGCCAACACCACCCGCCACTCCTCCCATAGGAACCTCTCTGAGGGGAAACAGTCTCTCCGCCTTGGAGGTCTTGGATCTGGTACTACAGTAAGGCCCATCTTCAGATGCCAAACTACTTTGAGGGTTCTCTGGGTTACCCTGAACTTTCTGCCCATCAGCAGGTGTATTTGCTGATAGCTGTTCATCGGGCGAGGAGGCATTTGTGCCACAACTAGGAGGAGGTAAAGGGACAGCAATAGGAGGGGAAGAAGAGCCTGAGTAGATATTAGCGGAGCTGGAGAAGGGGTGGAGAATGCAGCAGGTGGAGTAGGCACTTGTGGTGGTGCAGAAGGAACTGGAGGAGATACTGGGTTTATCATAGTGGAAGCTGAAGAGGTAGAAGGAGGAGTTTGAGCGGGTGGTAATGAGATGGCAGCTGGGGGAAGCACCAGACCTGCCATTTGAGGTGCTTGAAGAAGAGGATTATAAGGTGGAGGGGCAGAAGGAGGCAAATAATCCAGGGGGTCCCATCTTTTACTAGTCCTATCATCCCCTCCTTCATTCCCCTCTTTCTTCCTCTGTACCTTACAAATTCGCACCCCTTCATCCTCAACAGTGCTCTTTACCCTGCAAGATACATAGAGTAATTGCTCAGGATCAGTATCGCCTCGAACTGTCAGATAATTATTTAGTTGTTGGCACATCCACTTATCTTTTGCCCCACACAAAGGCCATCCTCCTTGCAACTCTAATTCTGGCCACACTTCCATACAATAATGGATCATTTTCACTTTATCTAATCCCTCCGTGGCCTCTATAGAATCCCATTTTACTAACAGTTCTCCTAAGGGACTATTGGGATGTATATACCTCAGTCTCTTGCCGGTCTTTTTACTACTACAACATCCCATTTTTCAGGTCTCAATAAAAAAGTCCCAAAGGTGCCTCTACTGACCAGGAATTTCAGAAAAAACCTTGTTTGAGCAGCTTCAGCCTCCTCCACTGAACTTTAAATTTCTGCCTGATGCTCAGAACTTTATACTAACACAACTGCCCAATCTCTTGATTGCCCAACTTCCCAACGTCAGGTCTTACATCTATCGGGACTTGAACACACGAAGCCTCGGCCAAGAATCCGGGTCGTGCCTGACTCCCTCAGTCAGGAAAAACAACTGCCTGATTTTTTAGTTCGCCTAACCCACCAATTTTTAGGCTTCACCGTATCAGCACTTAAAAGCAAACCACAGCCTCCTTCGCTGGGGTTTGTGCCTGACTCCCTCTGTCAGGACTTACTTTTCCTGCAGGGCTTGTGAACCACCCAAATCCTTCTCGGTACTGACAAATCTTACTCAAATCCTTCTCGAGATTTACAAGAGCGCCTGACCTCCCTCTGGTAGGATTTACTTTAGGTGCGTGCCATTCATACACAGTAATTCACTCCGCACGCCCAGAGTGGGAGGGCCCTTTATTTCCCCTTGGGAGATGACTCACTCACACTAATTCCACTCGCTTTCCCCTGTTTCCGGCCTGCCCCTTCGCAGGAGTCAGGAAACGCGGTACTGAGGGGTCCCTCTCACTTCGAAGGTCCGGCTGCCGGCCCACGTCTCACTCACACAAACATGCGCACGTCTCCCACTCCCGCCACCGGATTTCTCACCAGTCCGGTGCTCCGGTGCTCCTCTGCGTCACTATCTTGAGCCGATCCCTCTGGTCCTGGTAGCCAGCTGTCCTCTGAAGATCCAAGATGGCCAGTCCTGAGTCCTCTTGCGGCGTGGCTATCCCGGACAAGTGCCCCCAGCTGAAATAAACAAGGGCCAGGAGACTTCTTCTCCTTTTTAATGCCTTTATTAAAAGTGTTCAGCTCAGGACTGGGTAGCTCAGCAGGTCTGCAGCTCCCCTCGTCTATCAAGGCAACTCAGAGGAGAAGGATATGCACAGCTCTGTCCACAAGGGGCAGAGCTGGGGATCAGGTCCTCCTGGGAGCATTTAGGGCCTGCTGATCCCTTTCCAGTTGTTAGTTTGGTCTGAGTCTCGCTCCCCTCCCAGACCTGGCCCGAGGGATCTCCAGGACAGGGTGAAGAACAATGAAGGTTTCCAGCATCTCTTGCAGGCCCAGCACTCCGCTCCTCACATCCAGACATCACTCCAATCTCTCAACTCTTATTTGGCTTGTTGTTTTTGGGGTTTCTCCGTGAGTTTGGAGTTGGGGGTCCCACAAAGCATTCTGGTCTTGGGAGTCACTTTGCATAACGCCTCCCCTCCAGGTCTCTTCTCCTCACTGTTCAGGAAGGTCCCCACCCGTTACTGTCTCAGGAGAAGGGCCATTAACTCGCCCCAGCCAGGGTTTTTACTAATACAAAAACAACCATTAACGACAACGACCCGTAATTACCATAACACAGGCAGCAGCCCAGCAGTAGTGGTAACTTTTTCTCACAAAAAAAATATTAACCGAATTTTTGTTCATAACATCGGCCATAACCTCAGCTAGCTGGACTCTGATCTTCTCTGCCTTTGAAGGCCAAATACACGCAGCTGCAGCTGGCGCCCACGCAGGGCCTGGATTACAGCCGAACCCCTAGCCATTTTGACTGCCGGACCCCACGAATGGATTACAAATTCCTTTGGATTAGGTGAGCCCCGGACTCGGTGGTTACCCCCTCTAGCCTTTTTAATTTTCCCTGGGAGCCCTCCCTGCATTGGGGACCACCCCCGACCCTTCTTCCCTTGAGGACTGGTTCCCGGGCGCTGCTCGTGGCCGGGAGAAATTCTCTCTCTCGGTGCGGGGCGGGGGGAGAGCTCTACGCGGGGGGCCGCGCTCTGCCGCTTTCCGCGCGCGCGGTGTCCCTGCTCGGCGGTGCTGGGGCCAGTTCCGGTCTCTCGGCGCGGCGCCGAACGGCTGCCGCGTGTTTTTTCAACCCGGGGCGGTTTTTCCGCACGGTTCGCCGCACCGGGGCTGCTCCCCACCCCCCCGCCGCTTTTCGCGCGCCTTTTTACCGCCTGGCGCGGGGGGCCCCGGTGCCTGCCACGTGGCGCGGCTCTCGGCTCTGCGGGGGGGCTTCGTTCCACGGCGGGGGAGCCTTTGGATCTGCCTCGGCCTCGGCAGGGCGTGTCCCAGCTCCCTCCTGCTACTACCCGGGTATTTTAAAAGCAGTATACACAGCTGCATTTTTTTGCGGTTTTTTTTGCCGTCTTTTGGAATTCGTGCCGGCGGGCGCGGGGAAGCTCTGCCTTCTCTCTGTCTGGGGGGGGAACCCCTCTCGGCGCGGGGTGTTCTTCTGGGGGCAGTCCTCTTCCCTTTCGTTTTTTGTTTTACCTTCCCTGTGGGGTTTGTCTCCCCAGACTTGGGGTCAAATCCCACCACCTAAAATCCCTTTTTTCCCTTTTGTTGAAAGCCCAGACTTGGGATTCAGCGAGGGGAGCAGGGGCCGACAGCGTGTGTTTTCATTGTTTTAATTTGCATTTTTCTCGGGGGGGTGGAGTGTTCCATCGTGGGTGCTTCCTCCTCCTGAAGTCGCTAAGGTGCTTTAGGAGCACGATCATGGGTGCTGGTCAGAGCAAAACCCAAAAAGGAGGTTTTTTTGTAGTTAAGGGTTTGTTACTTGGGGGAGGGCTTACTGCCCCCCAGAAAGAGTTGATGGTGTTGATTAGATGGGTATCCTCCCATTTCCCCGAAGTTTCCCCAGAACTTGTAAGAGAGCCATGATTTTGTTGGAAAAGAAATGAAATTTAGCAAAATATTTAATTATAGTGAGTTGTGTGTGAACTGGTTTGTTAAAAAGTAGTTTTGTAGCCGTTGAAAGTGTGTGTTGGGTTTTGTGTGTTACCTAGCAGGTAGTCTTAGAGATTTAATAAATAATTAAACTAGTGCAAGAAAGTAAGAATGCTAACCTGTCTAGAGGCAGCATACAATGCTCTTAGAATAAGATAAGCAGAGGATTAATGATCTGTTTGTGAACCAAGGAATGTATCACAAGGGGTCTGTGACCAGGCAAGGGGAACGGAGGACTGTTTCTTGGAGGCTAGGCAAGGGGAACAGGGAACTGTTTCTTGGAAACTTTGTTGTGAATCGCATGTATAAGAGGGAAGCACCCATACGTGAATTTGGGGGCTCGGACTTTGGGACGTGAGTCCCCCAGTTCCCCGGGCCCTTAATAAAGCACCCACAAAACTTATCCGAGTTTTGTGTCATTTATCAATCGGGCAACAGTTTTCTGGCGACCGCGGCAGGACTCCGAGGGTTGCTGGGGCGGTTCGCGTCCCGATCCACTCCAAGCCGGCACCGAGCACTTCTCGGGGAGTCATCGGTCGTGCCCGACCCCCCGCGCCTGTCGGACAAACTGCATTAAGGTAAGCCCGAAGGTGCTTTATATTGGAAAAAGGTGATAATTGGATTTGGATTTGGTGGTTGGTAAAAAAAGCCTAGGCTCCGGCCATAAGACGTCTAAGGACGCAGGACCGGAACTCGCCTCCTGTTTGTTTTAGGGAAGGACGGCGAGAAGGTATATTGGTTTAAGGTATATTGGTTTATTTGGATTAATAGTGGAATTAAAGGTTGTAATATGATGTCTTTTAAAACTTTTAAAACCTTAGTGCAAGCCAATGGTAAAATACCTGGAAATACACCATTAGGTTGTATATTGAAACGGTGGAAAAGTGAAGGGTATTATCAAGAATTGGATAAAAGTAAAATGATAGATTATTGTAATCATTGGTGGCCTGAATATGAGATTGGGGAAGCGGGATGGCCGGTGAATGGTACACTGGAATTGGGGATAATGGAATCTTTGATGCAATTTTTAAGGAGAAATGAGAAATGGGATGAAATACCATATTTGGATTTGTTTTTCGTTTTATATCGGAAAGAGGAATGGCAAAAGGAATGTGGTATCTTGGTTTTAGAAGTGAATGATGAAAGGGAGTGTGTGGGATGTAAAGAAAGAAAGGAGCGTAATTTGTATCCTTCAATCGAGGAAGATTTGTGTTATTGTATAGCACCTCCAAGGGTTCCGGTTGCTCCTAATGTGCCCCCTGCTCCCCCTGCGGATATAGCTATAAAAACGGGATCTAGTGAGAGTGATAGTGATGGTGGTGATGGTGAAAAGAATGAGAGTGTTAAAAGAACTCTGTTAGCAGGGCGGACTCGCAAGGGAAGGAAGGGGCAGAAGGGGCCACAGTTAATTGCGCCGTTGAGGGAAGCTGTGGGACCACAGGGAAAAAGGATACTTATAAAGGTGCCTTTCTCCCCCGGGGATTTGGTAATATGGAAGCAATCAGCGGGGAGTTATCGGGAGGATCCTGAAAGGGTGGCAAGGGTGGTTAAAATGGTAATAAAGACTCAGAATCCGGACTGGAATGATTTACAGGTATTAGTAGATACTATAATGGATTCCACGGAAAAGGAAATGGTTATTAGAGCCACTAGAGAAAAGGCTCGTGAGGAAATTCGGTTGAGACAACTAAATGAGACAGTTGATGAATTGGTACCAAGTGAGGAACCTAAGTGGGACCCAAACTCTACGGGAGGAATAAGGGCTGTAAAACGATATCAGGAATTGTTGGTGGAAGGAATTAGGACAGAAATACCTAAGACTATGAACTGGTCTAAGTTGTATTCGGTCAAGCAGGACAAGAATGAGTCTCCGTCTGCCTTTTTAGAACGATTAAAAGACATGGCTCGGAAGTCTACTAATTTAGATGTAGAGGATCAATCAGGAAAACTTCAATTGGCATTGTTGTTTATGGGGCAATCACAAGAGGATATTAGGAAAAAGTTACAAAAGCTGGAAGGAGAGGATCCTAGAAGTTTGGATAAAATGCTGGAGGTAGCGTGGAAGGTATACAACAACAGGGAAATAATGCCCCTGTGGGAGGATTCACGGGAGGACCAGCAGAAGTCGCTCAAGCACTAGTTTTGGGAAACTATCAGAATCAAAGCTGACTAGAAAAGGATTTAAGGGTAGTTTTAGAAATAGATGGAAAGGATCAAGAATTTATGGTAGACACTGGAGCTACTTATTCTGTACTCAATAGACGATTGGGACCTTTGAGTGACACAACGGTACAGGTGGTGGGGGCAACAGGGAAGCTAGAGGAACAACCATTTTTACAACCTTTAAATCTTAGGTTTGGGGGAAGGAATTAGATCACCAATTTTTGTATATGCCAAACTGCCCCACACCCCTTCTTGGCAGAGACCTGTTGTCCCGACTTAATGTGAAAATAATATTTGAAGGGGGAAGGGTGAAATTGGAAATACCTGAGGAACAAATAGCAGGCATTTTTGTGATCAAGGAAGTGGATGCCTCTCCTATTCCAGAAGAAATTGAGCAGGCTGTAGTACCCTGGGTATGGGAGTCAGGGGTCCCCGGAAAATCTAAAGCTGCACAGCCAGTAAAGGTGGAACTAAAGGAAGGGGCCCGACCAGTGAGGATAAAGCAATACCCCTTGAAGCTTGAGGCAAGGAGGGGAGTAGCCCCGTTAATTAAACAATTTTTGGCTCAAGGAATATTACAGGAATGTGAATCGGAGTATAATACTCCAATTTTTCCAGTAAAGAAACCTAATGGTAAGTACCGTTTGGTACAGGACTTAAGGGCTATTAATGAAATAGTGAAAGACATACATCCAGTTGTTGCTAATCCTTATACTTTGTTAACATCTCTATCAGAGGAGTTTAAATGGTTCTCAGTGATTGACCTTAAAGATGCCTTCTTCTGCATCCCACTGGCAGTAGAGAGTAGGAAATATTTTGCCTTTGAGTGGGAGAGTCCTGATTTTGGGAGAAAGAAGCAGCTTATGTGGACGAGACTCCCACAGGGATTTAAATGCTCCCCTACTATTTTTGGAAACCAACTGGCCAAGGAGCTGGAGGAATGGAAGATAACCCAGGTAACAATATCCCCATCCTTGTATGTAGTCCTGCAGTACATGGACGACATTTTTCTGGCTACTAAGGAAAGGGAAATGTGTGTGGAATTAACAATTAAATTACTCAACATGCTTGGCCAAGCAGGGTATCGGGTTTCTAAGGAAAAAGCTCAATTGGTCAAAAATAGCGTTATTTACCTCGGTTGTGAGATCACACAAGGGCAGAGACGTTTGGGAGTAAACCGAATAGAGGCAATATGTGCTATTCCTTTGCCTCGTAACCATCAGGAATTGAGATCTTTTCTAGGAATGGTGGGATGGTGTCGACTGTGGATCATGAATTTCGGTCTCCTAGCCAAGCCACTATATGAGGCCTTGAAGCAGCATCGGTTGGAGTGGACGACACAGCAAAAGAAGGCCTTCCAGGAATTGAAGCAGGCACTAAAGGAGGCCCCAGCCCTAGGACTCCCTGACCTGACCAAGGAATTCCAGTTGTACGTGAATGAGAGGCAAAAATTGGCATTGGGGGTCCTCACACAGAAGGTGGGATCCTGGAAGAGGCCAGTGGGATACTTCTCTAAACAACTGGATTCGGTAAGTTCCGGGTGGCCCTTGTGTTTACGAGCCATGGCGGCAACAATAATTCTTATTCAAGAGGCCCGGAAATTGACTTTGGGGGCAAAAATGAAAGTGTTTGTTCCCCATATGGTCATGGCCGTTTTGGAGCAAAAGGGGGGTCACTGGCTATCATCCAGTCGAATGTTGCAATACCAGGCCATCCTGAGAGAACAGGATGATATTGAAATAAGGACTACTAATCATGTTAATCCAGCAGAGTTTTTACGCAGTGACCAGGAAGCTGGGGGACTGGTGCATGATTGCGTAGAGGTAATTGAACAAGTATATGCCAGCAGACCCGACCTAAAGGATGAACCATTGGAAGAACCTGAATGGGAACTATACACTGATGGATCCAGTTTTGTCGAGAATGGGACTCGCTATGCCGGGTATGCAGTGGTAACATTGGATCAGGTAATAGAGGCAAAGGCTTTGTTACCTGGAACTTCGGCCCAGAAGGCAGAGGTGATTGGACTCACCAGAGCCCTGTATTTGAGCAAGGACAAAAGGGTTAATATCTGGACAGATTCTAAATATGCCTTTGGTGTGGTTCATGTACATGGGGCGTTATGGAAGGAAAGGGGGCTTTTGAATTCATAGGGAACCAACATCAAGCACCGGGAAGAAGTGCTACAGCTACTGGATGCGGTACACAGTCCCAAAGCAGTTGCAGTAATGCATGTTAGAGGACATCAGACTGCGGAAGGAGATGTTTACAGAGGAAATCGATTTGCTGATGTTACAGCTTGGCAAGTGGCACGGGAAGTATGGACTCAAATGGCATTGGTACCGGTAAGAACAAATCCGGCTACCCCATACCTGAATCAGGAGCCCAAATATTCAATAGAAGATGGAAAACTAATAAACTTGCTAGGGGCACAGAAGAATCAACTTGGATGGTACGTTACACCAATGGGACAAATAGTGGTACCTACCCGCATAATGAAATTTATTTTGGAATCAGAACATAATAAATGTCATTGGGGGGCAGAAGTATTGGTAAAATTTTTGAAGAATGAGATAATCTCTAATCAGATGTTAACAATGGCAAAAAGAGTTAATGCAATGTGCCCGGTATGTTTGAAAAATAATCCAGTAGTTAGGAGACAAATACAAATGGGAAAGTTGCAAGTCGGGCCACAACCAGGAGATTACTGGCAAGTTGATTTTTCTGAATTGCCTAGGGCACAGGGATACAGATACTTGTTAGTGTATGTATGTACATTCTCAGGGTGGCCGGAAGCTTTTCCGTGTAGAACTAATCAGGCTAAGGAGGTGGTAAAAACCTTGTTAAAAGAAATAATACCAAGATTTGGAGTATCTTTAGGATTGTCATCAGATAGGGATCCGCATTTTATAGCCGGGGTAGTGCAGGAATTAGCACGAATGTTAGATATAACCTGGAATTTGCATACCCGCTGGAGACCTCAGTCTAGTGGGCAGGTGGAAAGGATGAATCAAACCCTGAAAGGACAAATCAAAAAGATTTGCCAGAAGCTAAACTGCACTGGCCTCAAGCTTTGCCTTTGGCCCTACTCAGGATTCGAATTAAACCAAGGGAAAAGGTAGGCGTAAGTCCATATGAGATATTATATGGCAAACCATATCATGCAACTGTATTAAGAGGGGAGGTACATGTGAGTGGGGACCAGGCGATTGCAGAGTATGTTATGTCACTTAATAAGACCTTGAATTCTTTAAGAAATACGTTACAGTGGAATAGACCGCTCACGCTGGAGAATTCTGTCCACGACATCCAGCCTGGGGACCAGGTGTATGTCAAGAAGTGGATCACGGATCCACTACGGGAATCATGGAGCGGACCCCACCAGCCAGAAAGTTGAGGCCGGTGAAGTTATTGCAACATGGCAACGGGGGGCTGAAAGAAGCCGAGGTGTGATCGAAAAGGAAAAGAGGCGATCTCTCCGGTTGCTGAAGGCGATGACCCGTGGGCGGCAGAATGAAGAACACTCCCCACCTCGTTATGAAGATGTTACTGTCAATACTGTTGATTGAGCATCCTTGCAGCAGGACTGAAGGATGCTCAAAAGGGGGGAAATGTTGGAAAAGAAATGAAATTTAGCAAAATATTTAATTATAGTGAGTTGTGTGTGAACTGGTTTGTTAAAAAGTAGTTTTGTAGCCGTTGAAAGTGTGTGTTGGGTTTTGTGTGTTACCTAGCAGGTAGTCTTAGAGATTTAATAAATAATTAAACTAGTGCAAGAAAGTAAGAATGCTAACCTGTCTAGAGGCAGCATACAATGCTCTTAGAATAAGATAAGCAGAGGATTAATGATCTGTTTGTGAACCAAGGAATGTATCACAAGGGGTCTGTGACCAGGCAAGGGGAACGGAGGACTGTTTCTTGGAGGCTAGGCAAGGGGAACAGGGAACTGTTTCTTGGAAACTTTGTTGTGAATTGCATGTATAAGAGGGAAGCACCCATACGTGAATTTGGGGGCTCGGACTTTGGGACGTGAGTCCCGCAGTTCCCCGGGCCCTTAATAAAGCACCCACAAAACTTATCCGAGTTTTGTGTCATTTATCAATCGGGCAACAATTTTGGGCAGCCGTTGTGGCAAAATTAGATAATGCAGTTAATTCTGGGGAAACTCATCTTTCAGCCATGGCGTACTGGGCGGGCAGAGTGCATTCTACACTCAGTCCGTCATGGGAATTGAGGAAAACTCCCTCACGTTTTAGTTTGATCCCTGGTTTTCCCAGTTCTGGTGTTCCTACTCCTCATTCCTTACCGTCTACCCCTAGGCAGGATCCCTTGAGAGGGGTTCTAAAGGCCAGCAGCAAGCAGGGGGGTCACCTTGCCCCTGCTCCCTCTCGACCGGCTCGGCCCCCTCCTCCGAAGAGCCCTGGCCAAGCTCTCCAGAGTTCTCTTCCTGATCCCTTTATCCCTGTCCCCAAATCCCCAGTTTTGGTCCCCAAAGTTGTAAGGTTTATTGAAAATTCCCAGGATGGCTCCCATGGAGCCCAAAATGGAGGCTGCCACATGGTTTTTCCTGCCTTTACCCCTTCTTCTCCCCAGAATCCCTTTCTTTCCAAGTCCAACCCTTTCCTCTCCCTTGACCCCTCCTGCTCCTCTGTTTCTCCGCCCCTGGTTCCACCCTCGGTTCCTTCCTCAGCTCCTCCCCTCACTCCGCCCATGGCTCCACCCCCTATGGGCCCCTTCCAAGTTCCTCCTCCTTATTCCGCTCCACCTCCTAACTCCACCTTGGAGGCGGAGAAAAGAGCCACCATGCCCCTGCTGTTGCCCTACCCAGAGACCAAGCCCCGCCTCAACCTCCTCCAATTCTGGTTCCCACGCTTCGTGTTCCGGGGTGGGGGGGGGGATGACCGGAAGCTGGGACAGGCACCTATATTGGAAGCCGCCCCGGTCACATACCACCTTAGGGGGGAAGGGAGTTCCCAGGCCCAGTGGGTGCCTATAGCCCAAGCCCAGATCAAGGAGCTGTGCAAGGCCCAGAGGGAGTACTCCCAGGAATCTGAGTATTTCCGGGGTCTCCTTCGCCCGGTCCTTGCACAGGGAGATCTGGTGCCCGCGGACCTGAGGGCTCTCTTCTCCAGCCTTTTAGGGCCCATGGAATTCAGGGTCTGGGCGGGAGAATGGAGGAGGGAGATTGTGGAGGTTCTCCCAACACTTTGGGGGAACCCCTCCACATCTCATGACACCGAGGGCTTGGTAATTTCTGAGGACCATCTTGTGGGCACTGGGCAGTGGGCGAGTGGGGCAGCTCAGGCAAAGGCGTTGTTCACAGAACAACTTGTGGAAACAGGGAAAGCTGCGGAGCATGCTTTTTATAAGCTAGCTACTACCACTTCACAGCTAGAAGAAGAAGAAATAGGGAACCTTACCTGGCATTTATGGAAAGACTCAACCGGTTCGTTGAGGCGCAGGTTCCGGGGGAGAGGGAGAGAGACAAGATGCTTAGGCAGATGGCTTATTACAATGCCAACACAGCATGCAGGCGGGCTATCCGATCTCTCCCTCGAAACCCCCGACCTACAGTAGAAATGATGATCGAAGTGTATGCCAGGAAGGTTCCTCTACAAGGCCTGAAAGCGCGCCCCAAAAGAGCCTCCGTAGCCTTCGCAGAGTATCCGACGCCACAGGACACCCACGCCGAAGCTGCCGCCGCCACCGGACCAATGACACCGGGGTCCAGGAGAAGGATGATGGCAACTCACCCCTGCCACCTCTGTGGCAAAGTGGGCCATTGGATGCCCCAGTGCCCTATGAGGCAAGATTACTTAGAATATAGGAGGAGGAAAGAGGAGAAGGACCATCCAAATGGGTCAGGCCCTTTGTCCCGAAGCAGAGGACGCAGAAGGAGGCTGTGTCACAGGTTCAGGTGGTGTGCTGGAGGCAGCAGAGAAAACCCTCCGAAACACCATCAGTTTCCTCAGATGTTCAGTTCCTCCCCAATGCTGAGACTCCTCCTCCTACCCCTCTTCTCACTGAACTACCTCTGGTTTATGAATTCCAACCTCCCTCCCCCATTTCTTCTCCTTCTCCCAAACTTGATTTATTATTTGGGGCAGAACCATCTGTTTAAGTATTTTGTGTCTAACAGTTCCCTTTTTGTCTTTTAGTACATTTCCCCAACTCGCTTTTGATTTGCACCCCCCTGATTCGCGAGCTAGTCCGGAGAAAACTGAAAGCGCTGCGTGCCACTGTCCCTTGCAACGAGCCCATGGAAAGGAGCGACCCCTCTCCTTCAACCTCTCTTCGGAGGCAAGCCGCAGAGGAGATGGGGGCTACCGCTCCAACATCCAGCTATTCATGGGCCGATGGACTATGTTCAGAAGACAAAGGCACTTGTCATGACCAGCCGCAAGTCACGGCCTTTTAAGTTATTTCACTTGGACTCATCAGTTTTACATGGAGTTTTCCGTTCTTTTATTTTTATTTGATAAAAAACAGGGAGATGTTGTAGTGTGTTCATTTGGTTCATTTAATTCCTCCCCCATTTTATGTATCTGCTCCCCCCCATGTTGTGTAAAATGGTTCTGCCCTCCTCAGTTTTCCCGCCACAGCCCTGTCAATCTTCTAAGTTATATAATTCCTTCTCCCCTTTTTCCCTTATATGTATGCTTTTTCTCCTCCCTGGGCCAAGCCAATCACCCCCCACTCCACCTAGCATTCCAGAAGCTTCTCCCCTTTGGGGGTTGTGATTGGCTGTGGTCCCAGGACCCCTCCCATACCTGGTACTTATTGGGCTCTCCACTATGTCATTTGTGTTAAGCTCATCCCCTCTTCTCCCCCTATTGGTCTTCTGTAAACCCCTCCCGGGTCAACTCCTTCCCTTTATAACCCTGAAGCACCCTTTGTTATGGGTCATTCGCAGATACATCGTGGGCTTTCCAATAAACCAACTTTAGCCCTCCCGGCGAGTGTCTAGCTCCTTCCTTCTTGTTGTTTAGCAGCGATCCAGTCCGCAACCAGCACAGCCCGAGGCCATACGACGCCGAGGGGTGCTGGTAGACTATGGGTGTCGGCCATAACCTCAGCTAGCCGGACTCTGACCTTCTCTGCCTTTGCAGGCCAAATACACACAGCTGCAGCTGGTCTATAGTGCAGTATAATTTTTTTGGCGGCCATTTGTCTTTTCCCCATTTTGGGGTACTCTCTCCAGCCAGTGGTGCATCAGTCAATTCCTTTTCTTTAATTAAATCATCATAGATTTTGATTCCTAAGTGATTTCCCTGAACTTGTGGTAGGAAAAAGAGTAACGGTTTAATATATCCTGTATAACATATCCCTGAGCAGTTTGGAGGTAACCTTCGATATTTGTGTTGGCCACAAATCCGAAAATGTCCTTTCAAAGCCCATGTTCTGTTAGCAAAGGGACGTTCCTACACTCTGTCATCAATTGGTGGGTCACAGCTTGTTTCCTGTCCTTAACCATCCTCCAACAATAGTTGCCCCACCATGAGAGTCACAATATTTGCAGGGTTCCCACATGGAGTTCCCATCTACATGGGCAATCTGGTTGGATTTGGAGCAGAACTCAATAAAAAGGGCTCTAACGCGGCCTCCGCTGGGGTGTCCCCAGCGGGCTGCAATCGATCCAGATAGTGCAGTCCTATTTGACACAGTCTGTCCGAGTTCCTAGGCAGCTCTTAGCCACAGGCAACCTTAGCAAGCTTAAGTGATATCAGCTTTCAGTGATTATCAGCTTATTTTGTGATTTCAGCTCTTAGCTTGCTAGGTGCTGCAGGCAGGCAGATGCAGGGAGAGAGAGGAGAAGCGCTGTATGAAGTTCCACAGGTTTGTCTTTATTGGCAGCCTCTACGAAGGTTTCAGGGACAGTGTCTTCTGCCAAGCTGGGCAAAAGTAGGGGTTTTTATAGGATACAGGGGTTTTAGAAATTGTCCAGTAGTGGGGGTCAAACGGAAAGTGACCTATAGTCTTGCAGAGAGATGAGCAAGGGTCCGAAGCAGAAAAGAGGGGCTTCTAAGATCCGGTCATCATGACTTGGCATTTCCTATCTTAGGCTGCTGACTGCCATGCAGGCATTGCAGGCTCTGGGTCTGCTACAGGGCTCAAGTTCCATTCTGGTGTTGCCATTTCCACTGATATTCACAAACAACATGTGTTCTACTTGTGAATTTTCACAGTGGCAGCTTAAACACAGGTGGCCAAAAAACCCTTGTCTCTCCCTACTGCTTTACAGCCTTCAAAATCTTTTCCTTGGTTATGGTAGGAGCACCTTATCCCTCTAGCATTAGTGAGCTAAACAGGCATTTGATTGCATTTTCCTTGGTATTTGGAACAACTGTAAGGAGGGTAATTGGAAATCCAAAGCCAATTGTTTTAATCCAAAGATAAAGTCAACACACAAACATGTTTTCTACATAGGTCCTCCCATCCTATTTAGGCTATAAGTGCCTGTTTGAGAAGAATTAAGTCACTATGGACTTCCTTCATTGTCCCCAAATCCTGTCCCATTATGGACCTCACTTAGGGTACTGACCCACCATTTAGGTTCAACTGGGTTAGGCACCCATGGCCACTGTTCAGATCCTTCTGGCTCTCCCCAGACCAAACAATTGCTAAGGTTAAAAGCTCTTGCTACTTCTTCTCCTAAAGGTGCAAATTGATTCTACCACTCCTGGCTCAAACTTCGCCGACAATATAGAAGTAGAATCAGCAAGGAAATATTCTAAATTATTTATAGTATTCTAATGACCTAGTCAAATTTTCACCTTTTCTTCTGCACCACCTGTGGCCAGTGCATGCACAGAAAATACCGAAGATAAAGAAAACAATGACAGCAAGTAGTAGCTCCCCAGTGAATGGAGATTCTAAAGGAGGGATGCCCATAGAGACTATTTCAGCAGACAGTCTGTGGGTAGGTACACATGGCTTGCCCAGATGTTGATTCACTGGCTGCTGCTCCAGACCACTCCTGCAGAGTGTCAGTCCGAGCCTGCTGTCCTTCTTTTCCTGCTGAGATGTCCAAACCTCCAGGGCCTTAGAGACCTTGACCAGAGTGTGATGGGTCCACCTATGTTCAGCTGTCTTGATGGCTGTTTCTGTGGTCAGTTACACTTGGAAAGGTCCACTTCACCACTTCACCAGCAGTGGTGCTTCTTTCTAATCCTTAACCGGGACTAAATCCCCTGGTTGGATGTTATGAACAGCAAAGTCCAAAGGCAGGGGCTGTGCCAGCTGAGTTGCCTGTTGAAGGAGGTTTCACAAGAGACCGTATCCTGGAAACATATTGTTTTAAATATACATTACATATCTCCACCCCCCACTAGGCTTATAATTACCTGGGTAAGAACTCCAGAACACTATTCAAAAGATTACTGATTCTCTCTTCTGGGTCTGGCCTTCATTCTTGCCAGAGTCAATGGCAAAATTCCCACCTGTGGCATCTTGGTTTCTATTACCAGCTCCAAAAGTGGTTTTTCTTTTTTTCCTATTCATTTTTTATACCCAATACAAGCTCTGGCAGTGCCAGGAGTATGGAGGATCCATTGTTTTCCTAAAGTAGCCATAACCCCTTGAAGGATCTTTCCTGTAAAATGAGTTCCCCTCTTTGAGTCTATCGCTTGTACAGTCCTGTGTCCTGGAATAATTTGTTCCAAAACTACCTTACCCACTTGGGGCATCTCAGTAAAATCCACTTGGCATCTTTGCAAGGGACATACAGCCCAAGGCCTCCCTCCCCTGGAAGCTTTCTTTGTAACCCTGTTATTGGCTTAAGCACAAATGAGGCAAACTTCAACAGCTGGTTTTGCCAGACTAAAAAGACCCACAGCAACACACATCTTGAGGAAAGCTTCTGCCAGTCCTTGAGAATTCCAATTACTCCTTTCATGGAGATGTTCTACTACTTGTAGGGCTAAAGCTTCTGGTTATGTATTCTTTGCCATCCCTTGTTAACTAATTATTCCCTTTTTTTCTTTGCCCTACCATTTTTAACTATCTCCAGCTCCTTTGGTGGAAACAACAGTGAGACTTTCATAATAAAACAGTCTCCTGTTATCAGTTTTCAGGCTTCAGTTACCATGAAAGCACATGGTTACCATGGTTGCACAATTTTGCAGACAATGAGGCCAGCCAGCTGGCCTCTGGGTTTAACATCTTAGAAGAGTAAGCAAGAGGTTGCAGTGTTCCCCAGTTTTGCCATACTAAAATACTTTTAGTATGGTGCTGTTTAACAACAACAAAGATATTATTCAAATTCTTTTTCCCTTTCTGGAAGGGCTATTGCAGGAGCTTCACTTAATTTGCCTTTTGGTTTTTTCTAACACTTTAAAATTCTGGATTCCTTCTGGTGTCCATTCACGCACTTTCTTAATTGGCAGGACAGGAGTATTATATGTAGGCGTGCATGGCTCTAAAACACCTGCCTTTAACAGGGACTCAGTAACAGATTGTAAGCCCTTCTTTCCCTGCCTTGGAAAGAGGGTATTGCTTTTTAGACATCACTTATCATGGTCGCTTCAAACTAGCTTGGAGAGGCTCTAGAGTTCATTTTCCAGAATTCCCTGGGACTGCCCACACTTGTGGGTTTACTGCAGCATAGACCTTCTCAGACACTTGACACAAAGATCCAATACCATTAGTTTTTGCATCACTTTTTACAATGTAAGTTGGCATTCCTGGTGTAGCCCTTCTCAGTAACTTACAATTACAAATAAGAACAAACAGAAACTAATGCATTTCAAACTTAACCCCCACATGTACTAACCATGGTAGAATGAAACACATTCCCACCTCTTTTCCACTTACCCCCTGAAGAGTTAAAGAAATTTTTGACAAATTTTTCCTATTAAGGGATAAAATGCAAAGTGGATTGAGCAGCCTCTGTGTCTACCAGGAAAACATCTCCTCCTGTTCCGGACCCACCCTAAATGTTATCAAGGGCTGCAATGTGGCCAGTCCCTGGTATAACGGGAACCCCTGGCACCCCTAACAATCCATGTCATTAATCACTGGACTTGATCCTCCTGAGGATCCAGTTGCTTCTGCGAGCAGTCTTGCTTTCAGTGTCCTTGCAGATAGTACACTGATTCCTTCCAAGATGCTTTTTGGGTGGGCTCTCCTCTGCAGAGGAGGGAATGCCTCTGGCCCATCCCTTCTGTCCCGGAGGACCCCTTGGGCACTGCAGTTTATCCCTCCGCAGCAGAAGGAACACTGCCATCACTACTGCCTTCACCTTTTCCTCATCTCTTCTTACATACACCTGCTGTATCTTTCTAACCAATTCATCCAGGAGCTTTATTCTGTCCTTTCTTTAGCCCCCGCTCCTGCTACTGCCTGTGGGTGCTCATTCTTGCATAGCTCAAAATCATTTGTTTCACCAGTGACCCAAACAAAATCCTTAAAAGGAAGGATTTGGTTATTGGCTTAAGCACAAATGAGGCAAACTTCAACAGCTGGTTTTGCCAGACTAAAAAGACCCACAGCAACACACATCTTGAGGAAGGCTTCTGCCAGTCCTTGAGAAAATCTTGAGAAATCTTATTCTTTCCACATATAATCCTCATTTCCCAGATATTCCATCTCAGGTTTACTCCCTGAAAATCCTTTTGACTGGTGAGATTTTCAGTGCTCCTTCCCTATGGACTCTTCCCGCATCCCCTGGTCTGCCACTCCTCGACTGGTCACTATCAGGTACCTAATCAATTGCCCAGTGCCAGCCTCCACCAAAAGAAGCTGATCATCAAAACTGATGAGGGGTGCTTTCAGCTCCACTCGCAGCCCCTGGATGGTCAAAGGATCCTGGACAAGTTCCCATTTTGTTAGGAAAATTAATCTTCAATATCTCAGTTTTATGTCCAAATAGGAGACAGAGGACTCCTGCAACTTTATTGGGATAAAGGGAGATTTCCCATGGGGAATTTCCCATATGGTCTCTGAAATGGTTTGGTGATACAGCCTCCTTATTATTTTAAGTTCTCCACTGCATCACCCTTTTCCTTTCCCCATTGGCCGAGGTAATCAGAAGGTACTGAATTCCCAAATTGCCTACTGTATGTCCCGCTCTGTTGTCATCTTATTGTAAAAGTTCTATACCTTCTTGGTGATTTCTCATGGGTATCCCCTCATAGACTAACTCCTTCTTCACAGCACAGCTAACAAACTCTAGCTCTTTTCTCAAATAGCTAACCCACTCTTTTATAGCACTCATCCTTATTGGACACAGCTGTGGCCTACTAAGGGCAGGCTTGTTCCTAATCTTTGGTTATTAGTACAGCTGCAACTCTTCAGGGGTGCGATTGCCTTCTGCACTATCTCTGTTCTCTTATATTCTATCCCCCCCACACCGCTCTAATATGCACCCTCCTTTTGTTATACAAAAGAAAGAAAAATAAACTCTTCCTAATTCTATAACATCTGTCTTGTCTTGCTCTAGGTTCAGGAGATTAACATAGCTTTTGCTGAGCAACAGTCTGTGCTGCTTAGTAACCGTTTCTAGAACTAAGAGTTTCTTCTGTTGCTTCATTGTCTGTAAGTTCCTGGCCTTATCTAGAAGCAGATTCACATGGTCTGTTTGTAAAGACACATTCACCTGACTCCTTTCTCTCCCACACAATCTTGGTGGTGGAGTGGCTGCCACTGCCACCGCCACCACACCCCACACGAGTCCCACACAACCCCCCCACTCACATAAACTTACCCCACACAACTTGCACACAACCCTCCACACATTCTCCATTGCCTTGGATTGACTTGCTCACCCATCCCCCACTTGACTTCCTGACCCATTTGTCCAGGTCTGGTCTTTGCTTCTCCTTCAAGCACTTGCATCACCTTGCCTTAGAATGCCACTACTTGTCTTGCCATGCCCTTGAACCCCTCCCTTGCTTTGCATTCCCTTCCTCCGCCCTCCCCCACCTGGAATTCAAGACCCTTTTTTAGTGACATTTCCTGGCCTTGGCCTGCTCTGTCTGCTCCCGCTAAGACTCTCAAAGCTCTCATGTGCCCTCAGTGCTTCAGGAACACATGAGAGAAAGCCTAGGGGAGGGCACATGCTGCCAGACTCAGCTGGCTTTGTCTCAGCTTTTGTCTGGCACCAATCCAAGCACATCTTAAGTTTTGGACAGGCAATTTAAATTTTGCCCTTCAGCTCCAGGACCACAATGACAGTTCTTTTGCATATGAAGGAAAGCAGGTAGCCCAAGTGTCTTAGGTGTAGATTAGAGAAGGCCCATGTGAGATCAAGGCAGGACAGAGTGGTCTGTCCTGGCCACTTTCGAGTACTAGCAATCCTTGAATGTACCTCTCACCTGCCTTGCCTTGCCTTGCCTTGGCAACCCAACAGATTCCTTGCCTTGCCCTTCTAACCCTCCCTAGCCTTGCATTCCCTTGCATGCCCATGCCCCACCCTTGACCTGCTACTGTTTTCCTCCAGGGCCTTGCCTAGCCCTTCCTGTTTCTGCCTGGCCTACCCATCACTGGCCTTACCTTCCTATCCCCAATCTTGCCTAGAACTTCTGAGTCTTCTCTCACCTACCATTCCATTTGCTTTCCCCTCTCTGCTCTGGCCTTGCCAAGCGCTCCCTTGACTTGCCTGCAACTGCCTATATGTGGTTTGCATTGCCTTGCCTGCATGGAAGGCAAGGCAAAGCATGATAGGCAAGACAAAACAAAGAAAGGAAGTTGTAGGTAGGGCCAGGCAAGGCAGACATAGGCAAGGCAAGCAAAGCAAGGGTGGACTAGGAAAAATTAGGAATGCCACTGAAGGCAAGGCAAGGCCAAGGGACTTGGTGTGCCTTTCCTTGGGAAGTAAAAGATATAGTGCCAACTGTTTTTGGAGAAAATGTTAAAGGTACTGGGGCAAGGAATAATCCAGCAAGATATTCCTAGCCCCTTCTGTGTAAGCGTATTTCTTGGATATATTCAACACTGGAAGTGAATCAGTCCCCAGATGTTTTGTATTTTGGAGGAGGGAATGCCATTTCTTTTGAGATGGGCTTCTTGTTCATCTCTCTGGCCAAGAAAGCAAGTTTGGATCCACACTCGGTGGTCTTAGCGAATTTAAAGGCTTTTCCTAATAGGCAGTTCTCTGGATTAAACTTGTTGAATTTTCAGTGGGAATGCAGACACCAACCTTTTTGTCCTTTAGTGCGCAAGCAGTCACTAGTGCCGTTCCATTTGGATCCTGACTCTGTGAAACTGAGAGCTTAGGATGATACTTAGAGCTGAGAAGGAAAGTGCGCGTAACAGGGTGCATGCTTGTAGTTTGATGAGTACAGTTGAAATTGTACGTAGCACGATCTTTCTCAGCTGGTGTCTCTTTTTTGTACTCTGTTTTTTCCAGATGTTCTCAAGTTTGTTATCAGACTCTGAGAGAATGAAAAGCTTTTGTAAGGGAAAGGATTTTGTGATTCCTTTTGAGTGTGATGCAAAGAAGAGTGCAGTCAGAAGGGGAAGATCAAGGAAATCTTTTTGTGCTGGCAAGCTCAGGGAAATCTTGTTGTCCTGGAAGAGTTCTCTGCTCAAAACATAACTGAGAATTTTACCGTTAATATCTGACAAGAGAACTAAACTAAGGAGGCACCTCTTTTTAACTGTTAAGTACATCACCCAAGTGTCCTCCAGCAGAAGCAGTTCACTGGAATGCTTCCCTGCCAGCTGAGTGTTTTGTGTGTGAAGTAGAGGACGATTCATCTTCGTGAGGATGTAAGCACGACAGGTTACAAAAGGAGAAGAACAAAGAGCCAAGCACCGGGCTACGCTGAGCATAGCCTACCAAATTGGAAAAGTCCAGCAACAGTTCATTCACAGAGTCAGCTAAGAATGCTCTTGCTGCTTGAAAAATAGTGTTGTCAGTGGAATTCATCATACGACTTGGAGATTAGTTCTTTTTTAAACTCTTAGCATAGCCAAGTCTTTGATCACCCAGTCCATAGATTACTCAAAAAGATGTGCCAAAACAGAAAGTGTTTTTGAAGCAGCCCTTTTTAAAGCAGTCATGGAACTGAGCACAAAATAGTGAGGTTTTGTACCTTCCTTCTCAGATAGACATACCCTCATATTTTCCATTCTTGCAGCTCTGTTACCAGCTTTCAGGAGATCCTTTCACAGAAGAACGCTCTAGAAGTAAAAGCAAGTGCAGGGCTGCACCATCCACTTGCCACACATAAACTGCATCAAACTCACAGATGGAGCTTATTCCTACCCTTCTCCATTGAAGGGTAGGATGATTTTTTTGCCTTGGTCTTGCTGCATAAAGTAAGCACAATTGTTCCCACAGAGGTCTGGAAGAATGGGTAGCAGCACAAGTAGTTCTCGGTGAGTTGTCCCCTTACTTCTGCCAATGTGGATTCAGAAGCCATGCTTCTCTGGCAGCCAGCAGCTGTGCCCACCAGGCTCATGTTCTGCAGCTTCTTTCTACACCTTTTGAGAACTGTGGCTCTTTCATTCTCCTGGAGGCAAACTGTCATCTACTTTAAGCACAGAACACTGGGCTAACAGTGGAGAGCTCCTACATACTGCTTCTGCTGAAGCTTGCCTGTAGCTTTCCCCTAAAATTTGTGGAAACTTCTACTGGCACCACAGTCAATCAGCAGTACTATTTCCTTTTCCATCTGCAAATTGCCACCAGGTCACCGCTTCTATAATCGATGTACTACCACTCACAATTCAGCTTCACAGGACTAAAGATCCGGAGAGACATGGCTGTGCTTCTGTCCTGTCCGGATCACATAAGTTGAAGAATAAAGCCTTAATGTGTGAGTAGTCTCTGGTGCCATTTTGTTTGGATACTCACTTGGTGAAACTGAAGGCTTAGGACAGTACCTAGTGCTGAGAAGGAAAGTGCCCATAACAGGGTGCATGCTCATAGTTTGATGGTGCAGTTGAAATTGTAGGCAGCAAGATCTTTCTTAGGTGGAACTTAATTTGTACTCTTTTTGCCAGATGTTTTCAAGTTTGTTAGTAGACTCTGAGAGAGTAAAAAGTTTTGTTAAGGCATAGGAACTCGTGTTTCCCTTTGAGTGTGGTCTGAAGATCAGGGAAATCTTTTTGTGCAGCACAGTGGATTTGAGAGCAGGGACGTTTCCAACTTGGCTCTGCGCTCGCGGGTTTCGATCAGTTTCCTTCTTTTCCCAGCCGACAGCGCCATTGTGTGGTTGTTTTGGTGAGCTCTGACAGTGCCCAGGAAAAAGACAAGCGCTCTCCTTGCTCGAACCCATTCGTATTAGGAGCAGCTCGGAGAAGAGCTCCACCGTGCTTCCTGGCTCTTGGAGACTGACAGAATGGGTTTCTGCATGTACGAGGGAAGGAAGAGGAATCGTTTCATTGTTGGCTGAGCAGTTGGAAAGCTGCAAAAATAATGCAATTGCAACATTGTGTCTTCCTTTTAGAACGTTTTCTGTGTAATCAGCTGCTCAACATGTAACTCACATGCACTGAACTACGTGGACCTCCCTGAAGATATATGCTTTCTCTAAAGCTCTATCCTACCCTCTAAAGTACCATTCTATTCTGTCAGTTTCACAGATCTCAAACCCTTTCAAAGCATCCAGCAGCTGCTTTTCAAAGAAAAAGTCCTACAACAAAAAGCCAGTGCTGGCTTTCATAGTCCCTTTGCAGTCTGTAAACTACACAAAACACACTAGTGATTCATACTTTCCTTCCCAAGTATATATATAGCATCAACATGTTTTCTCAAAGTGGCAGAGTTCATCTTTACAACAAAGCATTTCCAGCTGCAGTTCAGATTGAGAGAAGTGCCAGGACAGAAAGTACTTGTTGCCCTACCCGCCTCCCCATGAAACACAATATCTGCAGCTCAATCACTTTCACACACTTTCAAGTGTGGCTGAGTCCAGGCAGCTAGAGATTCTACAGAAGTGCTAGGACAGAAGACGCTCTTAATGTATCCCCTTCTCTTAGCAGCATTTAAGTTTAGCACAATGCACTGCTGCTGTGTATCTTATTTTCCAGCTAGATCTGTTGTCACTTTTTTCATTCTCATCTCTTTGTTGCAAACATCCAAGCATCTGTGCCTACAGATTAAGGCTTGAAAAGTAAAAGCCAATGCAGAGCTGCACCTTCCCGTTGCCACACATAAGCCACATAAATGCACTCTCTGTATCTGTTTTCAGCTGAATCCACTAAGGTGCTCTCCCTGGTCCTCTCCTATCATTCCTCGCCTTTAGAACCTGTCTCTCTTTTATTCTCCAGAGGAGAATCATTGTCTCCTTCTTGCAAAGAACAATCCTCCTGAAGCCGAGGCTCCAGCAAAGTGTTTCTGCCAAAAGATGCTCGGGCCATGCTTTTACCTACTCAACCCTATGTATTCCCTACTCCCACCATTGTTCATTGTTGTGTTACAGAGAGAGGGACAGTGGGTGAGGGACAGTGCTGAGGTGTCACAAATAGGAGAAAGCTGGGGCTGCTCTCTCCTGCCGAGCCTCATTAGCTCTGCCAGCACCTCATGGGGACACAGGGCCTGAGTGAAAGGGTGAGAATTGCAGAAGGGCTGAGCTGGAAGGGTGACCCAGCAGAATTGTCGCGTCCATTACGTGGCCCTGCACATCAACAAACCCAAGCAGTACATCCCTGAGAGCAGTGTCGGAGACAGGAGGGAGACAAGGAAGGAAGGAGAGACAGAAGGAAAGGAGAGGAAAGGAAAGGAGAGGAAAGGAAAGGAGAGGAAAGGAAAGGAAAGGAAAGGAAAGGAAAGGAAAGGAAAGGAAAGGAAAGGAAAGGAAAGGAAAGGAAAGGAAAGGAAAGGAAAGGAAAGGAAAGGAAAGGAAAGGAAAGGAAAGGAAAGGAAAGGAAAGGAAAGGAAAGGAAAGGAAAGGAAAGGAAAGGAAAGGAAAGGAAAGGGAAAGGAAAGGAAAGGAAAGGAAAGGAAAGGAAAGGAAAGGAAAGGAAAGGAAAGGAAAGGAAAGGAAAGGAAAGGAAAGGAAAGGAAAGGAAAGGAAAAAGGAAAGGAAAGGAAAGGAAAGGAAAGGAAAGGAAAGGAAAGGAAAGGAAAGGAAAGGAAAGGAAAGGAAAGGAAAGGAAAGGAAAGGAAAGGAAAGAAAGGAAAGGAAAGGAAAGGAAAGGAAAGGAAGGAAAGGAGGTGCAGATCGGCCTGGAATCTGGTGTTTGCTGGCACCACCAGTGCCCAGATCTGATAATTTGCTGGTGTCAGGCTCCAGAGCCCAAGTCTGGCACCGGTACCACCCAGACCTGGCAAGTTCCTGATGCTGGGGCACTCAAAGGGTCTGGCTGAGCAGGAAAGGTGGTCCTGAGCCAGGAGCTTTCCTTGACTGCAGCAAAGCCTCAGCATGGAAAGACTTTCCTGGAACTCTGCCCTTGGCCAGAAGAGATTGTCCCAGCAGAGCTGACCCTAAATTTCTTCTCCCAGGCAAGCTTTAGGACATGGAACACAGAAAAGCCAGAGCTGAGTCTCAGCTTTCTGCAGTCCTCCAGAAAAATCCTGTGTGTGAAGCAGCCTTTGAGCAGGGTTTATATGCCAGGTGTGGGCAATTCAGAGCCCTTTTCTTTCCCAGGAGGCTGAGGCTCTGACCCTTGCCCTTTCCAAAGGCCCTAGAGCTGCCTGCCAAGGGGTCTTTTTCTCTGGGCATGAGAAGAGTCTTGCTGCAAGGCTGTCCTCAACCTGCTTTTGCTGCATATATGCCTGAGGAGTGCTCATTGCTTTTAGTCTCAGGTCCTGTGTGTGTGCAGGTGAAATTAGGGAAGGAGGGAGCAGCTCTGCAGGGTGGAGTTGGCTTTTTTGGTTGTTTTTTTCTTTTTAATGAACCTTCCCTGTCAGCATTGGGCAGAGCTATGTAACTGTATCTGACACTTGCCGGTGGCACTGTGGAGGTGGCCAGGGGGACCTTCCCTGAGCCCAGGCCAGGGTGTTCATTGGCCGGTCAGTTCCATTGACTGGCCGTGGCTGTGGGCGCGTTCCTTGAAGCGTCTCCAGGGAGGGAACGCTGGGGCTGTCACCGCTGGAGTGTCACACACAGGGCAATGCTGGGGCTGTCACCGCTGGAGTGTCACAGACAGGGGAATCCTGGAGCTGTCATTGCTGGCGTGTCACACACAGGGCAACGCTGGGGCTGTCACTGCTGGGGTGTCACACATAGGGCAAAGCTAGGGCTGTCACCGCTGGGGTGTCACACACAGGAACGCTGGGGCTGTCACTGCTGGGGTGTCACACACAGGGCAAACGCTGGGGCTGTCACCGCTGGGGTGTCACACATAGGGCAACGCTGGGGCTGTCACCGCTGGGGTGTCACACACAGGAACGCTGGGGCTGTCACTGCTGGGGTGTCACACACAGGGCAACGCTGGGGCTGTCACTGCTGGGGTGTCACACACAGGGCAACGCTGGGGCTGTCACCGCTGGGGTGTCACACACAGGAACGCTGGGGCTGTCACTGCTGGGGTGTCACACACAGGGCAACGCTGGGGCTGTCACTGCTGGGGTGTCACACATAGGGCAACGCTGGGCTGTCACCGCTGGGGTGTCACACAAAGGAACGCTGGGGCTGTCACTGCTGGGGTGTCACACACAGGGCAACGCTGGGGCTGTCACTGCTGGGGTGTCACACATAGGGCAACGCTGGGGCTGTCACCGCTGGGGTGTCACACACAGGAACGCTGGGGCTGTCACTGCTGGGGTGTCACACACACACAGGGGAACGCTGGGGCTGCCCTGCTCCTGCCCTGTCCCCAACAGCTCTGCCAGTGCCTCGAAGGGACACAAAGGCTGAGCCAAAGGGTGAGAATTGCGGAAGGGTCTAAGCTGGGAGGGAGCCAGCAGAATCATGGAGTGTAGCCCCTGGCCCTGTACAGACAGCCCAACAAGGGCAGCCTGTGCATCCCTGGGAGCGGTGTCCAAAGGCTCCTGGAGCTCCGGCAGCTTCGGATCAATCCAAACAGAGCAAGGAGGAGAGGGGCGGCCGGCGGGGAGGTGCCGCCGGGCCCGGGCGCGGGGCGGATTTGGCGAGGCGCCAAGAGCAGGGTCAGGCGGCCAAGGGCGGCCGGACATGCAGAGTCCCTTTCGCCTGTCGGCAGGAGCGGCCTGCAGGCACAGCAGAGCGCAGTGGTCCCAGGGCCGTAGGCAGGCGCAGCGCCGGCAGCAGGCGCGGCACGGCCGCGGAGGCGGCGCGCGAAGGCGTCGGGCAAGGCCTGAGGGCGGCACGGGGGCGGCCGGCCCGGGGCTGAGCCTTGTGGCACGAGTTTGTCGTATTTTATGTACTCGGCTGAGATGAAGCACACGTTTCGATTTTCAGCAATTCATCAGCAGAGATGGCCTTAAGGAGAGTTTTTAAGATTCTGCCGTCTTTTAGGAGGAAGGCTTTTGCTGCGGAGTTTACTCCAGCACACATCCCACCTTCGATCCGAGGCTGTTGTGGTACGGACAACCCCCAGTGGAACATTTCTGAGTAAGCTTTAGACAGAAATCTGAATGGAGAATTAACCCTCACACTAAACCTAATCCCTAACCATAATCCCCAATCCTAATCCTAACCCAAGTTTTTTTTCCACGTTGATTCTAAAGAGGTTAGTATTTGGGGAAGGCCCAATGGATAATGTGGAGGAACCTGGATGTATGATAATCATGTCTCTCCTCAGGATTTCCTGGAGCAGCAGCCTCTGGAGATGCCTTGCTGGGCCCTCCCCCCTTATAGTGGGTTCGCCCAGACAGGCAACGACCTTCCCAAACAGTCAGGCACCCCTGCAAACTGACAAGGCCTCCTCACAAAACAAGGTGAGCTCCCCCAAACAGTTAAGGATCTTCTCCCTGCTCTTCTGCAGGGAGACATACATGCAGGCCTTCATCTGCCCCTCCTTCCCCTTTATTTGGAGTGGTTTATTTCCATGAGCAACCCCTAACATCCGCTGGGTGAAAGATGACACCCGTCGTGTCAGCCCTGCTATGGGGGGTTTCAGGGACTTTCTCCCCTCCTGTTGCTCTCCACAACAATAGGAGGCCTCTCGCACTGCCTGGTCTGAGGGAGGCTCCCCGTCTTTTGGTGTGCCAGTTAGGGTCTGTGCCCCCTGGGATCTGTGCTGGTTTCCCTTGGGGCTGACCTTGGCCGAGGGAAATGCAGCAATAAAGAATGGAATCTCAAAGCAGTTTGGGGATCTGGAGGGCCCCCACAGCCTGAAGGGGTGCAGGAAGGGGGGAGTGAGAGCAGCTACCCCAACATGGGGTTTCTCCCCCAGTACCTGCCGACCGGTATGGTCTCAGCACTGGTACAATCCCCTTCCTTACATTGGAAAGCCACTTCTTTTGGGGGGACATAGGGGCCTAAAACAACCCCCACCTCCCAGCCAGGGGAAGGAAGCCTTTTCATCTCCCCATTGGAGTGGAGGGGCTTTGTGACCCCCAAGCTGGGGGATAGGCACTTTGCAACCTCACCCAGCTGGGATGTCTCTGACTCCCTCAATTTGGGTGCAGGGGTTTTATAACCTCTCCCAAGCTGGAGTGTAGGCACTTTGTGATCCCTCCTCCCCTTCAGGATGGAGGGCTTTATGAGACCCCACAGACACAGTTGGGGTGTGCTTTGTTACCCTAAAGTAGAGTGTGAGGACTTTGTGACCCCTATAACTGAGATGTGGATACTTTGTGAACCCCCCCAGTGGGATATGGGGTCTCTGCGATCTCCCAGTTGGGTTTCAGAAGCTTTATGACCCCCTGAATTGGAGTATGGGGTCTCTGTGAGCCCCCCTGACTTCCCAAGGCCCTCTTCAAACAGTTTTGGGGTGCAGGGGAGCAGAGTCCTGTAAATAACCCAACTCTCCCCTGCCCCAGGCGGTTTCTGTGTATTTGCAATTTTGGGGGTCATGCACTGAGGGCATGTCACACACACGTGGTGAGGAGTTAGACCTGGGGGGCATGCCAAAGCCTGAGGGGGTTACAGCGTGTGGGGGCATCACACACAGCCAGGGGATATCAGCATCACACTGCTGGGGCTGTCAGAGCTGGGGGGTTCATACATTTGAGGGGGTTCACACAGTGTGTGGGGGATCACACAGCTGGGGAGGGTTCAGGGCTGGGCTGTCACAGCTTGGAGGGGATCACAGGTGCGGAGGGGACAGAGCTGGAGGGGGTCATAGCTGGAGTGGGGGAGTCACACAGCTGAGCAGGGGAGTTATCACAGTCCTGGGAGGTGTCCCACAGCTGGGGAGGGTCACACATTGGAGGGTTACACATACAGCCAGGGCAGGGCCCCTTTTAGGGGAGATGCTTGAGCATCCCAGGGGAGGGGGCTGTAATTAAAGCCACAATAATTTATTGCGATTTAAGGCAACTCAATACAAACCCACATGGACACAGGCGACACAGCAAGTGAGAACATCAAAACACTGGGGACCCCACTGGGATCAGCCCAGGTAATGTAGGAGAACCATGGATTTAGGGAGGCTAGTGAGGTGACGAGGGGTCATGCATCATGCTACGGGGGCACTCCACATTTGGTGGAGGCTCCTGCGCACCCCAGCTTTCTGGTCAGGCTGCTGAAGACCCCCTGCTACTCTTCTGGGGGGCAGGAAGGTCCTGGATGGGTAAAGGGGTCAGCCCCATGGCCAAGAATGCTCAGGCAACACCATCCCAATTCCCCCGAGAAACCCAAAAGCTGGTTTATGGGTGTGGTGGTGGGAACCTGGATTGGGGAGGGGACCCCAAGGTTGTGGAAAGGAGGAGAGGGACCTCCAGTCCCAGGTCCCTGACAGAGTATGCCTTTGATCCCTGATACAGGGTCCTGGGGTAGGATGAAGGGACATGGTGTGTTGGGAGTGAACAGTCAGGGTGGGAGGGTTTCAGGGGACATGGGAGGGATGGGGGTGTGGTTTTATGCCCCGTGCCTTCATGTAAGAGAGGAGCTGGTCGGGAATCTCAGCGAGGACTTCTCGTGCCAGCCCTGCCATGCTCAGCCCCGCACCAGGACCCCCCGTCATGTAGTCACGAAATGGAACAAACTGGGGGGGCACAGGGGGGCAGAGCGATTGAGGGGGTCCAGGACCGGGAAGGCCCCAGTCTCAGTGTCCCTCACATCCAGGTACATACTAAGACACAGTGCCACGCCCCCCATCCTGGTAACCCCCCTCCATGTCCTAATGTACTCCCATATCCCAATGTTCCCCATTTTCCAATACAGCCCTCTTTATGTCCCAGGGCACCCCCACATCCATGTGCATCCCAAGCCCCAATGCCCCTCCATATCCTAGTGCCTCCAATTTCCCACAGCCCCTACATCCCAGTGTCTCTTCCTGTTTCCCAATACACCCCATGTCCCAGTGCTCCCCCCATCCGGGTCCATCCTGGTGCCCCAGTGCCCCCTTCCTTTGCCAGCACACCCTCCTCATGTCCCAGTGCCCCCCACATCCAGGTGCATCCCACATCCCATTACCTCCCTCCAATGTCCCAATGTTCCTGCCTGCTAATGATCTGGGCTTCCCCCCACATCCAGGAACATCCTAAGTCTCACTGCACCCTTTTTTCACAGCACAGCCCCCCCAGAATGTCTTGGTACACGCCCTTTTCATGTCCCAGTGCAACTACATATTCCAGTATATGCCCCTCCATGTCCCAGTGCTCCCCACATCCCAGTGTCCCCCCTTTTCCCAGTACCAACCCCCTTCATGCCAAAGTGCCCCCCATATCCTGATAGACCTCCATGTCCCACTGCACCCCCATTCCAAATCTCAGTGTATCCACTTTTCCCAGTGAAGGCCTCCAACATGTACCCAGTGCACCCAATGTCCCAGTGTTTCCCTCCACTGAGGTACATTCCAAACCCCAGTGCACTCCTTTTTCCCAGTGCATCCCTCCCATGTCACAGTGCACTGCTTCTGTGTCCCGGAACATGTCTGACATCCCAATTCCAACCCCCCCACTATTTCCCAGTAAACTTCCTTTCACATGCTATTGTCTCCTTCATGGCTCAGTGCTTCCCATATCCTAATACACTCCCATGTCCCAGTGCACCCTCATTCCAAGGTACATCCCAAGTCCCAGGGCACCCTCTTTTCCCAGTGAAGTGCCCCTACCATGTGCCAGTGCACCCCCAAATCCCCGTGCATCCCCCCATCTACGTACATCCCAAACCCATTGCATCCCCGTGTCCCAGTGCCCCTCCTATATCCCAGTTCACCTTATCATCCCTCCATACCAGTCCCACCAAGTGCACTCCAGGAGTGATGGGGCTGATTTGAGCTCCCCAGGGCACCTTCCCACCACCACCCTGCTGGGTGGGCTGGGAGGGGGTCCCCAAATTCCTCATTGGTGAGGTTGGTTACCTGGACAATATCACGCTCAGCCACTTTGCCACGGGAAGAGATGCGGATGTCATCCCCATCTAGCTCCACCATGGCTGGGGGCAATGTAGGGGGGAGGTCAGGAGCACCCTAGTGCCCCCCATCCCAGGATGAGATCCCATTATGTCCCTCTCAACCCCACACCCAGAACCCCCAAGCTGGGGTATGCTGAGCCCATTCATATGCTGACACATTCAACTCATAGTTCAGTGGCCAAGGGACCCCACCCCCATCCCCTCAGCCTTCCCCTAGTTCCCTCCAGCCCCCAGATCTTACCATCAAACTCGGCCTGGCCAACCCCCACGATGATAATGGACATGGGCAATTTGGCAGCCTGAGGGAGCCAGGGAGTAAAGGGAGTCCCATGAAATTTAATGATGCTGCCACCAAATGAGCCATCCCCCCGCTCCCTGCAGCACCCGGGGGTGCCAACACCCCCTCCCCCAAGGATTCCAGTCCCCTACCCACCCCTCCCCCATCACCCAAAGGTCTCAGACCTCCCCAATGGCACCGGGGGGTTCCAGGAACTTCCCAGTCCCTTTGCAGCACCCAGGGGTTCCAGACACCCCTGCACATCAAACCCTGGGGGTCCAAGCCCTTTCCCACCTCTCAATGGTCCCAGTCCCTCCTCACTACCTCCAGCACCCAGGGGTCCACATCCCCCCCAGCACCCAGGGCTCCCAGCCCCTTCCCCACCCCTCCAGTATGCAAGGGTCGCAACCCACCCCTTTCCTCTCAGCTTCAGGGTCCCAGCTCCTCTTCACCCATCCCATCACCCAAAGGGTCCCAATCACCCCAACCCCTCAGAATCCAGGAGTCCAAGCCCCCTCCTATCCCCCTTCTAGCTCCTCCTCAACCCCCCAGCACCCAGGGGTCTCCATCCTTTCCTGCCCCCTCAAGGGTCCCAGTCCCTCTCCACTGCCCCCATCACCCAAGGGTCCCTAGTTCCCAGCACCCAGGGGTGCCACCACCCACCCCAATGCCACTATGAGGGTCTCACATTGACAATGGCCTCCTTGGTCTGGGCCATGTCAGAGATGACACCATCAGTGATGATGAGGAGGACAAAGTACTGGGATCCGTCCAGCACCGTGGCTGCCGAGCTAGGGGGACCCTGCGTGACGCCGAGGACACAGGGACCCCACCCCAGGGCATGGGGCCCCTCTTACCGGGCAACATGGTTGACGACAGGGGCAAAGTTGGTGGGGCCGTAGAGCTGGACATGGCGCAGGCTGCGCTGATACGCCTCCAGCACCCCCGCAATGCCATGACATGCCGGGTTTGATGCATCCCCATTCTGCCACAGGGTGACCAGGAGCACAGTGACACCACAGCCCCCACCCATGGACAGGGTGACACCATGCACCCAACCCACAGACAAAGATGGCATTGCTGTGGCCCCCAAATGCTGACAAGGATGATGCCACTATGTCCACAATGTGGTGACAAGGGAGACACCAACATGTTCCCAACTCAGTGTCAAGGATGATACTGCC